>NW_019174321.1:2139736-2158168 GCF_002260705.1 Seriola dumerili
GGTTTCTCAGCTGAGAGGCTTCGAGTAGCAGGGAGATGGGTGAAGTCTTGTTTTTGCACCTGTCCAATAAGCAGCGCTAGTTTAAGCTCAAATACTTTGATGTGGGAATACATGTCAGATTAGTTTTCCCTTGCCTTGGAGCTGCAAGTTGAGGCCGTTTAAAATTTCTGACACATCTGTTAATAAAGGCGAGGTCCCATTTCCATTCTGTGTCGATCAGCTCTGGGACAGTTTTTCCCTTTGTCAGGAGAAAGGCATTGATTTTGGGTAGCAGGTCGTAAAAACGCTTCAAAACTCTGCCCCGGCTTAACCAGCGGACTTCAGTGTGGTAAAGCACGTCTCCGTGGGCTGATTCTAGCTCGGAGAGAAAGGCTTGGAACTGCCTGTGTTTAAGTCCGTTTGCTCTGATGAAGTTTGCAGGACACAACCACCTTCATGACAGATTCCCACCTCAGAACTTTGCAGCTTGACGCTGGCTCGGCCACGATCAAAGTCACGTCAGAATATACCATTGTGTGAGGAGGTGAAGATGAGCCACTATTAACTATAAATAGCTCATAACTATGGTCAATTTTAATTAGAATGCCAACCTTTAAGTACGGATATGTTATGATGTTATGATAGGAAAATGCAATTTAATAAAAATTGGTTGATGTTTAGAGGGATTGTCTGGGATCGTTAAGTGGGCCACTCCAATTGCTTTGGCGGGCCGGATGTGGCCCGCGGGCCGTAGTTTGGGGACCCCTGATTTAAGCAATTAATTGTTAATCAAAATTATTTTGATTATTTTCTCTTGATCCATTAATTGACTAATTGTTGCAGCCGTAGTTGTTTACACTCTGTCACCACCATGTTGGTGTTGGTAATAGTGTTGCCAGTGGATTGTTACCATGGTAATGGTTGCTGTGGTCCCTCTGCAGGTCCGGGACGTGAGGATGATCTCTGACAGGAACTCCCGCAGGTCGAAGGGCATTGCCTACATCGAGTTTGTGGAGGCAAACTCGGTTCCTCTGGCCATTGGACTGACGGGGCAAAGGCTGCTGGGAGTTCCCATCATTGTACAGGCCTCACAGGTACGCACACTCACACACTCTCTCACACACATAAACACACACACACACACACTCTTTAGTACTGTTTAAATGCAGCAGATCTCCTCCTTCTGTCCAGAGTTGTCAGTCTGCATCACTCCACACTGTCTTCACAGAGAACTGTAATTGTCATGTAATCGTACTTCTACAGTGATGTGACCAGTGGATTCATTTAAAACATTTAAACGTTTTCAGGCTGAGAAGAACCGAGCAGCAGCAGCAGCCAACAACCTGCAGAAGGGAACATCAGGACCGATGAGACTGTACGTCGGCTCTCTGCACTTCAACATCACTGAGGAGATGCTGAGAGGAATCTTTGAGCCATTTGGACGGGTCAGCATCAACAACATATTTAACTACATGTATAACTATATATGTTTATGTGTATGGAAAAACACACACACACAGACAGACCTCTGACAGCTGGGTTCTGTTTGTTGTTTCTCAGATTGAGAGCATCCAGCTGATGATGGACAGTGAGACTGGACGATCTAAAGGCTATGGCTTCATCACTGTAAGTTCTTCATCATCAGCGTTATGATTGATTATTGATATGATTGATTAATCTAATGATTATCTTCTCATTCTAATCATCCTGGTCAGCCTGTACACCACTGTGTTGTGGCTTCCATGACAAAAATATTTGCTCAGTTTCTTGTAGAAACCAGAAGCTCATTTTTATCAGATTCTTTTTTCATTTTTCTCTTGATCTGAAATATTTGTTCTTTATTCTTAGATACCAAATTATTCTGTTTTTACAAGAACTTTTCTAATAATATCACAAAACATTATTTCATGTCCATCCATTTACATCGATAAAACCAAGTTTTCTCATGTTTGTTTCACAGATGTCGTGGTTTGTGTACTCCTGATTTCTTTACATTGTGGTTTGTTAAATAACATTACACTCACAGTCTGTACAAAAAGAAACACCCATCAACATGTGTGACCCACATGTCCACTCACATTCAGTTCAGAGAAGCAGAACTCTAGTTTCATTTCCTGTGTGTCAGTTTGCAGACGCAGAGTGTGCCAAGAAAGCTCTGGAGCAGCTGAACGGCTTCGAGCTGGCTGGTCGCCCCATGAAGGTTGGTCACGTGACGGAGCGGACCGACGCCTCCACAGCGTCGTCTTTCCTCGACAGCGACGAGCTCGAGCGCACCGGCATCGACTTGGGAACCACAGGGCGACTGCAGCTCATGGCCCGACTTGCTGAGGGTGAGAATGCTTTAGCATCCACGTGCTGACATAAACCTCCGCGTTTAACCTCCAGCTGAGCCCAGAGACTGACTGACTGAGTATCAGGTTGTGTTCATGTGTTCATGCAGGTACAGGTCTACAGATCCCTCCTGCTGCTCAGCAGGCTCTACAGATGAGTGGAGCTATCGCTATAGGAGCCATGGCTGCTGTGTCAGGTACACACACACACACACACACACAAAGACTAACTTTGGGTGATAGTCACTTGAATTCCTTCTGATTGTACTTTTCAAATGTATGTGTGTGTGTTTATTCTCTGTGTACTTGTGTGTTTCAGCTGCCATGAACCCGGCCATGAACCCGGCCATGAACCCGGCCATGAACCCGGCAATGAATCCGGCCATGAATCCGGCCATGAATCCGGCAATGAACCCGGCCATGAATCCGGCAATGAACCCGGCAATGAACCCGGCAATGAATCCAGCTCTCAACATGAACATGAACTCGGCTGCTCTGAATCTTCCCTCTCAGCCACTCGCCACACACTGCTTCCAGCTGTCTAACATGTTCAACCCCAACAGGTACACACACCTGTCTGTCTCTGCACCTGTGTGTCTGACTGTATTTTTTTATTGATCTGTGCTGTAAGGTTTATTTTCATGTGTATGTGTTGAGCAGCATTGAGAACATACAGACTGTAAATTAGCCTCTAATTGATAAATTTAAACACACCTTCCTCTGCATCTGTGTGTATGTGTGTGGTGTCATGTACTTGAACACTGTGCTCTGTGTGTGTTTCAGTGAGGAGGCTCCTGGTTGGGAGATGGATATCCAGCATGATGTCATAGAGGAGTGTAACAAACATGGTGGAGTCGTTCACATATACGTCGACAAGAACTCCACTGAGGTACACATGACCTCTGACCTGAACATGAATGCAGTTAATGTGACCTCTGACCTACAGGGCGATTCATGACTAACAGCCCCTTGACTTCTGTAGAATTCATTAGAGCTTTAGTCAATTAATTGGTTATTCAATTGAAAGAAAATTCAACTCTTTTGATAATCAATCATTTTAGTTCGTTTTAAAACTTTTCAGGACATCACTTCGAGCTCTGGATATTGTAATGGACATTTTTTAGACAGTTTAATTTGATTTATTCTGTACCTTTTTACGTTTCTCACCTGTGACCTGTCAGTTTGACCTCTGACCTCTGACCTCTGCTTGTGTTCAGGGAAACGTCTATGTTAAGTGTCCGTCGATCCCAGCTGCCATGGCTGCCGTCAACGCCCTACACGGAAGATACTTTGCAGGTAATACTTCCTATCACATCACACCTGTGTTCTATGCTGTGGACCAATCAGAGTACCGCTCTGATGTCTCACCTATCGTTCTAGGTAAGATGATCACGGCGGCGTACGTCCCCCTGCCCACTTACCACAACCTGTTCCCAGAGTCAGTCACCGCCACACAGCTAATGGCCGCGCCCCCACGACGGTGACTCACCAACAACACTGCCCTTTGATCGGACACTGGACATTAGAGCCTGCCCCTCTTTTATATCATCCTCTCCTATTGGTTGACACAGATGAGTCTGAGGATGCTGTTTTTTGTTTTTGTTTTTCTGCCCTGCCCCTCCCTGAGTATCATCCAATGATTGAGCTCTGTGAGCTGTGAGGAGGCTGGCTGGTGATGATGAAGATGGTATCAGCTGATTGGTTGGTTTGAAGCTGTTTGGTATTTAACTGTTTTTCTAATTGAGATTTGATTTTGTAAAAATGTTGATTAAATTTTATTTTCAAGTCACTCAGAGCTGCTGCCTTGTCTTCTACTGACAGGACATTATGGTTTTTTTTACATAATGTACAACCAGTGAAGTCACTTTCACACCAGCCTTTTGGATCCTGCTGTATGTAGACCATGATCACTGAGAGTACTGGATTCTGATTGGCTGGGAGGATTAACGAGGACCCAGACACCTGTGATGTAGAGCCCTTTATAGAAACCTGCTCGTGATCGGACGCTGCAGCTGATCGGACACCACATGAAAATATCATTCTATTTATTTTCAAATTCACCATCTAGTTAAAAAGAAGTGGGTCTATCTTTACTATGGTCTGATTTACAAATGAAACATACTATTAATTTCCTTTTTTAACTTTTTATCACATTCAACCATATGTGAGGGTGAAAATGATGCGTAGGTCAGTATGTCATTTTCATTCTTCCTACATTTTGGTAAATAATTAATTTCTAAATATTGCACATATTGCAAAAAATACCTGGATCATTAAATAATTTACAAACAAAAGGTCAAAGCTGCATATACAAATAATTATTTAAAAAACCTGGACCAGTGGAAATGGTTCATTCAGTGTCTGAGCAGTTTAGTCTGTTTACACACAGTCAACTGTTCTGTGAAAAGCATAAAAACAGAAAAACGAATGTTCGTTAAACTGTTAATTGAAGGAAAAGATGCAGTAGCTGTTTGTTGCAGTCTGTTCTTCAAATGTTTCACAAAAACATTTGTCATAGACTTACTTTATGTCTCCTGCATAAGTATATCAACAGGAAATATCACATTTTTGATTTCCAAACATTCATTCTGCAAACAGTGAAATATTCTCCTTGGTACACCTGGACATAGTTCTTCACGTACTTGGCAGGTAGGTTGTTTCAGCATCTTCCAGAACCTGCCACAGTTATTCTGTGGATCAAGTCTTTCTCTGTGTCTTCATGTAATCCCAGACTGACTCCACGATGTTGAGATCAGGACTATGTGGGGACTAGACCATCTGTTGCAGGACTCCTTGTTCTTGTCTCTGAGGATAGTTCTTTATGACTCCAGCTGTATGTTTGGAGTCACTGTCCTGCTGCAGAATGATCAGACACCTCCTGGTGGGAATGATGGAGAAGAATCTGAACATACCTTGTATACAGTTTTGTATATACACACCCAGGGTCCAGTTTATTAGGTCCACCCAGCTCAGACTAAGTCTGTTCCGACTGTCCTGTAATAAATCCTCCTTCATGAATGTTCTAATGTAAAAAATGTTTTGTAGACGTGTTGATTCAACTTATCATTTCAGAGGCTGTAGTCTGTGTTTCTGCTGAACTGTGTTGCATTATACAAAGAGGTGTTTCTGTTATTTAGCCTAGCCTTGCTGATATAAATGGGGTAAACAAAAAAAACAAACAGGACCTAATTTTGGAGGAAAACCCATAATGTCTGAACCAGGAGTTTATTTTATTTAGGATTTTAGAGTAAAAGTAGTTTTTAGTTTAGAGTAAAAAAGTTTATTATTATCATAATTTGTTACCTGGTTATTGAGCAGGTTAACTCCCACAGTTGCTCTGATTAAACATCGGGCTCATTTAGGTGTATGACAGTGATGGTGATGTCATCGCGGTACCTCCTGGCCAGATCTGCCGGCAGACTCAGCATCTTGGCGAGACGGTTTGGTGCCACTGCCCCATACCCATCATCTCCCAAGGCATGGCGAAGCAGATGCGTGGCAGTATTTTGGTCCTCCAGCACAGACATAACTCGTCCCCTCCTCTCCAGCAGGAGGTGCTGCAAGCCGCCAAGTGTCATGCCCATGCTGGGAACTATGGGTCTCTGCTGCTGAATGCCTGTACAAAGACAAACAACTTCTGCTGTTTACACTTACACTCCAACTCTTCTCATCATTTAAACTTAAACTGACCTGTACCCTCCAAGTGATGGCTCGGGTGTGAGGTGTCTCACTTTAATGTAAACAACAGGGGAATAATATAAACTTCACTGCGACTCCCCTACAATATGTAATAGACTGTTAAATACAACTTACCACTGTCTCTTATAACGGTTCACCTCCATACTTAGGCGTTCCTCAGGGCTCCATCCTCAGTCCTCTACTTTTCTCCATCTATTAGTCTATAGCTCGATGCACCAGCTTCATATCCATGTTTTGGCTGATTTTAAATGACCTCTAGTGGGGTTAAGCATAATTTCATAATGTGATAGCCTTATGTTTAATCATTTTATACATACATACATTTACTGAAGCCAAATGGTTTTTGTTTTTTTCCGCTGGTTTTATTGCAAAGGGCATGCTAATATTTTGAAGTAAGATAACAGCAGCAAGGGAAAAAAAAGTAGAGCGAGATAACATAGTGCTTTCTAAAAGGACATTTTGATATCATTTGTTCGTTCAGCAAATGGTTGATAGAGGCACAAGGTTGGTATGTGTTTCATTTTATTTTTCATGCAGTGCATTTTTTTTTTTTATAATTTTGCAGTAGTTATAAATTGGGCTATCGTTTATCCAGAGACGTGCATGTTTTTGTTTACTTTAACGACAGGGAACAGAAAACGTGAACATTTGAATATTGAATTTAATATGATTATTTTGAGCACTATCAGATATCGTCATTGAGCTAGAACGGTTTAAAGTGGGTATTCCTTTCACGAAACACCTATTTTAAACAGTTTGTTGTTACAATCTGAGATAGATAACGACCGTTACTGTAACGCTAACTAACGGTTAATAGCGGAGTGATACATGTCGTTAAAAGTCCCAGTGCTGTTGTAATCTGTACGTATCAGCACTCATGGAATGCCTCTCGTCCAATCAAATTGCATGGTCGGAACTAACTTGTATAAATGGAAATAACTTATGATAAAGATAAATTTATTCTCTGGAGCAAATGTAAAATTGTATGTTATCACAAGCCTATTATATGAGAAGATGTTCATTTTTTTATTTTTGTTTTCTCTTTCTGTTAGCTCCTATGGTGTGTTCAAGGTGCATTAAGTGAACTACAGTACAAGTACATAAATAAACCGGGGATGCTACTATCCTCCTAACAAATGCAACACTATACTCCTTTGGGTGGTCTAAACAGTCACACCTCCTTATTATTCCATAAACTTTTTTAAAGCAATGGTTCTCAAAGTGGGGTCCATGGACCCCCAGGAGGCCTTGAGGGGGTTTCTGGGGGGTCCCGAGCAAACTATATTTCCATCCATAAGTAACACATTGACAGAATGTATGATGATTTTGGTCATGAATTTTAAACACTTTCAAATCCACATTTAAGATCTATTTGTCTTGCAGTAATTGAGATGTTATAATTTCAGTGTGATTATATATATATTTATAGTCAGTCCAGTTTAGACTCAGATATTCAGTTTACTATAGATTTAGTGAGGATCTTAGTTCTCTGACCTGTCAGTTGTTCCCCCACCAGCTGGACCACAGTCTGTCGGTGCATCAGCTCCCATAGTCCATCAGTTGCCAGGACCAGGAACTTGTCAGAAGGTCTGATGCAGTGTCGGGTGACCTCTGGCTGGGCGCTCAGGTAGGGTGGTGTCAGGTAGTGTGGCGGCAGCATCCGGACAGCCTCGCTGACCGCAGACATGACGTCCGGTCGAGTTTCGTAGACTCGACTCAGCATCTCTGCGCTCCATTTGAAGCGGACATCTCCAAACGCCCTGAACGGCAGCAGCAGACCCAGCATGCGATCATGGCGGACCACCGTCCTGCTCTCAGACTGCGGGTGTTCTCCCAGGATCCTTTGCAGCTCATCGGGGTTCTGTGCGTTGTGGTCATTGGTGAGGCTGACCGCTGACCAGCCCCCGTTCGGCTCCTGGACACCCAGAACAGCCCGACTGTCACCAAGGTTGGCCACATGTAGGATGCCGTTGGAGATATGGGCGACACAGGCAGTGCAGCCGGACAGCGCCACCCGGAGGGGGTTGGAGAGAGACAACCCTTCCCCAGGGAGAGACACCCGTCTGTGGACAGAAAGGGAGAATTCAGCTGGTGATAAGTAAGGAACTGATATGTAAATGTCAAAGAAAATCTAAATTTTCTATTAATGTCTGTCCCACAGCTGAACGGCACTCTCTCAAACACAACATAAAAAACAAGTTTGTTGTGGTGTTGACAAATGTTGGACTTCGTCCTCCATCTCTTAGAATGCATTCATATTAGGAAGAGACCACTACATGGAGAGATGGACATGAGACTGTTTCATTCAGATAGACTTTAAAAATCCAAACCTGTCACAGTAGAGTTTAAACTGAAGTTTAAAGGAGTCAAAAAGATGGAGTGTAAAAATCAGGACCTGGGTGAGGACATGGACAGGTGGACCTGGGCCTCCACAGACAGATCATAGTCGAGGCGACAGAAAGCATTCACCAGCGCTGATGTTACCCTGCCGCCATCCTGTAACCAATCAGAGAGGAGACAGATAATGACATCACAGGACATGAAAGCTTTAGAGCTGATGAGGACAAACTTAATATTACATAACAATACAGAATATTTTTTAATCATGAATCCAACAAACTGCAGACACGGAAACCATCGTGTTGCGGTGAGTATGTTGATCTGCTCTCACCTGGTACTAGAGATCAGCCAATAGCAGCCGGACCGGTCAGTACCTGCTTTCACCTCCAGATGTCAGGCTTCACACATATTTGACGGTCAGATTGTCTGAACACTGTTGTCTAGTTTAGAAGTCTTCACAGGTCCACTTGGTTCCTAGTAACTGAGACCCAACCCAGGACCTGAGTCAGGCTGGGTCCAAATTATTTCACTCTGTCCAGGTCTGGTTGCTCACTTTTAAATAAGGTCTCTTTTAAAAAAAAAAAATTAATTCATGCATATCAGGTTCAGGTTTTCCATTTTTTGGGTCCAAGATGGAACCTGTGAAGACCTCTAGTCTGGTTTATTGATTTGACATGTCTGGACCCCTGGTTACCTCTTCCTCCTCCTCCTCCTCCTCCTCCTGGCCTTCGTCCTCCAGCCTCTCCTGCCAGTAGTTTCGGAGGCTGTGGAAGGAGATCGCTCCTCCGTCAGGGCAGCTGTGGTCTTGGGGGTGTTTGTGCCACTCCAACAATGGCGGTACGGCCCGTTCCTCCTCCACCGCCCGTTCGATCTCCGCCAGTATCCTCAGTGGCAGTGTTGCCACAGCGATGTAATAGAAGAGCCTCTGGCTGATGGTGTGGGCGCATGCCGGCCCTGCGTGGCCATCAAACACACCGAGCAGCACGCCGCCACGGCCCGGCAGGCAGGTGGCGCTGCTGCGACGATCCTCGCCAGGGTGGTTGGATGGCAACATGTTGCTGTGGAAACCCAGGACACCATGGGAGGCGGGGCCTCTTGGGAGTTTGTGGCTGTGTTCGTTGGCCTGGCAATAGACGACAGACAGACAGTTCAGTAGTTTGACTAGTTAATTGATTGACAGCTTGATTGATGGATCTGTCTCACCTTTAGGATGCGGTTGATCTGAGCAGAGTTCATCTGTCCCGCCTCCTGCCCCCTCCTGTAATTCCTGTCCCCACTGCCTGCTGGGTAATAATGTTTGGGGAGGTCAGGGGGAGGTTGAAGAGAGGAGAAAGAGCAGCACTGTTGGAGGTCAAACCTGCAACGTCCACTGAAGGTTCCTGTTCTTCCAAGCATGGCTGTTCACTGGGAGAGCCAATGGAAGAACCAGTGGGAGTACCAGTCAGAGAACCAGTCAGAGAACCAGCCAAAGAACCAATAGAACAAAACCTGCATGAGAATCAAAAGAAGCATCAGCGCAGTGTTCAGTGTTAACTGTAGCCTACTGATGGTGGTCTTCAAATCTATCTCACTTTCCCCCTCACTCCTGACAGAACTGTTCAGGTGTTCTTCACCACCAGCCTCTAATAGTTACAGAAGATCAGCGGCTAATTCTCTGCAGATCTGTTTGGTCCATATCTTTAAAAATGATGCATTTAGTAATATCTATCTGGAGTCAGTTATCAGGTCCACACTGGAACATACAGATCAACAGTTTTCCAAATGGAAACTGAAGCCTGGACACCAGTTCACCTGATCAGTAGCTGTTTGACATTCTTAATATACAGAATGTACTCAGGACTCCAGGAAGCAGTGGTGATGTTGCTTAGATTAGCTTGGTGGAATGAAGATTGATTAGTTGAATGGACTGAGAAGAAGAACAAACGCAACAGGACCTGGAGGAGACCTATAGCAGGAGAACCAGCATCGTCCAGGTTTTGTCTCCGAGCTAATGGACTCTCTTCACCTCCACCTCCTGCAGTCAAACGGCTGCTGTTCAACACTCACCTTGAAGGGTGTTTACCCATGGGTTTCCTGTAAATGCTGCATTTTATTTCCTGTAGTCTGTTTGTTCACTACCTGCACTGTCTACACCTCCCGCCAACCACCCACGTTCTCTTCTCTCTGGTACACTTCCAGGTACATTGTCATTTTGTGCATTACAAACCTGAGTGTACTTGGCATCCTTTTGTCTGAGGTATAAAAGTTGTGATACTGAAAAGGAGCATCTGTGATAAAAGCTGATGAAAACAGATTTTATCCTGTGGCTCTGGCTAAAAGCTGAACAGAAGATTAATGAAGCTGAAAGTCACCGTGTGTTTGTTGCGGTGTTTAGGTTCTGGTTAAGTCTTCCTCCTCAGTCCACGTGAAGGTGTCTGTTACTTGTTTCCTGAAGCAGATCAGTTCTTTTCACAGCGATCACGGCCTATTCATGCAGCCACACAGGTGTGTTGTTGAAGGTTGCTCGTCTACTCTCTCAGGCTCTTTCTTTGTTTCTGTCTGTGGCCTTGTAGCCAAATGTGACCTTTGACGGCTTTCATATCTCATTCAGCAATCAGTAATCTATAAACCTGCTGGTGCTCTCTGTGCAGCCCCGCCCCCTCACTGTGTTCAGTGTTTGTAAAAAAAATACTTAAGATTCATCATTATTTTCATTGAGAGTTAACGGACAGAAGGAGGAACCTCTAACCTAAAAGAGAACATATAAAAACTCTTTATTCCCACTGTGACGTCCATCTTGAACATGGTCAAACAGACATTTATTCATGGAACTGTTGTGTTTTAATGCAATTTTATGTTTATGCTTCTTTCGTTTTGTTTGTTTGTTTTTTATGTAATTTTTGAGCCACTAACCTAAGACAATTTTCTATCACTATGTGATAGACAATAAAGTTCTTTTGAATCTTAAATCTTGAACTAAAGGTTGACACCTTTACACCTGAAGGACCTAACGTCTAACTGCAGCAGAGCAGGTAAAAGCAGCTGGAACGGAGGCTCCCTGAACCAGGAGAACCACCAGCACGGTGCATCTGTTTGCTCGGTGTTCTCCACCATGATGCGTGGCCAGGTTTTGGGGTGTGGACAGTATATCTCCACAGGAATGGATACAGATGGAAAAAGGGATGCACATGGGCTGTGTCTGAGCTTCAGCGGTTGAGCCCAGTTGTATTTGCTATGACGAGACTGTTAACTGACAAATAAGACCAACACAAGTGGGGCACACAGAAACAGGGCTGGTACTAAGGCAGGCCTCACAGCTGCCATTTGTCATACTGAAAATGTAAACATAAAAATTAGAAAAACACCAAAAACAGTAACATTTCCAAAAGCAATTATAGTGAGTGTAGTAGGGTGGTATTCTCAGTATCCTTTGTTTTTTAGGGAAGAGCAGGGTTATACACACAGTACATGAGGTGTCCAATTGTTTTTAGTTGTTCCACCAATACAAACTGTCTCACATAGCTGACTCAGCTAGAGAGGAAGCTAGTTTGTTGTTTGTGTACAAGCTCTCACTGTCCCAGTTAAGTATTAACTCAATGTTAAAATAAAACACGGGATTTGGCAGTAACAGGTAATTAATTTGCAGTCATCATTTAAATGCCACCTACCCTTGGCTAAGCTGGAGTTTCTACTGTGGTTTTAGAAACAGGATTGGAAAGTCCCACACTTCCATGTATTTTACCAAGTTCATGTAAATTTTAAATAGGCTGCTTGAGGATTATCCAGGAAGAAACCTGCACAGTTTTTATATACTGATTCATTGATTTCATTTCCTGGAATCTGCCTACAGTGAAACCAAAAAACTCAGTGACACCAGGAGCCTTGCTCAATCACTACCATTAAAAAATTCACAGCATATAAACAGCAGGAGATTTGTGCGGTTTAACAGCCGCCTGTGGAGATTATGCCTCACTAAGCACGCCAGAGTTAGTTAGTAGTTATGTGGCTGTTCACTGGAACAGTGGAAATACAGGAAAATGCATTAAGCAGCTTAAACCGTAGAAGGCCATGGTTAGTATGAAGAGCCTCTTCTCTTTGCTGCTCTGTTAAAACCAACTCCAAGACCTGTTTCTCACAAAGATTTTAAAATATAATAAGAGCAGGTAGTTCATAAAGAAACATAAATCCATTACAGTAAAAGACACTACAGAACAAATCTGTCAAAAATGTTTTTTAATGTTATTGGTTCATATTAGGTGTTTTTGTGGTTTTAACAAAGGGAGCAATATGAAGCATCGGTTTATGAAACAGGGAGAGCTTCACTGGAATCTCGGAAATGTGGAAATTAAAGGGGTAAACCGTGGTGTCTCCGCATTAAAGCGTTTCTCCACTGTCTGCTTTGTTTACTGACGTCACATTGACTTACAGCTAAATGCTAACAGCTGCTAACACAACAACAACTAGCCAGCCAAGCGAACAACAGCTGAGGGAGCTGTCCTCGAGCGGCCCCGCCCCTCTCCATGCGCGGTCACGCCCCCCTCCCCTCTCTGCTGGGGCCGTGTGCACATGATGCGTTCACGACCGTCTACCAAGCACGTAAATAGAAAAACTCACAAATTCTTTTTTTTTTAAAGAAAAAATATTAAGTGAAACCGACTCACCAGAACCCACATTACTTCATTACTACAAACATGACTGCTAGAGAGGCGGTTTTGAGTCTGTGTGTGGTGGTTTAGTTTAAAAACAAAAGAAGCTTTAGTTGTTCAAACTGGTACAGAACATATTTTACATCGTTACAACACAACAGACACATTTTGCAGGTGAAGACCTCATACTAACATCAAACTAACGTCATATGAATGTCCCATATTTTAATCATGTGTGCACCTGAATGCAGCAGTGTGTGTGTGTGTGTGTGTGTGTGTGTGTGTGTGTGTGTGTGTGTGTGTGTGTGTGTGTGTGTGTGTGTGTGTGTGTGTGTGTGTGTGTGTGTGTGTGAAAAAATTTGTGAGTTTTTCTATTTACGTGCTTGGTAGACGGTCGTGAACGCATCATGTGCACACGGCCCCAGCAGAGAGGGAGGGGGCGTGACCGCGCATGGAGAGGGGCGGGGCCGCTCGAGGGACAGCTCCCTAGCTGTTGTTCGCTTGGCTGGCTAGTTGTTTTGTTGTTTTGCAGCTGTTAGCATTTAGCTGTAAGTCAATGTGACGTCAGTAAACAAAGCAGACAGTGGAGAAACGCTTTAATGCGGAACACACCGGTTTACCCCTTTAATTTCCACATTTCCGAGATTCCAGTGAAGCTCTCCCTGTTTCATAAACCGATGCTTCATATTGCTCCCTTTGTTAAAACCAAAAACAACTAATATGAACAATAACATTAAAAAACATTTTTGACAGATTTGTTCTGTAGTGTCTTTTACTGTAATGGATTTATGTTTCTTTATGAACTACCTGCTTTATTATATTTTAAAATCTTTGTAGAACAGGTCTTGGAGTTGGTTTTAACAGAGCAGCAAAGAGAAAGAGGCTCTTCATACTAACCATGGCCTTCTACGGTTTAAGCTGCTTAATGCATTTTCTGTATTTCCACTGTTCCAGTGAACACCACATAACTACTAACTAACTCTGCGTGGCTTAGTGAGGCATAATCTCCACAGGCGGCTGTTAAACGCACAAAATCTCCTGCTGTTTATATGCTGTGATTTTTTAATGGTAGTGATTGAGCAAGGCTCCTGGTGTCACTGAGTTTTTTGGTTTCACTGTAAGCAGATTCCAGGAATGAAATCAATGAATCAGTAATATAAAACTGTGCAGGTTCTTCCTGGATAATCCTCAAGCAGCCTATTTAAAATTTACATGAACTTGGTAAAATACATGGAAGTGTTGGGACTTTCCAATCCTGTTTTCAAACCACAGTAGAAACTCCAGCTTAGCAAAGGGTAGTGGCATTTAAATGATGACTGCAAATTAATTACTCTGTTACTGCACAATTCCGTGTTTTATTTTAACATTGAGTTAATACTTAACTGGGACAGTGAGAGCTTGTACACAAACAACAAACTAGCTTCCTCTCTAGCTGAGTCAGCTATGTGAGACAGTTTGTATTGGTGGAAAACAACTAAAAACAATTGGACACCTCATGTACTGTGTGTATAACCCTGCTCTTCCCTAAAAAACAAAGGATACTGAGAATACACACCCTACTACACTCACTATATTGCTTTTGGAAATGTTACTGTTTTTGTGTTTTTCTAATTTTTATGTTTACATTTTTCAGTATGACAAATGGCAGCTGTGAGGCCTGCCTTAGTACCAGCCCTGTTTCTGTGTGCCCACTTGTGTGTGCTTATTTCTCAGTTAACAGTCTCGTCATAGCAAATACAACTGGGCTCAACGGCTGAAGCTCAGACACAGCCCATGTGCATCCCTTTTTCCATCTGTATCCTTTCTGTGGAGATATACTGTCCACACCCCAAAACCTGGCCACGCATCATGGTGGAGAAACACGAGCAAACAGATGCACCGTGCTGGTGTTCTCCTGGTTCAGGGAGCCTCCGTTCCAGCCGTTTTACCTGCTCTGCTGCAGAGACGTTAGGTCCTTCAGGTGTAAAGGTGTCAACCTTATATTCAAGATTAAGATTCAAAAAAACTTTATTGTCTATCACTAAGTGATAGAAAATTGTCTTAGTTAGTGGCTCAAAAATTACATAAAAACAAAACAAACAAAAGAGAAGCATAAACATAAAATTGCATTAAAACACACAGTTCCATGAATAAATTGTCTTTTACCATGTTCAAGATGGACTTCACATGTGAATAAAGAGTTTTATATGTTCTCTTTTAGGTTAGAGGTTCCTCCTTCTGTCCGTTAACTCTCAATGAAAATAATGATGAATCTTAAGTATTTTTTTTAACAAACACTGAACACAGTGAGGGGCGGGGCTGCACAGAGAGCACCAGCAGGTTTATAGATTACTGATTGCTAATTGAGATATGAAAGCCGTCCAAAGGTCACATTTGGCTACAAGGCCACAAGACAGAAACAAAGAAAGACCTGAGAGAGTAGACGAGCAACCTTCACAACAACACTGTGTGGCTGCATGAATGCCGTGATCGCTGTGAAAAGAACTGAATCTGCTTCAGGAACCAGTAACAGACACCTTCACGTGGACTGAGGAGGAAGACTTAACCAGAACTAAACACCGCAACAAACACACGGTGACTTTCAGCTTCATTAATCTCTGTTCAAGCTTTTAGCGCAGAGCCAAGGTAAAATCTGTTTTCTCAGCTTTATCACAGATGCTCCTTTTCAGTATCACAACTTTTATACCTCAGACAAAAGATGCCAATACCTCAGGTTTGTAATGCACAAATAGAAATGTCTTGGAATGTACCAGAGAGAAGAGAACGTGGGTGTTGGCGGAGGTGTAGACAGTGCAAGGTATGACAAACAACTACAGGAAATAAAAGTGCAGATTTACAGGAACCCATGGGTAAACACCTTCAAGGTGAGTGTGAACAGCAGCCGTTTGACTGCAGGAGGTGGAGGTGAAGAGAGTCCATTAGCTCGGAGACAATACCTGGACGATGCTGGTTCTCCTGCTATATGCTCCTCCAGGTCCTGTTGCGTTTGTTTTCTTCTCAGTCCATTCAACTAATCAATCTTCATTCCAAGCTAATCTAAGCAAGCATCACCATGCTTCCTGGAGTCCTGAGTACATTCTGTATATTAAAAATGTCAAACACGCTACTGATCAGGTGAACTGGTGTCCAGGCTTCAGTTCCCATTTGGAAAACGTGTGAATCTGTAATGTTCCAGTGTGGGACCTGATAACTGACTCCAAATATAGATATCTAATCAGATCATTTTAAAGATATGGACCAAACAGATCTGCAGAGAATTAGCCGCTGATCTTCTGTAACTATTAGAGGCTGGTGGTGAAGAAACCTGAACAGTTCTGTCAGGAGTGAGGGGGAAAGTGAGAAAATTTTGAAGACCACCATCAGTAGGACAGTTAACACTGAACACTGCGCTGATGCTTCTTTTGATTCTCATGCAGGTTTGTTTTCTATTTGTTCTTTGGCTGTTCTCTGACTGGTTCTCTGACTGGTACTCCCACTGGTTCTTCTTGGTTCTCCAGTGAACAGCCATGCTTGAAGAACAGGAACCTTCAGTGGACGTTGCAGGTTTGACCTCCAACAGTGCTGCTTCTTTCTCCTCTCTTCAACCTCTCCCGCTCCCAAACATATACCCAGCAGGCAGTGGAAGAATTACAGGATGGGGCAGGAGCGGGACAGATGGAACTCTGCTCAGATCAACCGCATCTAAAGGTGAGACAGATCCATCAATCAAGCTGTCAATCAATTAACTAGTCAACTACTGAACTGTCTGTCTGTCGTCTATTGCCAGGCCAACGACACACCTAAACTCCCAAGAGGCCCGTCCTCCCATGGTGTCTGGTTTCCACAGCAATCATGTTGCCATCCACACCTGGCGAGGATCGTTCGAGCAGCCACTGCCTGCCGGGCACGTGCGGCGTGCTGCTCGGTGTGTTTGATGGCCACGCAGGCGGATGCGCCACATCAGCCATTGCTCTTCTATTACATCGTGTGGCAAACTGCACTGAGATACTGGCGGAGATCGAACGGCGGTGGAGGAGGAACGGGCCGTACCGCCATTGTTGGAGTGGCACAAAACCCCCAACACACAGCTGCCCTGACGGAGAGCGACCCCTTTCACATCCCAAACTACTGGCAGAGAGGCTGGAGGACGAAGGCCAGGAGAGAGGATGAGAGAGGAAGAGTACCAGGGGTCAGACATGTCAAATCAATAACCAGATCTTCCACAGGTTCCATCTTGGACCAAAAGGAACCTGACTGATATGCGAATTTATTTTTTTTTTTTAAGACCTTATTTAAAAGTGAGCAACACAGACCATGACAAGATAATTGCCAGCTGACTCAGGTCCTGGGTGGGTCTCATTACTAGGAACAGTGGACTGTGAAACTTCTAAACTAGACAACATGTGTCAACATTCTGAGCAAATATGTGTGAGCCTGACATCTGGAGGTAAGCAGGTACTGACCGGTCCGGCTGCATTGGCTGATCTCTAGTACCAGGTAAGCGACATCACATATCCCAGGAACATGATGTCGGGTTGCCATTTTTGATCATATAAAAAATATCTTTGTATTTTATTTAAATTTGTCCAATCACTTAAAGTCATGCCGTGATGTCATTATTGTCTCTCTGATGGTTACAGGGCGGGCAGGGTAACATCAGGCTGTGAATGCTATACGTCGCTTCGACTGACTCTGACCCACGTCCTGTCATGTTCACCACATTACTCCATTTTTTGACTCCTTTAACTTCAGTTTAAACCTTACTGTGACAGGATTTTGAAAATCTATCGAATAAACAGTCTCATGTCATCTCTCCATGTATTGGTCTCTTCCTAAATTTAATGCATTCTAAGAGATAGGCGAAGTCAACATTTGTCAACACCACAAACAAACTTGTTTTTTATGTTGTGTTTGAGAGAGTGCCGTTCACTGTGGAGAAACATTAAGAAAATTTAGATTTTTTTGACATTTACTTATATCGGTTCCTACTTGTACACGAATTCCCTTTCTGTCACAGGACGGTGTCTCTCCCTGGTGAAGGGTGTTCTTCTAACCTCGGGTCCTAGTCCGGCTGACCTAGCTGTGCGCATATCTCCTAACGCACCTAATGTGGCCAATCCTTGTGACATCGGGCTGTTTTGTGGTGTCAGAAGAGCGAACGGTGGCTTGCTCAGCGGTCAGCTCTCACCTAATGGACCACAACGCACAGACCCGAGACTTTGCAAGGATTGGGAGTAACACCGCAGTCTGAGAGCGGACGCGTGGTCGCATGATCGCATGCTGGTCGCTGCTGCCGTTCAGCGTTTGGAGGATGTCCCGTTCAAATGAGCGCAGAATGCTCGATCGAGTCCTACGAAAACTTCGACGCGACTCATGTCTTGCGGTCAGCGGAGGCTGGCCGGATGCTGGCGCCACCACTACCTGACACCCACCCTACTGAAGCGCCAGCCAGAGGTCACCGACACTGCATCAACTGTTGA
>NW_019174321.1:2158193-2290601 GCF_002260705.1 Seriola dumerili
TTTTTTAAAGAAAAAATATTAAGTGAAACCGACTCACCAGAACCCACATTACTTCATTACTACAAACATGACTGCTAGAGAGGCGGTTTTGAGTCTGTGTGTGGTGGTTTAGTTTAAAAACAAAAGAAGCTTTAGTTGTTCAAACTGGTACAGAACATATTTTACATCGTTACAACACAACAGACACATTTTGCAGGTGAAGACCTCATACTAACATCAAACTAACGTCATATGAATGTCCCATATTTTAATCATGTGTGCACCTGAATGCAGCAGTGTGTGTGTGTGTGTGTGTGTGTGTGTGTGTGTGTGTGTGGGGCCGTGTGCAGACCGCGTGTGGCGCAGAGGAGGATAGAAAACAAACATCCACAGTTTCGGGGTCTGAGGTGAGTTTGGCTCCGGCCGATCGATCCGCTCTTTTCTCCCCATAAGAGGCTCCCCGCCGCCGGGCTGCGGTGCCGCTCGTTCCGGTGTGATATACCCGTAGAGGGGGCGCTGCGGGGCGGACAGTCTTTCGCTGTTTATTCCGCTGTGGAACATATGCTAAGTTGCTAGCAGGTTAGCTGACAACATGACACCAATGGCCCTGTCTCTGGGCCGTTTCTCTCCGCACACACCGCGGGAAAACCCGCTGAAGCCAGCCGGAGCAGTCCGCACTGGTGAAGCGGAGCTCATCGAGGAGCGGAACCTCCGGCCAGTGACCGCATAGAGCTGCCTGTTTACGGTGTGAGGCCGCGGGGAGCCCGGGGGGGCGGTGCTGGTTAACGGTACCAGAGTCGGCCAGTCTCATGTAGAGCAGAATACACAACAGCCACCAAAGACTGTGATGCAGTCCGGTTCTCTGTGGACCCACGTGAGAGGTCTGGTACCCGCTCAGACTGTTACCAGTCTTTCAACAGAAAACTAATCTACTGTTTTGATCAGAGCTGAATCAGTTTGTTAGATGTATCGATCTATATTGAGATGATCGGCAACTTTTGTGACAATCATTAATTGTTTTCAACATTTTCTGATTCCATCTTCTGTCATGAATCAGTTTCTTTGGGTTTTTACATGTTGGGCGGAACAAGACCTGAAGTTTCACAGACCAAATGATTCATCGATTAAATAATGTTATCGATAATATAAACAATCATAAGTCGCAGGTCTAGTTTTGATGTTTGATTAATAGTTTCAAGTCATTTATGAAGTGAAACTTTCATCCTCCAAAGTCTCAGATTTTCTCCTTTATCACAGTGAACTGAATATTTCTGAGTTTTGAACTGTCAGACAAAACGAGACGTTTAAACACATCTGTTTATTGCACATATTAATCTCTTATTTTTCTTGCTGTCTTTTCCAGTCCTGAGAGTCTCTCCATTAAAGGCCAGGTTCAAACCTTAAGTGTATCACCTCAGCTCTTATTGTGAAAAGCCTGTCTTGAATTAACCCTTTTAGCACCATAATAATAGATATATTTATTAAAACGCCTGGTCTTTTTTGTCTATTTTTGTCAATAATTGTGTCAAAAAATGCCCTATGTGTAAATAATGTAAATAATGTAAATAATGCCGTGGTGTCACCGGTGATCCTCGTGGTTCTAATTAACCTGAGCATAAAATATCACAGCAAAATCACTACACTTAAATAAGTAATGTAGAGTTTTTTTGTAGAGCAGCAGTGAGCTGAACTCAGATCAGCTGATCACGTTGTTTCAGCCATGGTTGTGATCATGGCGTTTAGGGTTCAACGGCCCGTCTGAGTGACCTGAGCTTCGTTGGTGTTATATGTGCTGAAAATTAACATATAGATGCACAAGTTTAGTTCAGCAGAGGGGAGACTCTTCTCCAGACAATTGATCGGCTGATGGCAGCTCATTGAATTAAATTTTTAAGCATCCAATCAATATCTGGAGCTCATTAAGCTCAAATTTCTGTATCAGGAGCTCCAGTATCTGAATCAAGTAGTTTGTGAAAAATCAGGTGTCAAAGTTTGTTGGGGAGTTGTTTTACACATTTATCAAAATAAATTGAAAGTTTTATTTTCTTTTTATTTGACCACTGATTAATTAAGTAATTTTCAAATTCAAGTCCTTGCTCTGTCTCTGTCTGTCTGTCCAGCCGTCGTCGTGGTGATGAGCACTAATGAGTGTTTTGGTTGCGGCCGCAGTGGCCACTGGGTGAAGAACTGTCCGAGCGCTGGCCGAGGACGAGGGAAAGGTCGCGGCAGAGGCAAAGGTGGCTTTTACTCAAAAACATTTATAATATACACTCACTGAGCACTTTATTAGGAACACTTGTGCACCTGCTTGTTTGTGCAATCGGCCAATCATGTGGCAGCAGTGCACTGCATAAAGTCCTTCATTTAATGTTCACATCAAACATCTCTCAGTGACTCTGACTTTGGCATGATTGTTGGTGTCAGACCAGCTGGTATGAGTGTTTCTGAAACTGCTGAAACCGCTGGGATTTTCACACACAACAGTCTCTAGAGATTTTACTCAGAAAGGAGTGAAAACAGAAAACATCCAGTGAACAGCAGCTCTGTGTTGATGAGAGAGGTCAGAGGAGAATGGTCAGACTGGTTGGAGCTGACAGAACAGCTACTGTAACTCAGATAACCACTCTTTGCAACTGTGGTGAGCAGAAAACACATTATTAATCCAAGCAGGTAATCCTTTAACACTGGTGACACTGAAACAAAAGTGTCCACTGCACAATAATTCTACTGAAGGTATTAATCCATCAACTATAAATAAATAATCCTATTGTCTGGAAGAAAAACAGTCCATCAGTTTTAATCAAATCATTTGCTTTCAGCCTCTCTGAGGCAGAGCAAGGAGAGAAGTTATATTAAAAGTCTTTACTTAGTTAGTGTATTGATTAAAACACTGACCAGTTAGACCTCACACAGTCAGGGTTGACATACTATTGCTATTTTCACCCTGATGTAAAACTGTAGGGTCGACATTTTGACCAAAACACTAAATAAATCATTTGTTCCATTTGTGCGCCATTAAAGTTTTTAGTCTGTTTACAGTGCTTTTGTGCTAATTACTCTTATTGTAGCATAAAAACAGCTGTATGGGTGTACAGGGCCTTTAATTTAATATAATGGGAAACTGTGTCCAGACTTTTGTACTGTATATTGGTATGTTTCATGTGCAAAATTATTATTGTGTGTGTGTGTGTGTGTGTGTGTGTGTGTGTGTGTGTGTGTGTGCGCGCTTTTGTTTTTTTCCCAAGCTTGAGAACATTTTAGATGTAATGTTTTGTATATATCACCTAGCATTTATCATTTGAGATGTCCTGAGGGTCACATGTTGTTGTTGTTGACGTGTTGTGTTTCAGATCTGTTCTGTTATCGCTGTGGGGAGCTCGGACACGTCGCCAGAGACTGTGAGAGGACTGAGGATGGTGAGGGCACACCTGCACGCAGAGTATAGTACCTACCTGCTGTCTCAGTCAAATACAGGTGTCCGCTGGAAAATCACTGAGCCGTTTAGATTGTGAGTTAACAGCCAAACATCCTCATACTGTTTCTCTGAAAAGATCTTTACAGACATGAATCTCTACATTTTCAGACCAGTTAAAAGAGGACTCCGCAGATTCATCATTTCAGTCCTATTACACAGTCAGGCTCACAGTGGACGGATTAAAAGAAGGATGAAAATCAATGCAGCACAACCAGACACATAAAGGTTTATGCTACCATTTTCACATACAGCATGCTGTAGTACTCCACACAACGGTGAAAACACACTGAGGTGGGAAATCTCTCCTTTATGAACTGAAAAGTATTTTCCTTTTTTAAATCAATTCAAAACATTTTAAAAATCTGAGTTTCTCTAAACTCAAAATTTTAACCAGGGACAAGAACTTTATTAACCAGGTACAAGCACTTCACTGATTTGTAACATGGGACAAACAGGACCAACAAGTTAGTAGCTGCAGGTCAGAGATTTTGTGGGTAACCCTGAGTTGTGAAATTCTCCTGTAGGTCTGGATTTAGTTAAACCTGGTCTCAGGATGAGGATATGCCACTTAGACCTGGACTAAAGGTGGTTTGAGGTTTTAACTAAGTATAGTGTGAAAACTCCCAGTTAGGCAGGGCAGGTTTATTTGCCCAGTACAAGTTAACTGTAAAGTGTTTTACATAACCCAAAATGAATTAAGACAAGATATAAAAGAAATGATAAATCTGTATAAATCTGTGAGTTGTGTGCATAATTATGGTCCTTATTTAGTTGTTTTCTGTAATCTGAGCTAGTGGAAGCATGTAGATGTTGAACAGAAGAGGTCCGAGGATGGAGCCTTGGGGAACTCTATGTCATATTTGTACGCTCAGATGTGTAATTACGGATCAACACAAAGTAGTCCCTGCCCTGAAGTAAGCTTTGATATTTATCTTAAAAGCTGCATTAAGCGTTTTTAGCCAACCAGAATTGAGGACCAAGCGTTTAGTATTTAACACACTTGACCCTGAGCCTGTTGTTGTCACTGCAGCCTGCTATAACTGCGGCAGAGGAGGACACATCTCCAGAGACTGCAAGGAGCCGAAGAAAGAGCGAGAGCAGCTTTGCTACAACTGTGGGAAGGCCGGACACATGGCACGGGACTGCAACCATGCTCACGAGCAGAAGTGCTACTCCTGTGGTGGCTTTGGACACATCCAGAAGTGCTGCGAGAAGGTCAAATGCTACAGGTAAACTGATGCTACAGGTTAACTACCTCCTCCAGGTAAACAAAAGCAGACTGGTTTGGCTTTTAGTTTAGTTTGGTGTTTGTTGTATCTGCTAGTTCACCAGTGTTACCAGTCTAACCACTGAAACCATGTGTAGCCTGTCTAATAAGCACGTGTTTGCTGCAGGTGTGGGGAAATCGGCCATGTTGCAGTGCACTGCAGTAAGGCGTCGGAGTTGAACTGCTATAACTGTGGGAAGTCAGGTCACCTGGCCAAGGAGTGCACAATTGAAGCCACTGCCTAGGTGTCGCAGCCTTACCACCTCGCTCTCTTTCATCTTTTCTTTCTCTTTATTCATTCCCTCTGATCCTCCTCTTCTCAATGGTCCAGAGGCCTGTCAGTCAGCCTCACAGCAGCCAGTCAGAGCAGGCGGAGGGAGGAGGAGGGGTGGACACTAAAAAACAAGTTTCTTCTGCATTTCTAAAAGAACAAACAGAATCTGTGTTTTTAGTTTGGTAGCGGTGTCATGACGTACAAAGCTTTGTTTAAGAATACTTTCTGCCCAGCCGATTGGCTGAGAGAGTAGAGCGATTTAAGAAAAAAAAAGAAAAGAAAAAAAAAAGTTAAGCCCCTCCTCTTAGTCCTAAAGTGGGTGGGACTATAATGGAGGGAAAAATATGTGATGGAAGTTTTTACCTTCCAACATTAACTTTATTTTCTATTTTCAGACAAAATCAAATTTGTCTGAAAGAAAAGTGATTGGTCCCGCCTCCAGCAAACAGCCAATCACCTCACACGATGAACAAACCAATCAGAGCTGGCCACAGCAGATGACAAAAGGAACATTAATTGCTCATGTTTTCAAGGTGCGTTTGGTTGCTGTTTGGACCAAATGGAGCAATGCACTGACAGACAAAAACTAATCATAACAATAATAATAATAATGGTAAAATTCATTTTAAAAAACAACAATTTTAAGTTTGGGGAGAGGAGAATGTTTTCACAAAAAAAAAAAAAAATCCAAATGTTATTTTTGTACAATATATCACTTAGAGCTACTGTAAAAATGTCATTTGGTTGTACTGCAGACTGTAAGTTTAACCTGACAATAAAAACATGGAGGAGGAGGAAGAGGATGGAGCCAAGACAAACTTCTGTCTGGTCTGATTATTTCACAACGACAACACAAATATAAAAGAAAAGTGCAGTAAGGCTTTTTTCAATAGGTCAGTCATTTAAAAAATAATTACATAGATATTTTCTCGGAAAGAACTATGAAATGTATGGCGGCTTGTTTCTGCCAAAAATGAAGGAAAAGAGCTTAAGACATAAAAGGCATGATGATATACAAGAAACATAAGAGCATATGAAAAGACAAATAGGATTTAAAAGGAAAAACTTGATGAGAAGTTATGCATAATATATTTAAGCAATGTCACACGAGAGGAAGTGATATACTGAATATCAGCGCGGCTGTGATTTGGTCATAGGTTCCGAGGTCGCAGGCCGTGCTGATATTCAGTATTTCATAATTTATTTGGCAACACCAACACAAATAGTTCTGCGACTGGACTGTTGCTAAACACATTTTCCTGACCTGCACAGTGCACACTAGCTTGCTACTTTGTCTACACGTTACCTCAGCTGTGCGCTTAAATATCCAGGTTTCTTCATTTTTCTGGAAATATATTCATATTTGCAAAGTTTGTTACAATCTAAGATAGATAACGACCGTTAATGTAACGCTGATTAATGGTTAATAGACACCTGTGAAGCGGAGTGATACTTACAGTAAAAGTCCCAGTGCCGTTGTACTCTATATCAGCAATCATGGAATGCCTCTCGTCCAATCAAATTACTTGGTCAGAACTAGCTGTTGGATATGATATGATATGATATGATATGATATGATATATGATATATGATATATGATATATGATATATGATGACTCCTGACTCCACTGGTGGGAGACAGTACAGCAACAACTACCCAGTCGTTCCGAGACCGGAAACAGAAGAAGAAGAAACTAGTGGCGGACTTCCTGTCAGTGTCGGCGTGTGTTGATCGTTTGAGGCTGAAGTTTGATCAGTTTTCCTCCGGATTCGTGATTAAAACAACACGCAGCAGCAGATATGGTGAGCACCGGAGCACAGCTTCAGTCTGACTCATCTTTTCATTTACCTTTTTATTATTTATCTCGGATACACAAACGGTTAGCATGCTAGCCTGTTAGCATCAGCGGTTGTTTCAGTGGATATTCCGCAGATTAAAAGTTTCAGCTTCATCGAAACTTAAACTCTATAATAAAATGACAGTTTTTTGAACGGAATCTGATGTGGGAGCTGTCGTGTGCCTGTCTCAGTTAGTGCGGATCAGTTAAATATGAATTAGCCTCCAGCTCAGATGCTCAAGTAATCGTGTTAGTGATGTATCGAATTTAATTATTTTCAACCTACAAATTCACATTATGAGAAAAGTTAAAAGTTAGACAGATATCAAAACAATCCAGACAGACTCATGGCCAAGAAAAAAAAAAGCTCTGAGCATAGATTGGAGGAAGTCTCAAGTTTTAACTTTCAAATTTCAAGCAAGTCCCAAGTTACTGAGGTGAGAATCAAGTAAGACGAGTCAATTCATTGCTCAGGTCAAGCGAGTCCCGATCCACCCCAGTTTCCACATTAAATAATTTTAAAGAGAGTGGCCATGAAATGTTGAGTTTCATGCTCAACATTAATGAAAACATTAATGGAAACGCCTTCACTTTATTATAGTGATATCTGACATTTTTTGTCAATGTAGAGCCTGGATCTGTGACTGTAAGTCACCCACTGACCGATGATCCTGCTCAACACCCACTTAATTACCTTTCATATTATTTTTACTCCTACTACACATCTCTATGTCTATATTACTATGCATGCATTGCACTAGTAATCACTCAATCCTGTTTCAAAATCAAAACGTATCTTCTCAATATCTGGAGTTAAGTCTGAATAAAATACCAAGTCAACGTAAAGACTTTCATCAGTGTTAGTCAAGCAAGTCTCAAGTCCTCAAATTTGCGACTGGAGTCAAATCATGTGATGGGATCATATTGAAATTTGCATATTATTCAGTCATTGTGAGCCTGCTACATGACAGTGAGTCCAGCCATGCCCCGATCATTGGTGCACCTGATGTCATGAATCTTTCTTGAAGTTAAACTTATCTAAGACAAAGGATATAATCATCATGCTTCAAGCTATGAAACTACGATCATTAGAAAGCTACAAGTATCTCAGGACAGTCGAAGACCCTAAATTGACCTTTGAGAAAAGTTGTGAGGCCATGTGCAAAAAGGGCAACCAGCATTTGTTATGTCTCAGAAATCCAGCCGTGATAAACCATGACAATCCTCTGTTATCTGGCTTTTATTGAATCAGTCTGCAGGTACAAATACTTTTGCACCTGCAGCAATTGCAATAATAAACAAACTTAGTATGAGATGATGTATTCACCCATGTGTGGCAGTTTGAGCTTTGAATGCACAACAGATTTACTCTTGGGTACTAATAAAGAAATCTTAATTCATATAAACATTCAGTTTAATTCACTTTATTTCAGACATCATAGTGCACATTTGTACTGAAATAGAAGGTATTATGAGATAAAATGCATGAAATGTGTTATTGGTTATTATTTTTTATTATTTTCAGTGATTGTGTCCTAACTGTTTGTCTTTGTTTCTGCAGGCGAGGAACGCTGAGAAGGCCATGTAAGTAGAGAAGTACACCTGAAGCAGTTTACCTGTCGTATCAGCTTGTTATTAACAGTTGGAGGTTGTTTAGCTGTCAGTCTAATACTTTGCACCAGTTTGTATTGAAGAAACCAGAAAGCAGCCAGATCCCACTTTATTCTTTATTTAGAGTCTTTAAATGAGGAGCAGAACGAGGACGATGAGTTTATTATGATGAAGTGATCATTCATGTGTTCTGTGTTAATTCAGCTACATTCAGTTATGAACAATGTGACTGTGTTACACGGCCGGAGAAAATAAAACTGAATAGCTGAAGACCATCACACATGATGGCAGCTCATTGCAGTAAACAGGGATTTTGAGTGTCGTATTTTAGCTGTTAGCTGTTAGCTCACATTAATGTCAATTCATTGTGGATTAATCTGCTGATTTTCTCGATTGGTGGGTCAATCATGTTATCTATTTAACATAAGAAAACAGTGAAAATGTGGTTCTACTGGTTCCACTGTGCCCTTGTCATATATGCTTGTTAAGATGGGATGAATATTTTTCACAACTTTCTCACATTTTATTGATGATTTATCGATTGATAAAGAACATAATTGACAGATTAATTGATAATATAAATAGTTGTTAGTTGCAGCCCTTATAATAAAATATCCATCTGTCTATCTACTGTGGTTCTCCTGTTGGGTTCTCCTGTCCTTTAACTGTGTCCCTCTGCTCTGTCTCTCAGGACGGCTCTGGCTCGGTTCAGACAGGCTCAGCTGGAGGAGGGAAAAGTCAAGGTGAGATTCTACTGTGTTCTACTCTCTCTGACCTGTCTCTCTGACCTGTCTCCCTCTCTCTGACCTGTCTCTCTGTCTCTCTCTGACCCGTCTCTCTGACCTGTCTCTCTGTCTCTCTCTGACCTGTCTCCCTCTCTCTGACCCGTCTCTCTGACCTGTCTCCCTCTCTCTGACCTGTCTCCCTCTCTCTGACCTGTCTCTCTGTCTCTCTCTGACCCGTCTCTCTGACCTGTCTCCCTCTCTCTGTAGGAGAGGAGACCTTTTCTGGCGTCAGAGTGCAGTGAACTTCCTAAAGCCGAGAAATGGAGACGACAGGTACGTACCATATACTACATATGATAGTATTGACTGTAGTACTGGGAGTAGTATTGATGGTAGTACATACTGCAATACTGATTGTAGTATTAGCCTCAGTTCCACACTTTTTGGTTCTGTCTCCAAAAACTAAAGTACTCATGATCCTCAGCTTTTTTTTTTCTGTATTACAGCTGCTGATTGTTTAATCAGGTTTCTTCAAAATAGACAGAGCAGGGACGAAGCTCTGTGATTGGCTATTTGTTGGTGAAATTTTGCTGATTTGTAGTTTTTAGCTTCACCTGAAGTTTTCTGACTCAGTTGAGGTTTTTTTTTTTTTTTAACTTGCTTTTTTCCTTACTTTTTTACCTGCAGTTAAAACCATGACTTTTACTGCTGGAACACTTCAGTACTCGCTGTACTGTAGTAGTTCTCAGTGTACTGTAGTAATACTCATATATCTGTGTAATGTGTGTGTGTGTGTTTCAGATCATCAGTGAGATCTCAAAGAAAGTAGCACAGATCCAGAACGGTGAGTTAAAACCGGACCATCACAGGTAGATCTGACCTGCTGCTCCATGTTACAGAGACTTTAACACTGAGTCCTCACATCAGTCCTCACTGACGACATTTTCATCATTTCATGTTGTGACAGAGTGAGTTCAGCTGCTGTTTGTTTTAATTGAAATTCATTTATTCACCCACACAGCTGCCATGCATTCAAATTAAAAATATAGGTACAGATCACTGTTCAGATCGTTATTGAGGTTGTACGAGGTGAAATTAGTTTTTATAGACTGATCTGATCTGAGAAGAATCTTCTCTGCAATTTAACATTTCAATGTCAGTGTTTATTAAACTGATTTAATCGTCTTTGTGCATGAGAGATGAAGACTGAGATAAAACATTTATTACAGTGATGTCAGAAGTCCTGTCTGTCTCGTTTCAGCTGGTCTGGGGGAGTTCAAGATTCGGGATCTGAATGATGAGATCAATAAGCTGCTAAGAGAGAAAGGTCACTGGGAAGTTCGGATCAAAGAGCTGGGAGGACCCGACTATGCGGTAAGTAGTCTAGTATATAAAGTTTAATGACAAAGCACTTCGCGCTTCACTTCTCATTCACACATGACGGAGAGGGAGCTGCCAGACGAGCGCTGGTCTGATCATCAGGCAGGAGGAGCTGGGGGCCCGAGCTGCGATTTGAATAGATTAGAATAGATTTCCGCTACTCTCTGACATTTTATCAACAGAACGATTGATCAGCTAATGAAGGAGGTAATCATCAGATTAATCAATAATAAAAATAATCACCTGGTGATGACGTGTTTGTGTTTCAGCGTGTCGGTCCAAGGATGTTGGATCACGAGGGGAAGGAGGTTCCAGGAAACAGGGGGTATAAATACTTTGGAGCAGCCAGAGACCTGCCCGGAGTCAGAGAGCTGTTTGAGAAGGAGCGTACGTACACTTTTCTGTTTGTATGAAATTATTATATAAACCTGTACTGTACCCACTCATGACTGGTCCTCACTGATCATGTGACTCCAAGCTGCCCCAGCGCTGAGGAAGACGAGGGCGGAGCTGATGAAGGACGTAGATGCAGAATATTACGGGTACAGAGACGAAGACGACGGAGTCCTGCTTCCTCTGGAAACTCAGTACGAGAAACAAGGTGAGATTATTTTAGAGAACAATCAGATTATTTTACAAGACAATCAGATTATTTTACAAGATAATCAGATTATTTTACAAACCAATCAGATTATTTTACAAGACAATCAGATTATTTTACAAAATAATCAGATTATTTTACAAGACAATCAGATTATTTTACAAGCCAATCAGATTATTTTACAGTCCAATCAGATTATTTTACAAAACCTGAAAGCACAAGAACCTGGAAGCATAAGGAAGGATTCAGTAATCAGGTATTAAAATGTCAGACTGTAGATGAAGCTGCTGTCGTCTCTGATGGTCGTCGTCTCACATGAGAGAAAGATGTCGATCAGTGACTGATACACAACCAACCAACTGAGAATCACTTATTCACGACATGTGTTGTGTGTGTTTTGTGTAGCTGTGTTGGAGGCGGTGCAGAAGTGGAGAACAGAGAAGGATTCTCGTCTGTCCGGTGAGAAACAACAGGAGGAAGAGGAGGAGGAGAACATCTACACCGTCCACAACGAAGAGGTGAGCCGTCCCTTTACCGGAATAATCCTTTAATCAATAATGTCCTGATCACTGAAGACAAGAAGTAAAAATCTGTCACATCATTCTCACTGGATCTTCGGTCAGTGCTGAGGTCATCTGTGCACACTCGTAATACACTCCAAGAGTTTCCAGGTGTCAATAAATGTGTGTGTTTGTTTTGTGTCACTGTGCAGCCTGATGACGAGGAGAGCCGGGAGGAGCAGGAAGGGGAGGAGGGAGGAGTCACCTTCATCGCACACGTACCTGTTCCATCACAGAGAGAGGTAAGATACGCATTTGTCTTTCTACACTTGTGAGGACCCTTATTAACATAATGCTTTCACAGGCCCCCAACCTGAACCTGGTTCTAACCTGAACCTGGTTCTAACCTGAACCTGGTTCTAATCTGAACCTGGTTTTTACCTGAACCCTAAAACCACGTCTGAATTTTGAAATAGGCCTTTGTAGTTAACAAGGATCGGCCAACGTATCCTCACAGCAATACTTCAAAACTAAATTACTCCTCACAAAGATACACACACACAGACAAAACTCTGTCTCTCTCTTGCCTGTCTCACCTCTCTGACCTGTCTGTCTCTCAGGTGGAGGAGGCTCTGGTCAGGAGGAAGAAGATGGAGTTGTTGCAGCGGTATGCCAGCGAGACTCTTCAGGCTCAGAGTCAAGAGGCCAGGACTCTGCTGGGAATCTAACCTGTCTGTCTGTCTGTCTGTCTGTCTGTCTGTCTGTCTGTCTGTCTGTCTGTCTGTCTGTCTGTCTGTTAATGTTGATGTAAATATCGGCTCATTTTTGTTGTCAGCCTGTTTCTTATTAAAACTTTCTTAAGCTCAGCTTGTTCTCATCTGGTTTTTTTCTCCCACATATTTTCAGAGAGTTTGTAAACTACTGTTTCTACTTAAAGTGTTGAAACCGATGACCGCAAAGAGACACGAAACCACATGTATTGTCCATGCTAAAATCACAAAGCACCAGTGTTGGTCGGTTTTGACTCTTTCACATTGCTGCAGAATTATTCAGAGGTCACATCAGGTCGCATCACCTGAGGACATTTATCAGAGCTCACACAGCTCCCTCTGCAGACACTTTGAGGCTTTAAACTGCTGTAAAACACATGCAGTTGTACTCCCCAACATCAATTTTCCACTTCAAATACCTGGAGTTGTCACTTAGCAACGAAGTTTTTCTGCTCTGATTTGAGGATTATATGAATTTGTCTCCATGCTGAGAGCAGCTGACACCACAGCAGAGACTTTAACATTATTTAAATCCCTGACAATGTGACAGCAGCAGCGGTTGAAAGTATCTAAGTACATTAATTCAACCATTGTACGTAAGTAAAGTTTTAACTTTTTTCTACTCGGCTGCATTTCAGAGATAAATACTTGACTTTTAACTGCTTCTATCTGACAGCTGCAGTAATTCTTTTTATAAAATAAACTGGATTAAACTTCCCAACAGGAGAAATTAACTCCATCTCAACTGACTACACTGCTTTTATGTTTATACATCAGTAAGAATCCAAAAACATTATATGTAGTATAATGTTACTTTCTACTGCACAGTGAGCATTTCTACTTTTGATACTTTGAAGTACATTTAACAGCTTTTACTTGCAGCACTTCTACTGTGTGGTATTCATACTTTTACTTAAGTAGAGGCTGTGAGTATTTCTTCCACCACAGGTCAGGAGCCAGTATCAGAGGGTGAACAGGTGTCACACCTGAATCCTGAGCTTTTTATTCCATCCAAATATTATTTCTGTCTTTTTATCATAAAAGAGAGTTTTCAGATTCAGCTCTGTCTCGTGAGCTTTAGTTGTTCATTATTTATATTTATACATTATAGATAATGTCATTTTTTATGAGGAGGGTGAAGCTCTGTCTGAGAACTGATTACAGAACAGTAACAACTAACCAGTGACATCTGTGAGAGACTTTACAACTGACAGAACTGATTGATATGTTGATTGATCTGCTGATTGATCTTCTGAGACTGAAAGGATTAAGTATAAAGTGTTTACATTGTGTCAAAACATATTTACATATTTATATTGATATAAGTGACTGTGGTTTCTATTCAAATCCAAAGAGTGTCTCTTTTTTTTGCATCACAACATATGGACACAGTGTTGGAAAATCACTGTATGAAAATCTGTGTCTCTGTCCTCGTTCTTCAGGTTCCTCTGAGTATCTCTGTGTCTCATCATGTGGTTTCAATCTGGCAGCTGATTGGTTGATTGGTGGCAGCCTGCTGCAGCATGTGATTGGCTGATTAATGGCTGAACGCTGCATGTGATGTCATGTGAGAGAAAACTGCCATCAGCCACATTTAATCAGCAGCTTTTGTGTGTGTGTGTGTGTGTGTGTGTGTGTGTGTGTGTGTGTGTGTGTGTGTGTGTGTGTGTGTGTGTGTGTGTGTGTGTTTTACTCTGCAGTGTTGACTCAGTTTTTGCAGCTGGATGTCTCTGTAGCATTAGAGCCTCTAAAGTCCTGAAACATATTTTTTATCAAGATTTAGGAACGACATAGAGAAAGGGAATGTTACCAAATTAAAGTGTCTTATTTTAATAAACCATGTAGTTTGACTAATGTATTTGTATCCACTTGTTATAATAAGTTCTTTGTTTGTGTGTTTTTATTGTTGTTTGTTTGCATGTACAAGGTACATTTGTAGGTACATTTGCTTAAAATGAATAATAAAACAAATGTAAGTTTTAAATGTCATGAATACTTGCAGCTTGACGTTCATGTTCCCCTCAGGATGAACTGGAATAACTGCGGATCCTCCTCGTCGTCATCTAGCCCCATCATCAGGTCACGTTTCAATTTTTCCAATTCTTTGATTTATGATCAAATACCTGGTCATATTTTTAGATATTGAGATTAGACCCAAAGTGGTGAACTGACTGGTGTGGTATAACATACCCAGCGGGTTTTTGAAACAGATTCTGTAACAATTAAAGGGAAAAACATCAGGATTTTTCAAATTTCATCAATCAATAAGAATCAGGGCTAATGGGGGCGGAGCTGCACAGATTCAATCAGTTTATTCATGGAGCTTACTGAAAACCCAAAGTGAATTACACAGAGATTAATATGTAAGATTATTTGACTGATGATTAGAATCAAACACACATTATAAAGAGAATCTAACTTAACTAATAAAAGTGTAGAATATTAGTGTAAAATCACAACAAACATCATTGCACAGAGAACACATTGTGATTGGTCAGCAGATCTGAGGGATTCAGAGATGTTACCTGGTGCTGGTTCATGCAGAGCTTTAAAAACAAAAGAATAAAGTAAAATCTATTTTACTGGTAACCAGTGAAGACCATTACAGCAGTACAGCTGGGAGATCTGGTCTCTGCTGCGAACCACTCCCACTGAGGTAGAGACTTCATGAGGTTGTTTCCTGTTTCTTCTTCTTCTGTTTTGTCTGCTGTGTGACAGTTAGTTGTTGTTGTTGTTGTTGTTGTTGTTTACTTTGTCAGCTGATGGAGGTAAAATCAGCTGTTTGTGTTCTGCTGATGGGACTCAGCATGCTGCCACAGTGACAAACAACAGACTGTATTTATTGATAAATAAATGTATTGTAGTTTATCTGACTGACATCACTGTCATGTTGTAGCCCGGCCCCCCCTGATGATGTCACAGCTGTGTGAGTATAAATTAGCAGCACACGGCAGCTCTCTGCAGACAGACCAGTCATGTGGTGCCGAGGTTTCTTGCAGCAGACGGTTAGATACATGTCGACCAGCAGACAGGTCAGTGTGTGTGTGTGTGTATGTGTGTGTGTGTGTGTTTTATAGGGACATAAACCTGATAACTTACTGACATTATGGGGACTCCCCTCCCTTGACAGGACCTAGTTTTTGTCCCCATTAACTTGGGTTTTGGGGTTTTGAGTTTGTTACAGATCAATTTAAGTTTCGGTTAAGTTGTAAAGTAAGATGTAAATGAGTAAATTTAGATAAGAGATGTGAATAAATGAAATGTCCACAGGAAAAAAGTTAGTCCTTGTTATGTGCCTGTATATGGATGGGTGAACAATAAACTTCTGTTGAGTCTTGAGTTTAATAATGGGGAAAACAGATTATTTCTAACAATTATACTACATATGTATAACATCTTTTAAACATCTTTTTTTTAAATCAGCAGAACAATGATTTTAATGAATAAGATCTAATGAGTTGATAAGTGAAAACGAACTAGTGCCAGAGAATGATTTATGTGCTGAAATGACTGAAACGTGTCTCATGTGGCTTTGTCTCTCACACCTCTCTCTCTCTGTCTCTCCCATCTGTCTCTGTCTTACCTGTCTGCCTCTCTCTCGCTTGGCTCTGCCTCACCTGTCTGTCTCCACCAGGCGGGCGTCCTCTTCGATGTGGACGGCGTCCTGCTCCGCGGTGGCAAAGTGATCCCAGCTGCTCGACGAGCTTTCCGGAAGCTTCTGGACCAGAACAATCATTTCTTGCTTCCTGTCGTCTTTGTCACCAATGCAGGAAGCTGTCAGAGACATCACAAGGCCCAACAGCTCTCTCACCTGCTGGACGTCCAGGTAAGACAGATAAGTGGAGGACAGGCAGGTAGAGGACAGAGAGACAGTGGAAGACAGAGACAGGTTAATTTCATAGGTGAAAACATGATTGTCACATCTGCCTTCTTGTAAGAGGAATTATTATATAGTTGACTTTTTACATTCATGTTTTTTTTTTATTGAATTATTATTTCTTAAAATTATGTTGTATTTATTCTGTTTTCATTGATGTGGATCTTGTTTATGACAGAATCATATCTACATTTTTGTCAAATGTAGTTGTCCATTTGTTTTCTTTTTTGTTTTTCTTTTGTAATTATTTAGTTTGGTTCTACCTTTTGTTTGAATCAGTTTTTATTTAATAAAGTTGTATGCAATGATTAAATTAATTGAATTCATAAAAATTATTATTAAATTAAATTTTTGGTTTATTTTAATGGTATATTTTGTTGTGTGTTTTATTCATAACGTTGTTTTGCTGTGCTGTGATTTGACCATCACAGTCATGTGACCTCTCTCTTTCTGTAGATCGCTCCTGAGCAGGTGGTTCTTTCCCACAGTCCTTTGCGAATGTTGAAGAGTTTCCATGATAAATGTGTCCTGGTGTCAGGACAAGGACCAGTGACCGACATCGCCCACACGTATCCTTCCCGGTTGACCTTTGACATCTGAGGTTCACAGCAACCACAGATCATGAATCATGTCTGTATCAAAAGTTGTGATGTGGCGCCCCCACTCAGCCAGTGGTCACTCACAGCACTGCAACTAAACACATTTTCGATATAGACCTCCTTTATAAACAAGGCATCTGTAAAACTGTTGACGGGACACCTCCAACTGCAAACAGGCTCAGTTATTGCTGATTGGCGTGTTTTTTTATCCACAAAAGTTTTATATTTATAAAATTTTTACAGAGCCTAGAAAATAAATTTTATGACATCTGAATGTAGGCTATGAAATGAGCAAGAGAAACACTACTACAATATTTTAAAACGGCTTGCCCAATTTTTAAATCAACATTTAAAAATTCTGTTCACAAAATGCTGAATTCTTAATTCTGGCTTCAAAATCTCAGTGAACATACGAAATAAAGACATCTTAATCAGATTATATAAATGTTGTATTTTAACATAAATCCTGATCACCAAGATGAGCTTTTATGAATCACACAAAACATCACATATTTACATCATTTGTAATCATATGAAATACAACTGCAGTTATATTAGAATTATTAAACCCAGAATTTAGTAATCAGGCAAGAATCAGAGGAAGATAAATTTGATTCCTTTTCCCCTTTTTCCCACTGATGTTTTACAATTGCACATGACAACAGTGGTGCTGCAGTAATCAGTGGCTCTGTTTCACCTGATAATGATGTTAAAATCTGGAGAATTGTGAAACAGTGAAGCTTGTGTTGATATGAGTGTTTTTATTCTGAGGACTGAACATGTGTTCAATGTTTCACACTTTGTATATAAGTTCAGCTTTTTGTGTTTATATGTGATTATTTATTATCTCAGTTTGTCTCTTTATGATAAAAAAATCTGTGATTTGAAAAATATGACATGAAAGAAAAACACACTGACAGTTTTATCACTGTTCATGATTTGCAGTTTGGCGTGTTGAAGCCTTGACCATGTCATCGTCAGTTTAGGTTTTCAGAAGGTGGTGAGCATTGAACAGCTCAGAGAACATCACCCTCTGCTGGACATGGTGGATCACAACAGGAGACCCAAACTACCTGTGAGTACTGCACCTGTGACTCAGTCCTAGTCCTGAGATCAAAATGGGCTTTAATCCTTTGGCGTCCTTAATACTGACTACAGGGTGTGAAGCCTCAACTGCACAGGAGCAGGTTTAAAGAGACAAACTTTACTTGTGTTGTACTCTTTTATGTTTGATTATATGTCAGTGATAATCCACATTTCATCAGTATCAGTGATTTAACAGTGTTTGTTCTCTTTCAGTCGTCTCTTCTGCAGACTCTTCCCAAAATAGAAGGTAACTACTACAAACACACAACAACAACAGTGTTCATTGTTTTATTTTAATATTTTTGTTATTTAGCTAATTTTGGTTTGTCTCGCCATCTAATTCATATACTGATAAATACTAATTTGACCTTTCAGTGATAATCCTTTTCTTTAATACAGTGAAGCTTTCACAGTTGATATACAATATTCAGATTTCTTTATTTCTTCTTACTGTATCTACACTTTGTCTTGTTTAAAGTCATAATCTTTGCAAACAAGTTAAATAGGGCTGTTTGTTGGTATGTTCTCATCTTGTGTAAATAAAGGTTGAATGAGTGGTATGGAAATATGTTTATTTATTAGAAAATGTTTTTATGTTGGACCTTTTAACAGCAAGAGAAGTTAGGTATACATAGCCTATGTACACACAAAGAAACATAAATATGATTTAAAAATAAAGTAATGAGCTGAATTTTAATCAAACAGGTTAAAGGGAATAATAAAGTATGATGGTGAAAAATATGATTAAACAGCACCTCATCTATCCCTTTAGTTTTCCTCGCTTTTATTTTGTTGACTTTTCCTCACTGACTTCTTGTGTTGCCATAGCGATTATCCTGTTCGGAGAGCCAATTAGATGGGAGACCAACCTGCAACTGCTGATTGACGTGCTCCTGACCAATGGCAGCCCCGGCTGTGAGTATGACGCTCAGTTGTCGGCTCAGCTGCCAGTTCTCGCCTGTAACATGGACCTGATGTGGATGGCCGAGGCCCCGTCTCCACGGTAACTGACAAAACAAAAACAAACAAAAAAATCAATACTTCAATAACTGATCAGTTTCGTTAACATGTTTTGTTAGTAGTATGGCCTGGGATCCATATACCCTTCTGTCGGGATGGTGGTGTTTATAGTTTTGGCCCTGCTGTGTTACTGCAGGTTTGGTCATGGGATGTTCATGCTGTGTCTGGAGTCGGTCTATAGGAAGATGACGGGTCGGGAGCTGCAGTACCAAGCACTGCTCGGAAAACCTAGTTTGCTCACTTACCAGTACGCCGAACATCTGCTGAGGCTGCAGAACCCCAACCGCAAGCTAACCACCATCTACGCTGTCGGGTAACCAAACTGTTCATAACACTGTCTACGCTGTCGGGTAACTGAACCATCTGTATCTGTATTTGGTGAAGAGTGCATTATGACTGGTTTAGGATTCAACTCAAAGTTCAGGACTTAACTTGGGACTTGAGTGGAAAGACTTGAGACTTGTGACTTGAGAAACAAAGATTTGGTCCCAACTCTGCTGTCAACAACCTGTAAGGCTGTCAATGCTGTTGGTTAACCAAACCATCTTCCTATTGTTACCTAGTGACAACCTGATGACAGACATCTACGGTGCTAATCTCTACAACCGTTACCTGGTGCAGCAGCACACTGCCATGACGACAAGCACCAAGTTTGTTGCCCAGGGAACAGGGAGTCAGGTGACGATGGTGGTCCCAGAGGAGGAGCTGGTGTCTGCTGCTGCTCAGTGTCATTCCATACTGGTATGTACAGATGTTCAAACACCTTCACTACAGATACAACAGCAAGTTTTCAACCACATGTAATGGTCTTCTTCAGTGGTAATTTACTGTAGGTAACAACATAGGTCAACAATAAGGTGCAGTAGCTACAGTACAATAGTATAACACAGTAGACTGACACTGACCCTCTGACAACAACATGAATGAAGGTCTTTCATTAACACAGAGCTGCTCTACCTGTCCTCAGGTGTGCACAGGTGTCTATAACCCTCGCTCCCCGTTGCCTAGCAACCAGAGTGGCACCATCACGGAGAAAGTGTTCCACGGTCACAGAGACCTGGTCCTGGAGCCAGACCTGGTGGAACCAAGTCACGTGGTGGAGGACGTCGAGTCTGCCGTCGACCTGCTGCTGCAGCAAGAGGACTCCGTGACACCTGACCTCTGACCTCTGACACCAAATCTCTGACACCTGACATTGGACCTCTGACAGCTAACCTCTGATACATGACATTTGACCTCTGACGGCTAACCTCTGATACATGACATTTGACCTCTGACACCTTATATCTGACATCTGACCTCTGACACCTGGCATTTGAGGTCTGACCTCTGACTCCTGACCTCTGACTCCTGACACCTGACCAGGTTAAGATCTGAAGACGTCTCACTCTGTCTGTTTTTCAAGATATATTAGGAGTTGACTGTGTGACAGCTATGGTTTAGAGATTTTGAGTTAGACTCAGAGTTGCCTGTTTTTATGGCACTTTATTAAGTTGTGATATTTTTCAGGTCAGACTGTTTAGATTCACAACATGTGATCCGTTTATTAAAATAAATTCACTCTGATCAGAGTGCTTGGTCATCATCCTGATTATAACAGTGTGATGTCTCTGTAGAGTTTAGATATTTTGATTTAATTCCTTACAGTGATCTTATTTATACAGTGTAAATTTTATTGTTATTTAGTGTGAAGGTAAAGTCAGGCACAGACAGGTACAGTCAGGTCAGATGGTTACAGTGAGGTATAGTCAGGTACAGTCAGGTCCAATGGTTACAGTCAGGTACAGACAGCTACAGTCAGGAACAGTCAGGAACAGTCAGTTCAGTCAGGTATAGTCAGGTACAGTCAGGTGAGACAGGTACAGTCAGGTACAGTCAGGTCAGACGGTTACAGTCAGGTACAGTCAGGTCAGTCAGGTACAGACAGGTAGAGTCAGGTCAGTCAGGTGCAGTCAGGTCAGTCAGGTATAGTCAGGTGCAGTCAGGTACAGTCTGGCCAGTCAGGTATAGTCAGGTCAGTCAGGTCGGTCAGGTACAGTCAGGTACAATCAGGTCAGTCAGGTATAGTCAGGTACTGTCAGGTACAGTCTGGTCAGTCAGGTATAGTCAGGTATAGTCAGGTGCAGTCAGGTACAGTCAGATGGAGTCAGGTACAGTCAGGTCAGTCAGATATAGTCAGGTGCAGTCAGGTACAGACTGGTCAGATGGTTACAATCAGGTACAGACAGGTATAGTCAGGTCAGACAGGTCAGTCAGGTATAGTCAGGTACAGTCAGGTCAGTCAGGTATAGTCAGGTGTACTCAGGTACAGTCAGATCAGAAAGGTACTCGTCAGGTACAGACAGGTACAGTCAGGTCAGTCAGGTAAGACAGGTACAGTCTGGTCAGATGGTTTCAGTCAGGTACAGTCAGGGATAGTCAGGTCAGTCAGGTACAGTCAGGTAAGACAGGTGCAGTCAGGTACAGTCTGGTCAGATGGTTACAGTCAGGTACAAACAGGTATAGTCAGGTCAGTCAGGTAAGTCAGGTATAGTCAGGTGCAATCAGATCAGTCAGGTCAGTCAGGTATAGTCAGGTACAGTCAGGTCAGTCAGGTCAGTCAGGTCAGTCAGGTATAGTCAGGTGCACTCAGGTACAGTCAGGTCAGAAAGGTACTCGTCAGGTACAGACAGGTACAGTCAGGTCAGTCAGGTAAGACAGGTACAGTCTGGTCAGATGGTTACAGTCAGGTACAGTCAGGTATAGTCAGGTTAGTCAGGTACAGTCAGGTAAGACAGGTGCAGTCAGGGACAGTCTGGTCAGATGGTTACAGTCAGGTACAAACAGGTATAGTCAGGTCGGTCAGGTACAGTCAGGTAAGACAGGTGCAGTCAGGGACAGTCTGGTCAGATGGTTACAGTCAGGTACAGTCAGGTATAGTCAGGTCAGTCGGGTACAGTCAGGTAAGACAGGTGCAGTCTGGTCAGATGGTTACAGTGAGGTATAAAAACTACTACTTCTCCCATCCCTGAGAGTCTGGACTCCTGACTTCAAACTCATGTTTGTGAGTAGGTACGTGAGTCTGACCTTGGCTGCTCTGCACTGAGAAAGACCTCTAGTCCTGAATAATCCTCCTGACACCTGGTCTCAGCTGACTGCTGATGTTCTGGAGGAGGTCTTTGGGTTTTAATGGGTTCAGTAGATCTTCAAAACACCTGTGATCACCTGACCATCGAGCTGAGTTTAAACCATGACCTCTGACCTCAGACATGCTGCAGAATGTTTCAAGCTCATTTTTATTTTTATACACCAAGAAGAGTTTAACCCTTTAACTACTTTGACCACTAAGAACCTAACTTATGATAACCTAATTGGTAATTAATAACTAACAGTAAACCTGCTGGTGCTCTGATTCATGTCTGATATATACCATTTGTGTAATGTTATGATTTTATTTGTGGACTGTAAAAATCTGAAGTTTTTATTTTGCTGAAATAAAATAAAAATGTATGAAAATCTGTCAAAAGAACTTCTACTTTAATAGAAATTATACTTTAATAGAAGCTCAGATGAATGTATGATCATACTGACTGAACAAGAAGTTCATATTAAATGCTTTTGTGTTGTAACTTTTTTTAAACAAATTTCTCTTCTCCGTTAACTCAGTTTTACTGTTGTATTTCATAGAAACATCATATTGTTGCCACCTCATCATGACAAAACAAAAACACATTGTGAAATGAATAAAAGTGCAACACAAAGATCAAAAAATAAACCAAAGAAAAACAAATATTAAAACCCAGATGAAAACATTATATCACTAATATGAATAATTCAACCATTTTCAGGGTGAGATTATACAAGTTAGAGTTGAATTTCAATCAGAGATGTATGACATAAATTCCTTTCATTTGTAACTTATGGAATATATGAATAGGGAATTTTACATTTTAAAAATATTTTCATCTTTATACTACGCACATACAGACCATATATATAAAAAACGGTTAAATGGTCTTAAAGTCTTAGAGAAACTCTAAGTTTTTCACCAGAGAAAATGTCTTTATGTCAAAATTGTTTTAAAACTTTCTAAAAATTTTCACTGTATGAAATTTCTAAAGTCCTTCACTTATTTAGCAATGTGAAAATTTTGTGGTAAAGATCAAACCTTTATATCTTTCATAAGACTGTTACAACAAGGTAATGCACAGAACACCTTAATTTTTCCGGATGTTACTGTAATTTAGTTTAATGTTGTCAGTGTTTCTGAAATTAAAGCATAGAACAATTACAAGATTTAATAAAAACAAACAAAACAAAAAAACAACATGGAACCTTCTTGTTGAACTAAATTTAATCTACATTTTTTGACTCATCCAGCAGCTGAGTTCCCACAAATGTGTTGCACTTGCAGGTTGCTTTGCTTCAGTGCTGATCCTAGATTCTGGGGGGGCCAGGCAAAGAAGCCAATTGAAGCTCAGGCTTCATTTACTTCCATTAGTGAGGAAAAGCTGGAAGTTAACCAATTTCTTCATCTCTGAAAGGGGCCTGTTTTCTTTTAAATTTACAGGATTTTTTTTTTTATTTTTTACCTAGGGCAGTTAACCAGTGACATTTGTACCATTTAAGGTACCCCTCTGAAGTTTGTGAGGTGAGGAGCGGTGTTTTTAAGACTTTTTTTGTAACACTTTGTGGGACCTTTCATGTTTGGGTCTCGTGACCTGCTCAACATGGCGGTGGGAGCAGGACACCTCGGAACAGGAAGCAGGGAAATCGCCGCGTCTGCGCAGTGGCTCAACCCGGGTCCCTGTAAAGATGTCTGAGCAGGCGGGGAGGGAGCGGAGCGGAGGACCCGAAACAAACACACAGAACCCGCAACTCTCCGCAACTTAACCGATCAAGGTAAGGGCAGGCGGCCCCGCAGAGCCGCTCCGACTGCACCGAGGCGCGGCGGAATGTTCAGGCCTTCAGATGAACCGGGTCACCGGTGCGCAGGGCGGCTGGGTTCATAGACCAGAGCAGAAATGTTGTGCAGGACGCGCCGCGCTGTGGCAGGGGCGTGTCCGCCATCTTGTAACAGAAGTGGCGCCTAAACAGCAGCTGTCGCTCCGAGCGGGCCGTGCGAAATGGCCGTTAACGACGGAGCTAACGACGGCCCAACGCCCGCTCTATGTGTTTGAACTACTTTAGCCCAGTTTGACGCCGCTGTAGACCAGTACCGACCGCCGCGGTGTCCGTGTGTTCAGCCCGGACTCCGGAGGAGCAGCCGCAGCCTTTTGTTGTCCTCCCCCTCCTTCCACCTCCTCCCCCTCCGTGTTTGTTCGGAAAGCCTGCCAGGCGCATGCGTGTAACCATGGCGCTCGTCCCTGCGTATGAGAGAAAACACCAGGAAAGATGAAATTTATTAACATGGCGCTTTGATTAAACGCCGATACAAACAGGCTCTGGCTTATCTGCTGGTTATCGATCTTCGGGATCGGATGTAAACACTGAAATCGTTCAGTTTGCCGCCACATTCAGCCCGTCATGATAAACCACTCGGCCCGGACTTTCATTTTCCCTCCGACATGTTTAACTGAAAATCCGTAAAAGTGTCAGTATGACGTTTAAACCCGATAAAGTCAGATTTATATACACACTAAATCATCATTTACCACTGTCACACAGGTTTTATGGAATCAACTTTATTAGGCTGCAGCTAACGATCCCTGCCATTAGCGACTAATCTACTTGTTTGACTGATTAATCATTTGGTCGATTAAAATGTTGGAAACCAGAGAAAAACATTCTTGAGATCTTGAGATGTCTCATCTAAAACCCAAATTATTCTAAAATTGATTTTTTTTTTTCTGGAAATTTGATCAGACTAGCTGAATTATTATTTTCTTTTCTGTATTTTAAATTAAATGACTGATTTTTTTCTGCTGTAGTTCAGTTTGTAATGTTATAAGAAGATATCCCTTCATGCTGTTTTAACAGGAATCACCCATCAAACAGTCAAATCAAACCAAAAACATCACAACAACGAATGTCAATGAAAACAAATAACTTGTTTAATTAAAACAGGTTTTCTTGTGGTAGTATGACGTATTGGTGTGTTGTTATGATGATAAACTTCGATAATGTTTTTATAAGGAGAAAAAGATTCATTCAGTTTAGGAGTAGACGCGTTCAGCACCTAGAGAAGCTGACATAGACTGGTTGACATTTTACATAGCCACATAGGGGCACTTAAAATGAATCTAGTTATATTTGATGCTTGATTCATCTTTTTTTTTTTTTTCAAGCTACAGACAGTCAGCTACGACTTTACACTCTGTTTATACCTGGTAATAAAATGCAATCTGCATCCAGATTCATTATCCAGATAATAAATGATCCAATCTTGGCTTTGCGTTTACACCTGGTATTTTTAATGCATTCTCACCATCCTCATTGAGATCCAACCACATTCATATTTACACCTTATGTTAATCAGCTCACAATAACATCAGTATGGAATAAAAGCACATACGACTCTGACTCACTGTTCATACAGCACAGAGGTCAGTTATCCTGCTGAAAGAAATCAGCTGATACATTATCTGATGTTTATTTTGAAAGTAACAGTGTCTCTTCCTGTCCAGGCAGGTAGATGTCATTCTGATGAGCAGCTGAGATGTCGAATGACAGCCAGGGATCGGTGAAGGGGGAGGCAGCCATGATACTGTCTCCCTCTGGCTCCGCCTCCTCTCAGGGACCACCCCTCTCTCCATCCACCACCTCCAAACCACCTGAACTCCCAGGTACACCTGTCTGTGTCTCACCTATCTGTCTGAACTCTAAATGCCTACTGAGATTTGTGAATGTCTACAGGAATCTGCAAATGTGTTTTCAGAATCCGTGCGTGTAATCAGATCTGTAAATGTTTAAAAAATCTCCACACATCTGCAGATCTCTGACAGATGACTCTCTGATGACTCGTATGTATTTGCAGCTCTTTTTAGCCATTGATATCTATATAGACATTTATAGATTTGTCTACACATTTACAGATCTCACTATACCTGCAGTTCTGAATACGGATATGGAGATTTTTTTTGACATATTTAAAAATCTTAGTACACACACATGGATTGAAATACAGTTGCATACATACCCATACAGGTACACAAGTCTGTATCTATACCTGTCTGTCTGACAGATGAACTGGTCCAGGTGGGATGGTCTAAGTGCTGGTCTCTCTCTGACCCGTCCATGTCTCTCTGACTTGTCTGTCTCACAGATGAACTGGTCCAGGCTGGATGGGCTAAGTGCTGGTCTCGGAGGGAGAACCGGCCCTATTATTTCAACAGATTCACCAATCAGAGCCTGTGGGAGGTCCCAGTGCTTGGTCAGCATGACGTCATTGTGAGTCACTGTTTCAATCAATAGAATAATAATATTATTAATGATAATAACAGTAATAATAATATAAAAACATGCAGGGGTCTCTGTGTGAAGATGGATTTTCTTGCTCTAAAGTTTGATTATCTGTTGATCTGAATTTTACATCAGTTCCTGTGTGTTGACTTTATTTTGTGCTAACTTTACTAATAGGATACTATAAAGATTATATTTTATATAATGGATACTGTATGTCTTTATATGTTATAGTTACTGTTTATAGTTAGTATGTACAGTATATGGTCTGCCTGTCTGTCTCTGACCTGTCTCTACCTGTCTGTCTATCTGCAGTCTGATCCTTTAGGTCTGAATGCGGCTCCGGCTGAGGGCGGAGACAGTAACCTTGGTAACGGTCAGAGGAAAAGGAGGAGCTCTGAGGAGCAGGTGGCAGGGCCTAACAGCGTCAAACGAGCTAAGGTAAAAACTGCCCACCTACAACTGAACTAGAATACACACCTGGTCAGGTGATTGGTGTGTGACTTTAGCTGCATTCATTTTTTTACTTCAACCGGCTTGATGGTCAACACGAACAGTCGGCGTGGACTAAACAAATACAGTCGGTGAATCGGGGAAGTAGGACCCTAACTTCAAGCATGTCACTTAAACTGAGAGATATTTGCTTAAGTTAGGGTTAACTTCTGTTGCCATGGAGGTTAGTGCAGCCGCAAAGCAACTACAGCGCCTGACCCAGAAAGCTGCAGTCGCCTTGCTCCCGTGAGATTTAATGTCATGTGACATGGTGACGTTCTGCAGCACCGGCAAAAGTCAGATAAAATTTCTAATCAGCAGGCACTGTTTTAAGTGCAACCTGCATCATGTTCAGTCGAAACCTTTTAGGAGTTGACTAAGAACCAGCCAACAGGTGGTGTGTGCAGTGCCTCATGGGAAGCTGAGTCCTCTAACTATTTGTGTGTAATCTAACAAAATCTGTCTGTTTTTTTTCTTTCCAGGTGGAGCCCACCACACCCATCTCTCCCAGCACACCTGGGGTCAAACCCTGGAGCGCCGCCCCCGAAGACAAACAGGCCCCACCGCCCACACCTACAACTCCAAGCCCTGCCCCTGCCCCGTACAGACCAGCTGTGTGAGTACTGAGGCCGTGTCGCTTCCTTTTACCGCCTTGAGCACCTCTTCATATCTTCTTGTTTGTCGATGTGGAGGTTTTAAAGTTTAGTTTTTAAAGTTATTCATTGTTGTTGTCTTAAGTATCTACTGGGATCTGGACATTCAGACGAACGCTGTGATCAGAGAGCACCGCCCAGCCAGCCACTTGCCCCCCCACCCTGAGATTGAGATGCAGAGAGCTCAGCTGGTCACGAAACTGAGACAACACTACCACGAGCTGTGTCACCAGAGAGAAGGTACCGTAACAGCTGACAGGACAATACACTGCTGATAAACAGGGCTGGACTGTCTGAAAACACCCTTACACACCGGCTCTGGCGGTCGTCCAGAGTGCACCGTAGTCATGTTTGTAACTGTTTGATCTGACATGGAGACTGAGGACGACTGTTGTCAAGTCGCATTGCGCTTGAGTGAAATGGGAGCAGGTAGAGACAGCTGTTCTGACTGAAGCTGAATGGATGAATGATCATGAGGGGCTGGGGACATCAGTGGTTGTTAGAGGCAACTGTGTGTGACCACTAAAGTATGGGGGGGTGGGGTGGGGTGGGGGGGGGCTGACTGACTTGGGATGGTTGTTGCTCAGCAAGTATAGCAGGTCTCGCTCACTGCTGTCGATGTGAGTGTATAAAAGCTGTATAAGTACAGTCCATTAACTTGTTGGCCACCTGGATATTTGAACCATATTTAAGGTTATGTTACTGTCTGAAAGTCCATTTGTTAACAAGTTTCACGTCTGTGGTCCAGGTATTGATCCGCCCCGGGAGTCATTCAACCGTTGGCTACTGGAGAGGAAAGTGATCGACAAAGGTCATGACCCTTTACTGCCGAGTGACTGTGACCCCATCATCTCCCCGTCCATGTTCAGAGAGGTCATGAATGACATCCCCATCAGGTGCCTGTCTGTCTAACTAACTGTCTGCTTCTTCAAACTCAGATTCACATTTTGCAAAATTAAAGATTTTCTTAAACCTGGACTGGACAGTATTACAATTAATAGTTTCATTATGTATTTATTTCTGTGTGTCTCAGGTTGTCTCGTATCAAGTACAAAGAGGAGGCCCGGAAGCTGCTGTTTAAATACGCTGAAGCCGCCAAGAAGATGATTGACTCCAGGTAGGTCACAACAGACCAATCTCAGTGTGTTATCCTGCTGCACTCAGCTGATGGGCAGGCTGCTGTTGAGGGAACTCTGACCCCCTGTGACCCCTGACCTGTGCAGGAATGCGAGTCCGGAGAGCAGAAAGGTGGTGAAGTGGAACGCAGAAGACACCATGAGCTGGCTGCGCCGAGATCACTCCGCCAGCAAGGAGGACTACATGGTAACCGCTGACCTTCAACCTCTTTTTACTGCTGATATATTTATGAAGATGTGTAGTCCCTGGCTTACTATTGGATTATCCATAACAATCACCACTACTAACCACCTGGTATTGAGTTGGATAGAGGGGTACTGGACAGACCGGGTAAACCCAAACATGTACTGAGGGGAAAGTGGGCGGACTGAGGCTCCTTTCCACAAGATCTTTAACTCCCACCTCTGTAAGAACTGTTTCTGCTTGATGGGAGGATGCGGTTGCAGATTCTTAGTGGGCCCTTTTTTTCAAAAGTGTAATTTGGGGAAGCATCTGCTTGGAGTTGTGGCCTGAAGGTTTTAGGTGCCTCGAGACCATCGAGCTGAAGAAGGGATCCTATCAGGGTCAGGAACAGGGTAGTCCTGAAGCAGCAAATGGATATCAGGAGGGGGGAGCTTAATCCAGGCCATGTTCAGCAGGGGGGAGTCTGATGGCCCAGACTGAGGATATCGCTTGATGATGGTAGAAACTCTTTGTGTGTCTGTAGGACCGACTGGAGCATCTGAGGCAACAGTGCGGTCCTCATGTCGCCGCCGTCGCCAAAGACTCTGTGGAGGGAATATGCTCCAAGATCTACCAGCTGTCTGCAGACTACAGCCGCCGCTTGAGACAGACACACCTGAGCCTGCTGCAGGACCCGCCCACAGGTACACAGCACACACACGGACAGTCCTGAATCAATTGCAGGACCCGCCTACAGATAGCCTGTCTGTTATTTACAAGTGTGTATTGTGTGTTTCTGTGTGTTCAGAAGCATGTGCGTCCCCTCAGCAGTCCCGGCTGGTCTACTGTTACCCAGTTCGTCTGGTGATCCCTTCGCCCCCCCTCCCTCGAGTGGAGTTGCACTTTGAGAATGACGTGGCCTGTCTGCGCTTCAGAGGAGAGATGGTCAAAGTCAACAGAGGTCACTTCAGCAAACTGGTCAGTACTGCTGATAGTATTCTGAGTAGTGACAGATACTATTGACACCGCTGCTACTACTCTGATGTTACTATGACGACACCGTGAAGCTCATATTCAGGTGTAACATCAGGTGTCAAACAAACGTGAGCAGGTCACTCAGGAAACTTTATTCTGTATGGTTCTCCAGATTTACCACTGTATGTGTTATATATAACTCCACTCACTTCTACTTTTCTTTATCACTGTTATGTGACCATCAGGGAGCTTTGAGCCACTGGAAGGTTTTTAATGTGAAACATCTCTGCGGGAAGTGTTTACTTTCATTGACAGTAGCTGAAACAACAGACAGCAGCAGCCGGAGTTAATCAATAATAGTTAATTTGTACTCTTCACCAGCAGAGGGCAACATTCACCTGGAAAATGATGTCAAAAGAAAATCTGTTTCTGTTTATATTGACCCGTCTGTCTGTCGATCTGACCGTCTGTCTCTCTGCCTTCTGTCTGTCCGTCCAGGAGTTGTTGTACAGGTACAGCTGCATAGATGATCCCCGCTTCGAGAAGTTCTTGTCCAGAGTCTGGTGCCTCCTGAAGAGATACCAGGTCAGCCGTCTCTTTGTTGCCCTATCAGCTTTTACCTGCCCTCACCTGAACGTTTGTCGGCTAGTGCGTTAACGAGGTGTGTCTGTGTGTGTCCAGGAGATGTTCGGCAGCGGTGCTAATGAGGGGACAGGCCTGCAGGGGGCGCTGCCAGTGACGGTGTTTGAAGCATTGAATCGACAGTTTGGAGTTTCCTTCGAGTGTTTCGCCTCGCCGCTCAACTGCTACTTCAAACAGTTCTGCTCAGCGTTCCCCGACATTGACGGCTTCTTCGGATCCAGAGGGTGAGACCGGCGTTGATCACCTGCACACTGTGGGACAGCGGCAACCTGTTCATCCCCGTCTTATCATTGTAGAACGTTCAGTAACTGATCGTGTGTTTTCAGGCCGTTCCTGTCGTTCTCTCCAGTCAGCGGCTCATTTGAAGCTAACCCTCCATTCTGCGAAGAGCTGATGGACACCATGGTGACGCACTTTGAGGTCAGTCTTCCATACTGATCTGTACTGATTTAAACCGGTCTGGAGTGTATTGGCTTGCATTAAACTGGTCCGTTCTGGTTTGAATCAGTCTCGAACCCAGGCCGTACTGGTCTGAGCCAGACTGTACTGGTCTGTACTTGTCTTGCATATCCAGGTGGACAAATTGCTGTCTGTCTCTCTGGCAGGAGCTGTTGAATCAGTCCTCCGAGCCTCTGTCCTTCATAGTCTTCGTCCCTGAATGGCGCGACCCTGTGACCCCGGCCCTAACCCGCATGGAGGCAAGTCGATTCCTCCGTCACCAGCTGAGTGTCACGGCCTACGAACATGAGTATCGGTCCGGGAGTCAGCACATCTGCAAGAGGTACTGATACTACACTGTACTACACTGATACTGCACTGATATTGAACTTAATACTATACTGCAGTTTGCACAGTACTGTATTAGTCTTTGTCTGTGTGTTTACAGAGATGAGATGTACTACCGGGCGGTACACGGTACTGCAGTACTCTTTCTTCAGAACGATGCAGGTTTCGCAAAGTGGGCTCCGACTCCAGAGCGTCTGGCCGAGCTGACAGCAGCATACCGCCCCGCCTCCTCCCGCACCTCCTCGCTGTCCTCTCCTGGCCCCGCCCACATTGCTCCTGCAGACAGAGACTCCGCCCCTAAGGCCTCTGATAGGATGCAGAGCGATGTAATGTCACCAGGAGGCCATGACAACAACAACAACAACAGTAACAACAACAACAGCAGCAGCAGCAGCAGCAGCAGCAGTAGTAGCAGCAGTCCTCGAGACAAAATGGCTGCTGTTTAGAGGGTCTGGGGTTATATCGGGCCACGCCCACTCACCTGCTGGAAGGTTGTTTAAGGTTTCTGTGTTTCACAGAGTTAATTTTTTTCTGATCGTCGTCTCGTCTGTTCAGATTGTCCCTCACCAGCACCTGTAGCACACCCTCAGTTTCTCTCAACATACCCACAATGCCGTTCTGTTGCCCCTGCCAGCAAGGGGCAGTGCCAGAGCGTCACGCTAAAACCTGATTTAACCCTTTCTGTTGTTCAGTTGGCTTTCACTCATCCCTTCAGTCTGGTTCATCCCTGCTCACATCAGCTGTTCTGATTATTCAAAGCTCTGATAACATGGCGTCTGGAGCATTTCTTTCTCCTGCAGCTGATTCACTTCACGGTGTTGTTGCTACTGTTGCTTAGCAACAAACATCAGCTACTAAGAATACAGAGTTAATCGGTGAGCAGCAACGTGTTGGAGCTCCAGCAATAAAAACCTTTCCATTCACCTGTGATGTCACTGCTCCTCTGGGTCACTGGAGGACTTCTGATTGGTCCCCACACCGACTGGGCTTGGTGATTGGTTGACAAGGCAGCTATCGTTTCTATTGGACTCGTCTTTCTTTGTTGAGTCGGACAGAATTCAGCGGCATCCTGCTTCAGGCCCCGCCTCCTCGGGATAGCCTGGCTAATCAGAGCTCGTCCGTCAGATGATGTACCTGCTTCAACCGGAATGCATTATAGAAAACTGAAAATTCAGCAGGCATGAGGAGGCGGAGCCCCCGCGGTGAGGTCAAATTTACTGGTGGAAGGAGGCGGAGTCAGAACTGGGACTCAGATTCAGACTGGTCAGCGAGGACAGACGACTGAAAGACAGACTTCATCTTCCTGTCTCCTCGGAGGTCTTTTTACTTGTGCTTTCATTAGAGTGGAAGTTTGATCAGAGACGTGAGGCGTTAAACCAGGTGTGGTTGGTAGCAGCTGGAGCTGTTGGAGATGATTCTCCATCTCAAAGCTGCGTGAATAGGGATGTGAAGTGTGAGGAGTTATTTCAGGGTTCCTGCAGTAAAAGTCTGGTTCTTGTTCTATGTGCACAGACAGAATTTAATCACCCCATACAACATGTTGTTCGTGAACGTATGAACTCTTTCTCAAAATACTGTGACTTTTTTTCTCAAAACATTACGACTTTTTTATGATAATAGTTCATCTCATAGTGCAAGAGACTAGTGAGTTTCTGTGTTAATGAACATTTAGTGAATATTTTAAAAGAGATCTTTGACAAACCCACGCTCCTCACACTTCATAATCCGACACTGCAGCTAGCAGCTGATGCTGTTCTGTGATTGTTTGATGAGTCGTCTTATCAGGCGTCTGTTGCCGTGTGACATCAGTTCCTGCCGCGGCAGCAGCAGCTGTGTAGATACTGTACAGTTCAACTGATGTGAAGTCTGTTGATGTTATTTTCCTCATCTGCTGTTAAATTGATTGAAAAACAAATTAAAATGTTTAACCATTCTTTTTTATTTGATTTAATTTAACAATTTTTTAAAGAGATGGAGATCTGTTTCCTGTATTACAAAGCTTACAATAGTTTGTTTTAAACTAAACCAAAGTGTTATTAAGAAATTCTATAACTTGTATGTAAAAGTAGATGTGTGTATGCATCAGTAATGCTGACGTCTAACCAGCAGAATACTCCTCCACCTTATTTTTATAATTCTCAGCTGTTCTCTTTTCTCTAAGTTGATCTGTTTGTTTGTTTTTTTTTGTTTGTTTGTTTTTTTTTTCCAATGGGATTTTGTTTTTGTTCTTGTGCATGAACCTTTCAGACTTTAAATGATGTTTGTAATCCTGAATGTTTTCCAGGCCGAGTCTCCAGGCCGATTGGCATCACTGCACGGCGCCAGGCTTCACAGAAAACAGCCACACAACATGTTTTATCTGTCCTCAACGTTTTAATTTTAACTGTTGTGTTCAGCTTATTTAAGGGAGTATACCGACATTTAGTGTGCAACAGTTTTGTATTTGTTTGAAGGTGGGTTTATTTTGATTTTGATGAGCTAAGTTTCATAGTTTCAGCCCGCTTCTGGTCTTTGTGCTTTGCGCATGATGGACTGTTCCAATATTTCACACCTTGGTATTCCTACAAAACAACATCACACTGACTAAAGAAAACAAACTGGAGAAAATTTCTTGTAACTTATTATACAGATAAGATTTGGACCTAATAATTAAAAGTTCCTAAATAATTTTGACAAAACGTCATGAATGCACTCGTAATGAGAACTTCCTGTATAACTTCAAGAAAATGCTTTTCTTGTAATTATGAGGAAACAGTAGAGATTGAGATCTTTACTTCATAATTTCATGAAAGCTATATTTTCTCATTCGCATAAGATTTGTGTTTAATAAGTACAAGATAAAATTCTTGTAGCTATGTAGTAATGTATATTTGAATCACAGGACAACTGTTGGAATTGCACACTTATCTGCAATTTTGATATTTTTTTTCTTTATATTCATATCTAATAATTGCAAGATAGCTATATTTAATTCTGAGAAAAGATGTCATGAATTTTCCTGTAATCATGACTTCTTTATCTCGGTTAAAAGAAAACAATTTGTCTCAGTTTCATAAAAACTATATCTGTTTTATTAGATTTCATAATTTGAAAAAATGCTATAATTAAGAGATTTTTTTTTTCTGAAATTAAAGATCCCTAGCTCAGAAATCTGTCATGAAAAAAATTTCTATAAAAGAAAGTAGTCATAATTACAAGAAAGGATCTTGTAATTATGACATGTAATTACAATGTCACGCTTATTAGTGTTCTTGAAATGGAAATATAATTCCAACAGTTTGTTCAACAGAAGTCGCTGTTACAGTTTGTCTCCTGTTTGTTTGTCTTTATTAAATGTGTAAACATGTTTCTTTATCTTTCTGATTCAAACAAGCAGAACTTTTCAGTGTCAGACTCTTCGCAATTAAGAAAGCCGACAATGAAAATGTCTGTTTTTATTTGTAGCTTAGGTACAAACCAGAACGCTTTCTCCTTTTCATCTGAGTCTGGTGGTAAATGTGGAGTGAGTCTGATCGACGAAGACTCGGCTGTTTGTGGTCCTCACAGCTGGAGAATGTAAATACAGTCTGTCCTTCGTTCTGCCTGCAGACAAACTGCAGCTTCACTCTCCCAGTAAAAATATATCCAACCCAGTACAACCAGTCCGACTTGTCTGATCATTTATACTGGACACACGGACACACAGATGATATGTTCTCTACACATGTTCTACTGAGAACCCAGGAGGCTTTAATCAAGGTTCCACAGATGTTGCAGTTGTGTAGTGTGTGTATAAAAGTTTGTGTACAAGATTTCAGAAATGTTCTCCAGATGGAATGATTTCAAATAGAACAAACATCAATATATATATGTGTATTAAAATAATTGTCTGTGTATTGACACAGAACAAATATGTTAAATGAAATACTTAATATCATGTTAGTTACTGTGCTGTAGGCCTTCTAAGTGGGATTGCTGTGAAAGCAATTTAGAAAAGGCTTGTCAGTTTTCTTTTCAGCCATCTTTTGTCTCAGGTCCATGTAAATTTTAGTGTTTAAAACCAGGAAGAATGCACTCCGTGAGTTTAATGTTTACAACACAAAATAAAACCGCCTTTAGATTTATGTATCTGGTGCTTTTATTTTGAAACGTGCCTGGAAAAGTTGTCGCCGCTGCTAGCTTCACGCCAGCGGAAACGAGAGCAATTTCCTGGAAACAAACGTCAAACAATCAGAGTTAATTATTGATTATCAGGTTATCGATAATCATCTGTCACCCCCTTGGTATCTCTCATCGCTCTGACTCCGACAACAGTCCGGGAACGGCAATCTATTAAATCAGCTTGAGTAAACACCATTAGCTTCCGCTGTTAGCTTGAGTTGTCGTTAGCGTAACTCGGCCCGGCCCACTAGAGTTTGCTCGGTTGGACCCAGATCCAACTGAAAGGGATCAGAACCGTGTCCACCATGGGAGCCCATCGCAGTGAGGGAGGTCGGGACTGGCTGGAGCAGGACGTACAGGAACAGCCTGAGCAGAACCCGGTAAGAACCGGAGCTAAATGCGGCTAACGGGTTATTTTAGCTCGCCGCTAACCCGAATTAGGATGTGTTATGTGTTTTATTTTGCTTTTACATTAAAACACATATGTGAAATGCTTATGCTTTATTACATTTAAAGTTGTCCTACAAACTCAAGACATGGTACTTAAAACAACAAATCCAGAAAAGAAAGAAACTGTGAAAATGATGCGAGAGCAGTGTTCGGTTCTGGAGGAGCCGACAGCTGAGAACATGTATTAACTGGGGCCGAAGAACCGCCGTCGTTCTTTGAGGTGAAGAACATGTTCTCACTGTCACTGTGGTTCTGTGAGGTGATGTACATGTTCTCACCACTGCTGTGGTTCGGTGAAGTGAAGAACATGTTCTCACTGGAGCTCAAGAACATATTTTCACCGTTGCTGTCATTCTGTCAGGTGAAGAACATGTTCTGGTCAGGACTCTGGTTCTGATGAAAACATGTTCTCATTGGCGCTGTGGTGGTGGATGGTGAAGTGGATGGTGAAGAAACATGCTCTCACTGGATCCAAAGAACATGTTCTCATTGGCGCTGTGGTTCTGAGGTGAAGAACATGTTCTCACCAGCATTACTCTCTCTCCCCTCCTCTCTCTGTGTTTGCAGAAGCCATGGAACGTGATGATCAAACACAGACAGATTCACAGAAGAGGACGACGCTCACACATGACAGTCAGGTCAGTACTGGTTTATACTGGTTCATACAGTTTGTTGTAGTATGAACCAGTTCACATAACATGTTGTTTCACCACGTCTGAAACAGTCTCTCCTGAACACATTCATAGCATTGGCAAGTGTTCAATCATCACCTGACCAATCACTGCGTGAGGAGGCTGTGATGTAAAAATGTTTCAGAATAGTGTGGTAATGGTTTCCAGTTGAATTTCAGACCTGCAGTAGGCACACAGGTGACGTGACACAGTACTGTTGGTGGTTTCACATCAGTTGACTGATCTACAGTGTGTGTGTGTGTGTGTGTGTGTGTGTGTGTGTGTGTGTGTGTGTGTGTGTGTGTGTAGCTACACAGATCCCCAGGTGTCCATGGATCTGTTGAGGGCAGTGCTTCAGCCCAGCTTCAACAATGACATCATGGCTGTGTTCAAGAAGTACCAGAAGGTCAGAGGTCACTCCTGACAGATTCAGATACAAATGATTGTTGTGGTTTTCATCTTTCGGACACTTTTTATTCTTGTTTTGGATAAAATGCAGAGTTTTCTCAGTGGAATGTGACCTGATGAACCTGACAGTTCCTGATATTGTGTGTAGATACCATCTTACATCTATTCTAAATAATATATTTTAATCTTGTCAGTTAACAGATTAATAGTTGGTTAAGCGTTGGCTATCGGTCAGAAAAAAATTCAAAATGAGCATCTCTAACACACACACACACACACACACACACACACACACAAGGTGAAAATAATACCAGCCCTGCTGTCACGGCTGGTAACCAGGTGTGAGCAGGTGTTGTTGTTGTTTGTGTTGCAGTTCTTTGAGAAGGCAGCGGAGAATGTGAAGGAGAACGTGGGAGAAGACATTCAGACCGATCAGCTGATCAAAGAGGCCTGCAGGAATGTTCTGGAAAATGTGAGGTTATTTTCTGTTGTCTTGGATATTCTTAACTCTGATCATAAACAGAAAAAATAATTGACTGAGATCATGAGATGATCTGACCTTTGACCCCACCTGTCTGTCTGTGTCTCTGTGCTTACCGTGGTTTCCTCTGTCATCATGTCATCACCAGGCCAAACAGCTGTTTCCAGAGGGGGAGGTTAAGAGGGCGGGGCCAGATGTCACCATCAAGGTAGGAACCCTCAAACTGAACCATAAGCTCATCAGGAACAGGTGTGGTTCTGATTCTGGTCTGGTTCTTTGTGTCCTGTCAGAGGTCCAGACCTGGTGATGACGACTGCAATCAGAGAGGAAGCCCCCTCCTCAAGAAGGTAGTGTGACCTCTGACCATCACTCTGCTGGGAACAATTTCAGTCTGCAGGTTAAACACTCATGTGTTTCCTGCTCAACAGAACTGATTATAGAAAATAACAGAAAAAATCACATTTCTTTATTTTAAATATTGTAAAACCAACTAAAACTGATCTTGGGGTAAAACGGACTCCAGCAGTGAGAGGCTGCAGGTCTGAAGATCAACAGTCAAAGAGGGTTTGAAAAGTGTGAACTGTCATTTCCAAAGAGGAGAAACATTTTTCTCCTGTCAATAGAAACATCACTCATGTCAGGTGGTCAGGTGTGACGGGTGTGTGACAGGTGGAGGTTTAAGTTTTATAATTGTGATTATTTTGTGTACTCAGAGAAAAACTCGTCCCAGCGCGGCACCCGCCTCCTCTGATCGACCTCTGACCTTCTCCTCTCAGTGAGTATCTGACAGGTGACATCATCAGTATCCAGGCAGATTATCACACCTGACTAACTCACTGACTGTTTGTCCTCAGAGTGAAGCCGAAGTCCGATCCCATCAAGAGAGAAGGACCGAAGGTAAGTCAGATCTCACCTGACGGACTAACAGACAATTACCATGTCTACAACACCTACCATGTTCTGCGAGATAAAATTTACCATTTTGTTAATGGGTCTGATGTTCTTTGTACCTGTATATCGTCCTCCACCTCCCTCGTCACCCCCCAGAGTGTGTATGTTTGTGAGTGCATACTTACCTGTTTTCCTGTGTTTCAGTGGGATCCGTCCAGACTGAATGACAGCAGCACATTTGTTCTCGGCTCCAGGGCAAACAAGTGAGTCTACAACACGTTTTTTAGTCATTATTTACATTAATAAAGATGAAGTCGACATATGTGGAGTTTTACTGCCCTGTTAAAGTGCCACAGTTCAGTTTGCTGCAGATACTGAGATGACACAACAGCAACATCAAATGAGTTTAACAAATGAAACTAAAGCAGAAGGAGAGGAGGAAGGAGTCCATGTGTTTAGTCAGAAACATCAGTGTCCTGTTTACGTGGTTTTACATTTCAGTTAGAGGAAAAATACTGATGATTTTTTTTTTCTTGTATTTGAGTGTGTTCATTGTTGTTGATATATTTAGATGCAAAGGTAGATGTAAACTCCTCATGTTCCACGTGGACAGTAAAGTAGGAATATTCTGAGAGCAGATCCACAGGTAAACTCACTGTGAACCTGTTACTGTGATGTCACTGTGCAGGGCGCTGGGGATGGGTGGGACCAGAGGACGAATCTACATCAAACACGCGGACTTGTTCAAGGTAACCACACACACAGAGCAGTGTTGTACTGTGTTCATAACAAACAGATATGCAGTGTTGCTGTGTATATGCTGCAGTTTAATAATCATCTGTGTGTGTGTGTGTGTTTGTCAGTACGCTGCAGATGCGAAGGACAAGCAGTGGTTGGCAGAGCGACACCACATGAGAGCAACAGGAGGGAAGATGGTGAGAAGAAACATAGGAACTATAACATGTCAAATATGTAAAAAAAAAAAAATTTAAAAAGTCCAGAATCCAGGTTTGTCCAGGTGGAACGCACCACTATAACACTTGTGTTTGTGTTCAGGCCTACCTGCTGATTGAGGAGGACATCCAGGATCTTTCCCGCAGTGACGAGTACAAGTGAGTCTGATGTCATCTGTCTGTCTCCACAGTAACCACCTCCAAGGGTTTTCCTCCCCGTAGTTACCATGGTAACAACTGTGTGTGTGTGTGTGTGTGTGTGTGTGTGTGTGTGTGTGTGTGTGTGTGTGTGTGTGTGTGTGTGTGTGTGTGTGTGTGTGTGTGTGTGTGTGTGTGTGTGTGTGTGTGTTCAGGGACTGTCCAGACGTCAAGATGGATGAGATGAAGCCGTTCACTGTTCCTCTGTGGATGGTGGAGAAGATGCAGAAAGCCATGGAGGCTCAGAGAGACTCTGATCTCTGACCCCCAACACTCAATGAACACATGACCTCTGACCCCCACCACCACACACACACACACACAAACACACACCTGCTGTCCATAGTAAAAAACAGCCAGGTACTGGATAAACAATCAGCCAGTCAGAAAGGAGAAATTGCTCATGTGACCACCTGACTCTGAACTGATTGACTCCTTCCATAGTTTTTATTTACTGTTTTTAAAAAATGAAATTAAAACTGTCTCTGACAAGAGGATGTGTTTGTCGTTTGTTCATCACCTGAATTAGATCAGTCTGGCTCAGATTTTATGTCATTGTTTTTGCACTTTGTAAAATCAGCTCTTCTTCTGCCACACAACAATAAACATCAGAATCCATACCTCAGGACTGGTCCTGGTCCAGGATGAGTCCACTCTGACATCAACATACCTGAGAGACAGGTAAACAGGCAACACACCACACCCTGCAGGTTTTGACATTACAGACTTTATTTATAAAAATAAACAAACAGACACAGGAACATTGGGACATCATCAGGAGGGGTGGGGCATCACTCAATCCCTTCCTGTTTGTCTTTGATGGCGACTCTGAAGCGTTCCTCCAGCAGAGACAGCTCACTGATCAGATCTGTGATGGCGTTCGTAAACGCTTCCTGTCAATAACACATCGCCTCCTGTCAATGAAACATCTCATCCTTTCAAAATAAAAGGCCTCTGAAGGCGTGTGTGTGTGTGTGTGTTACCTGTGGACTGTAGTCAGGTGTGGTCTGTACTCTGATGACGATCTTGTGCTCCAGAGGATGAGGAACTTTATAACCAGCAAAGAGAACCTGAGGATCCTTCAACAGCTGACTGACACAGAAACACACACATGATCAGGTATTGATCATAATCATATTGATCAGTCAGGTGTAATACTCACTTTGAAGGGCAACTGTCAACTAATCACATGATTGATCATGACTGATTAAAGAATGAATAACCAGAGATATTGATCCTACACCATCATATATTTTTAGACCAAATAGACTCATCAGTTTAAAAAAGTTCATGTTATTTGTGTGAAATCTTTAAATCTGCAGGTGATTTCAGCTCATGTAGCATGTTGTAGCAGCTAACTGCTGTTCTACAACATGCTACTTTTATTTTGTTAATGTCAGTGCGTTGGATCATATTTGCCGTCACATTTTGGTCTGTATGATCTGTTGTCAGTTCAGTACAGATGTATCTGTAGGCTATCTGTCTGCTGAAAAATTATTTAACAAATAGCAGAAATATTTTTAGTCATAATTTGTTTTATTTTTGTAAAATTTCCTGATTAGTACATTTCTTTTAAAAATGTTTTAGGGAACCTTAATAAAAAGTGTTTATGCTCAGAACTGTATAAAGAAAATAATTTGTCTATCTATATTGGCCTCAGTAATCCAATATCTGTGGTTAATAGTTGAGCTGCAACTAAACTTAACTCTAGACCTGTTGATTACTTACTTCATTAACAGTTCTGTCAATGAAATGTCAAAAGATAGTGAAAGATGTAATTTAAATGATGCCTCCAGCTGACGTCTCCAGCTGACTTATTTTGTACAAACTAAGACACATTCAGTTTAGTTTGACTCTCACATGACTGACTAATTAGCTCTGTGAACTGATCTGTGTTAATTCTGATAAACTCAGTTTATAGAACTAATTATCTATTATTTATATAATAATTCTGGTTCAAAGACCTTTCACAATAAGAGCTGCTATATTGAGCCTTCTCCTGCATCCTGTTAGCTCTGTGTTTAGCATTCTATTAGCATTGTTAGCAGTCTGTTAGCGTCGTTAGCCTCTTACGCTCGGATTATGTTGCCCAGCGTGTGGTCCTCCTTGTTCAGAGTGAACAGACAAGCATTGGGGACCTTTGTGTCCTTGCTGATGCTGATCTTCTTCTCTCCTTCAAACAGCAGAAATGACTCGAAGGCTGGAGGCGCGTTCATCTTCTCTAAGCGCGAGGTGAGCGGTACCAACCAGAAACACTACTTCAAAATAAGACGATAACTTCCGGCTCATTCTTCTTCGTCGAAACTCTCTCGGTGCAGAGTCCAGGTGAGGAGTCCTCCGAGGAATAACTGCAGCTGGAACAGCAGCTGATCTCAGCAGCTCAGCACAGCAGGTGATGACCGGTGATGACTATTCAACACACCTGTACCTGACTGAACTGAGACAAACCAATCTCAACCCAAAGCTCCACAAACGTAAAGTTTTTTGATAGTTTTTCTGGGGAAAAAAAGGGGAGATTGGCGAAAGCTGCACCTGGTAATTGATATTAAAAATCTAATTAACTTTAATGTGAATTTATGACTCTTTTCATATGTTTGGTTTGTTTATTTATGTTTATCGATATGTGCTGGTCTGGTGATTGTGCACATAAAACTCAGAGTCCACAGAGGCAGTGCTTTTGTAAAACATTCATTATGTTTCAGCTGCAGATTCAGACAAACTGGCAACAACATATATTAGATTTCACCTCTGACACCAGAGGTGAAATTTTCCAACGGGAATTATATCATATTTCAAAACTTAAGGACTACAGAGATCAGTCCTTTGATCAAGATCAATTGACCACATGTGAATAGTCACTCTCTCCTAAAAAACTCAGTAAAGTGTCATTAGGTGGTGGCCCTATCAAACAACCAACAGGCAAGCGAAAAGGACCGTCACTCTGAACGTCCCTTTTAAACATCGACAAGTAACGCGCACGACGTCAACTGTTGTATCTCTTTCCTGGTTTGATCAGTTTGGTTGTTCAGTTCCGGAAGTTCCTCCTGCCCAATCACAGCGATGCTCCCTCCATGCTCGCCCTTTTCATTGGTCAGCAGGAGGTGGTTTGTTTTTGAAAGTCGGGCGCTGATTGGCCGTTTGTGTGAGGGAGAGTCTGTTTAAACCGGGGGGCGGGAGTGTGTTCAGTTTGAAACGGAGAGATTGCAGCTCGGACCACGAACACCCCGACACACGGTGAGTCCCGCAGGTAGGTGTAACACCTGGTTTATACACCTGATAATTTTTTTTTGCTGTGTGTTCGCGTGGACCTGCAGCAGCGGGCTGTTTGTCCGCTCGGTGTTTGTCCCATAGGAAACAGACTCACACCAGAGCCCGTCCAGTTAGCCGGTTAAGCTAATGTTGCTAGCACGAAGCTAAAACAGTACCGGGGCGAAAACAGGCGAACTGCTAACGAACCGACTTTACCGGTTGACGGACTGTTTTTACCCGGCTAACAGACACAGGACTGTACAGCTGACGAATTCGCTGGTGACTGTCATTCAGTGCTATATCCGATAGCTAACATTTAGCTGCTGCTGAATTTAACGGGAGAATCTAAGGAGTGTATCCGCAGTGTGAGAGCTGTGTGTTGGTGTTTGTCCCGCTGTGACCCCGTGTCTCTGTCTCTGTCTGTATCCAGCAGTAACCAGACCATTTGCACTCATGGCCTCCCAGAATATGGACCCTGCAGCGACTGCAGCTTCCTCCACGGCCGCTCTGAAGGGCAGCGAAAGCGGCGGCAGCGCGGCCAGAAGCTCGGTGTCCAAACGGTAAGAGAAACAACCGACCGGTCCGGTCATTTGTTCTATGTCCTGTGTTTGTTTGTCCCAATGAAAAATGCTTGTAACAGCCCAGTATCTGTATTTAGGTTGAAATGATCCTCCAGACTGGGCAACACCAGGGATGTGGATTTAACTGGTGAATTAGTGAATGTTGATGCAGCTCACATCTGGAACCTGAGACTCACTCAATACACAGTCCAGACCACAAGTGTTAAGTTAGTTGTTTCTTTATTGAACGCAGCCTATAAATGTTCACAGTGCTGGTGGGAAAAAGTCAGTGAACCCTTGGATTTAATAACTGGTCCAAACTCTTTCAGCACCAATAACCTCAAATAAGCTCTTCCAGTAGCTGCTGATCAGACCTACACATTATTCAGGAGCACCTTTGGACCATTCTTCCTTATAGAACTGTTTTAGTTCAAACATGTTCTTAGGATGTCTGATGTGACTTCTCTTCAGGTAATTCCACAGCATCTCTACTGGACTAACATCTGGGCTCTGAATGGGCCACTCCAAAAGGTGGATTTTCTACAGGTCATTCTGTAGTATATTTATTTTTGGCTACATCCCCACTAATATGCTTTTCGTTTTAAAATGAAATGATTTCCGACCAGATGATCACTAAGCTCTGCATCGGAAATATTCTCCATCCATATTAACACACCTGAAAACGCGTGTGCCAGTGTAAACAAGAAGCAAATTGTCTACTGAGCAGTTGGTTAGTTGCAGAAAATACTACAAACGAGGAACAGAATAGGCAGTTGTAGCATTAAGATGCAGAATTTAACTGCACAACAGCTACTAGCAAAGACAACAAGGTCAGCAATGCTCCTACTGAATTATCCATACTGCGTTCATCAATGGTAGTCACAACCTGGATTTTTCAAACTAAAACGGGGGTCAGCAGCGTTTTCAAAAGTCTCAGTTTTAGGGCCCTCAAAAAATCTGTAGTAGTGTGGAAGCCAGTAGCAAAAGTGATGCCATTGATGTTGACAATTAATTTTTCCCATGATGATGGAAGTTGTCCAGGACCAGAGGCGACAAAGCCCCAAATCATGATGTTCCCTCTACCCTAACTCACCTTTTGGGATGATGTTTTCATGTTGGTCCCAGAAAAATGCCTGTTTTTCTACAAAATACAACAGTTTTTCTCATTTACATGAGGTTCTGTTGTCAGAAACTGAACCAAGATAAAACTTATCACAGCTAATCAACACTATGTTGACCAGCAGGATTCATTATATTACAACACAGTAAACAGACATCCAGACTCATGACAGCAGCTGTGAGACAGACTGTACTGACACATAAAATGCAGCACCATGCAGCCCTGCACCCTCACTAAACAGCTCTAGAAACAGAGGAAGGTGTGTTCAGAAGTTTTACTGGCTTTGCTGTGCCTGTAGAGAACATATATACACTGTTTAACATGTAAGTAAGAGGCAGCATGTGGCAATCGAGTAATTTAAGCAAGTAAAGCCTCTTCTCCATCGACATGTACATTAGAAATGTGTCTGGACATTGAAACTGTCATACAGCTGGTGGCTGGTTATCACTGAATATTTGTGACTGACAGCAGAAACTGGGTTTTATTGTTGATGGAGAGTCAGTTTAATGTAGATCACACACCTGCCTGATACCTGATGTATTACTCTGATCACTGTTCTGTCAACTAGACCATTGTCGTCCTGCAATTAGTAATTTCTTCAGTTTAATCTGGTGGTCATTTTCTTGATTTAACATCAAATCCATCCCAGTTTCCCAGAATCCAAGTTGGTGTGTTTAAAATGTTTTGCTTTGTCTGACCAACTGTCATGTATGACAAAAAAGCAGCAGATTATCATTTGAGTAGCTGAACCAGCAAATTAATGAAACAGTTGGTCAATTATCAAAGTAGTTCTCGATTGTTTTTGGTTTGATAAATTGCTGCATGTCTATCCATGTTCTGTGTAAATGAGGGTGAATGTTGGAGAAATGTGAGGATGTGAAACTGAAGTCGACCTACAGATGTTTAACACGTGTCTGTGTCTGCAGGCTGCAGCAGGAGCTCATGACTCTGATGGTGAGTTCAGCTTTTATTTCTGTTTATTAACAGTGACCATGTCCTGATTCAGTTTAAACCACTGGGCTCACAATGGTAACCAGACATCACTCACATTAAGGTCTCATGTTGTGATGGGGTTTAATTACCATTTCATGAAATGCTTGTTCTCCTTTGCATCCAGAGCCTGTAAACTTGTTCTCTCCTCTCCAAGTTTGATCTTGGCCTGTTCTGTGACTTTGTGTCTGAAAGACGAGAGAGTGAAGTACAGCGTTTATAAACTGCAGCTCAGAGAAGATAACCACATCACACATGAAAACGTGCTCATATGCCCACGCACCAAATGAAACTCTCAGTAGCAACATGTGGGGGGACCTTTTGGGCGTGATGACTCCTATTGACTAAATATTGAATCTAAAATGTTGATGTTGATAAGCTGGGCAATATGAATGTACATCTCTCACTATATAACCAAGTATTCTGCAAAGCCACCATGACCTGTCTCACTCTGATGTTGCAGATGTCGGGTGATAAAGGCATCTCAGCGTTTCCAGAATCAGATAATCTCTTCAAATGGGTTGGAACCATTGACGGAGCTCAGGGGACGGTAGGTTCACACACGGCTGTGATAGATCTGTTAGATATAACATAAGAGCTACACTACAACTAGTCTGTGGAGGAAGCAGTTTGTTTACCCGTGTGTGTCTTTCAGGTGTATGAGGGTCTCAGGTACCGGCTGTCTCTGGACTTTCCTGCTGGTTATCCATATCAGGCTCCTCGTGTGAAGTTCGTCACTCCGTGTTTTCACCCCAATGTGGACGAACAGGGATTTATCTGTCTTGATATACTAAAGGACAAGTGGTCAGCGCTCTACGACGTCCGCTCCATCCTACTGTCCATCCAGAGCCTGTTGGGAGGTAACCAGTATAACTAGTTCAGACTCCTGATTTCTTTATCTGAAACACATTAACTGATGAAATAATCAACATGCAGCCCCTGAAAAGTCTTTTTAAAAATGAATAAATTCAGTTTCCTTGTGAAAATTAGGTTTTAAAAGTCTCTTAAATTCTCTTGCATGCTGGGCTTAGGGTTTTCTTTTTTCTTTTTTACCTTTCTCAATTCTTTTCCTTTTTCAGACCTAAAAACTACTTTAATCTTTGTGCTGCTCAGACATGTAGACATACTGAGTTGTCAGGAGGAAACATTACATTGAATTGAAATGGCCAGCAAGTAAAAATGTTGGTGCACTTAAGGTTTAATTAACCACTATGTTTTTAGTCTCAGTTTGTTCACATCAAACTGACTCCATTAAAAGTAGGCGAGTCAGCTGTGATCAGCTCCGGTTTGCAGTGTAACCATGGATGAAGTTTATCTACCACTGGATTACTGTGATACTGCAGAAAGAGGTTTATTCTGGATGGACATCAGAGAAGATGATATCCTCAGGAAGTGGAAGTCACACTGAATCATATCAACATGTGTTTCATGTCTGTGTATTTTAAAGTATCTTCATCTCCACCATAATTTCCTGTTAGCCTTTTGACCTTTTTATCTTCTGACTCTTTAAATAAAAAGTAACATCAACTCTTCACAGGACGTTTACATCTAAGTTGCAAAGACATATGATGTTGTTTGAATAGTTTTTTCAGGATTTTGGAACATCTGAATCGGACAAACGTCAAATTAAAGTTGAGCCAACAAACTGAGGAGAGCAGCTCACTTTGTTTACACACTTTACCTTGTTCTTGAAATGCTGATAGTGCATATTTGTAAATGTTTATTAAAGCCAGAGAACAGCCTGTGGCAGACTGATGATGTTTTATTCCCTTTCAGAGCCCAACAATGAGAGTCCTCTGAACACTGCTGCTGCTGAACTCTGGGACGATCAGGAAGGTGAGAAACATTCAAACTCTGCAGGTTGATGACACAGCAGCTGCTGCCTTCACAGTAGCTTTTAGATACAGATTTTACATTAGAGCCTGGACACATTAGATATACAGTAATACAGAAGTGATCGATCGTCGTGTTTATAGTTTGGTCCACACACAGCACACCTCCAGAAGCGTTAGAAGTACTAAAGTACAGTTCTTAGGTACTCTATGCGGGTATTTCAAATTTAAAGTTGTTACTTTTTGTACTTAGATTGGACTTTTTGCAGTTGCCACAGATTACACTGAAAATACATGATGAATATAGTATAATTCAGTCAGGTGTTAAAGATGAAACCAGTGCCTCTCAGCTGTTTGGTTTGTGACCCTGGACTAAAAACCTGTGATGAATTTTCAGCAGTTCACCCTGAGACATTTTCGCCTCTAAACCTGGCATGGTCTCATTTCAGTCACTGTATGATTCAGCAGAACACGAGCATCATGTGAAATTTAAAGACACTGTAACCTAAAGGTGAAAATGAAATGGTAATTTAGACTTTTAGATTATGTCCTCTGAAATCTGTCACATCATATAAATGGCCGTCCAAAGTCATTTTGCTTTTTCATTTTCATCATTAGCGTAGTATGTTCATTTAAATCTCAGCCTGACATTATCTTATGTCAGTTTATAATAATATTAATATGTATAATGAAATGTAATATTATGATTTGTCTCTTTCAGCCTTTAAAGCTCATCTACACTCGACCTTCCAGAAATGAAGCACCTCCCTGTTTTATTGTTCTTCTGCTTGTCTGTCTTCTGTGTTTGTACAATATTTTTATGTTTGTTCACCTCGATGTATCAATAAAGTTCTTAATTCAACATGCAAACAGTGATGGACTATTTGATGGGTATAACAGAAGTGTTCAGATTTCTCTACTGAAGGAGAAATTCTACTTTTTGTACATTAGATTTTCAATTACTTAATGTTAAATGTTACATTGCTGTAAAGTGTTAACATTCATTTTAACATTTTACAAGTCAAACTGGTGTTTATACTTCACTATATGATTTTAAAAAAAAAAAAAAAAAAAAATGGCATTAGCCACTGTGCTAACCTCCAGCTAGCACAGTGGCTAATGCCATTTTTTCACCTGTACTAACTACAAAGCAAGTTAAGCATACCCAGGATATATTTTTATCTGGCTTAACTGAACCTAATATCGGCCATTCTGGTAAATATGCTATGAAGCTGGTTCAGTGAACTGTTGCACAGTAAATATGATCACACAACTAAGAAATAATCATTCATTAATAAATGATCATTTAAGTAATGCCAACGATATATGTGTGTGTGTATATATGGTGGAGTGTTTTCCCTTTGTCTGATGATGAACAAACTTATGAACATAAAATGCAGAAAAGTTCAAAGTAATGTCAAAGAGGAGAAAAAAGGAAGTGGTTTACTGCAGCATGTAACCCTGAAAGCCCAGAGTTAAACCTTAAATTACCTCACTAATATCAACTCCTGCTTCATAGAAGGCTACAGGTCTCAGTAGGAAGAGGAACAGCAAACGTTCATGGTCGCAGCTCATCATGTTTGTACGATTCTTATTTTTGTGTAAGAAAACCTTTAAAGATGTTTCTTGTATTTCTTCAACTGACTCACTGCAGGAATCACTCCAGAAAAAAGTAGTGCCTGGCCCTTTGGTTGAGACACTTTTGTTAAATAAACAATCTAGTTTCTATCATGTTCTAATCAAAACATTTGCATTTTTAGTGAATTGCCAAACTATGATCAGCTGGTGTCCCTTGCTGTTCACATCTAAAATCAGATTGAACCTCTGAACCTTATACTGTTAATGCAGTTTTTACATGAAAGGCAGGATATCTTTTATTTAGATAAATATCAAGTGCTTTTATTTTGACAGAGTAGGTTGTAAGTTTGAAAATTAAGACTATAACCACAGTTTAATTCTCAAAAAGAATAGAATAATTATCACAGTGTCATGAATTTATCTTAAAAATACATTCTCAACATTTATTCATAGACAACAGCAGAGTCTAATGAGTTAATTCCAGATTCTATGAAAATCTTTTTTCTTTGCTTCACATTCAAAGCGGCCAGATCATGTTGATGTCAGCAGTCTGAGTCGGGACTCCCCCGTCCTACTGCCTCTAGCTGATACAGCCCAGTCCGCAGCACGGTGGCTGGCAACAGACAGCCATCTTGGATTTGTTGTGTGAGGCGACCTCAACCTCCATCAGGTCCTCCAGGCTATCATCCAGCTCTTCCAGTTCACTGCGTGCTTCAGCCCAGGCCGGCTGGGACGCTTCCACCGACCAGAATGCAACAGGCACCTGCAGAACCCCCACACAGGTTTGAATTGAATACAAACACTTCAAGATTCTCCCCCCAAATACACAACATTTCTACAATGTACTAGATACTCCCTAACAAGTTGAGGTATGAGAAAGTACAAGGTACAAGTCTCGTACCTGGGGTGTACCTCGTACCTTCTTGTACCTCAACTTGTTCCCAATACAAGAGCCTCCAAATACGCAACCCTTCCACCAGGTACGAGATACTCTCCCCAGGTACAGGACACTTGCACCAGGAACAAGATACTCCCCCCAGGTCTGGGGCACGATACTTCACCCAGGTACGGAACACTTGCACCAGGAACAAGATACTCCCCCCAGGTCTGGGGCACTTGCACCAGGAACAAGATACTTCACCCAGGTCCAGGACACTTGCACCGGGAACAAGATACTTCTCCCAGGTACGGAACACTTGCACCAGGAACAAGATACAGGTACAGGACACCAAAAGATATAAAACAATCCCATCAGGTTCAAGACCCAGTTCTACCCTAGATCATGTTCTTGTTATCTTCCATCTGTTTTAACAGCAAGGGTGTTCTCTGTCTCACCCTTAGCTGCATCTCACTCAGCATGTCCTCCAATCCTGCGATGTGATTGTTCAGATCAGGACTCGGCTGCTCCTCCAAAGTGAGCCACGGGACCTGGACTAAAGCCACCCGGGCTGCCACACCCACCATGCCATCGATACATCCTGGAGAGGAAAGAGAGTGACAGTCATTGAAGAACATCTATTGGTCCTTAAAGAAAGTTCAAAGGCTCCTTGAAAGAGAGATATCTTTGGTGTCTTGGTGGGTGTTCCTGTTGTCCCTAAGGAGGTTCTAGGCTCTACCTGAAAAAGAAGCACCCAAGGCAAGATGTCAGGGAACCAGGAGGGGAACCAGAAATCATTTACAATGGTTCAGGAAACCTGGAAGAGACCGTGTGAGTTCTTGGAGAGCCTGTTGAAGTCTTCTTGAAGATGTTCCAGAGAGTTCTTCAGCTCTTCAGACAAGTATCTTTGAAGGGGTTCTCCAGATCTTTGAGGTAGTGCCAGACACTCAGTGTGAAGGAAGTAAAGAAAGGGGCTAAGGTAAGAATGTAAGGAAGGGGGTAAAGCAAGAAAGGTACGAAGGAAAGCTGCAATAGCTGACCTGTGTTGACCAATGAGCGTCTGTCGTAGCGCTGAGTCAGAGGGAACTGTCCAATCAGATCGCTCGCTTTATGGAGGTCAGACAGGAAGTTCTCCAACGCTGACAGAAAGACAACCCACAGCCGTTCTGACACCTGCCTGTCCTCTATACCTGAGGGATTGGAGTCACTGTCTGACAGCAGACGCACCAGACGCCGGGAAAGACCTACACAAAGACGGACAGGTGAGAGAGAGAGAGAAAGTTGCGATAGAAAAGTTTATAGACAGATGTATATTCTGATGTGTGAACAGATATATAAAGTTCAGGTGTAGTGTCGGAGCTTACCACTGCAGATCCGATGAGCGAGCACCCTCGTTTCGTCCATCTCGTCTCGCAGGAAGCTGCAGTCTGCTGAGCTGCCGAGCGATGCCGCCAGCTGCTGGAAACAAGAGGTGACCCTACTGAGAGCCTCCTGCGCTCGCTCACATTCACCCTGCTGCCGGCGCCGTGCAGCGAGCTCATCCACCGATCGACGCCACCGACTCATGATGTCATCACCCACCTGAAAGGTGAGGAGTGACAAGTCTATGGATCTATAGCAGCTGCTTCACCTGGTTTAATTCACTCATTTCATTCACTCAGGTCTTTAACATAGTTCTGATGTTAAAATGTGAAACCTAATAAAAGCATTGTTTTTGTAATGTTTTTTATCTAGAGCAGTGGTTCCCAACCTTTTCCAACTCATGGCCCACTTGAAAATCTCAAAAATGTTGGTGGCCCATATCTGATCTTATAACAATATGGACGTCAAATAATACATTCCTAGGACACTTTTTATTTTAATGATAATGATCGTACATTTAGGACTGAACTGAAAGAAGGGAAGCTCAGTTTTTCTTTTTTGTTTGACTGGGGAGGGGGGATCACTTGTCAATTCACCATCTGTCTCTTTCCTTTTAAATCTTCCTGTTGCTAACCAGCTATCCATTTTGATACTCCAGTTTTTGCAATGGATGTCATGTTTTAGTGGGCAATCATACTTTAACAGCAAACTGTGGTCCAGCAGTGACAACATAAGTTCCTATCATTGGCTTATCACAGTGATGGGCCTTAATACTAGAAAAAGAAAAAACAATGGAAGGAGTTATTTTCCAAATAATTTTTTGACCCACTTGCAATTCCTTCACAGCCCACAGGTTGGAAATCACTCATCTAAAGAATACCTGAGGCTGAAGAGGAATTAGTTTATTTCATTTGTGAATCCAAACCCTGATGTGTTGTAGAAGTCTTTGGTCCATTCCTTCCACGTGTCCACTCACACTTTTCTACCCATACCTGTCAATTTACCTCTGTCCACCCACACCTTTTCATCTACATCTGTCAACTCACTTGTTCAACCAATGTTAACAGTTAGGGTACTGGAGGGTTAGGGTTAGGTCATCTGCTCAGTCAACAAATAAAATCATAATCTCTGTACAAACCAGCAATTACACTGTCCATTTATTTCAAGTGAGCATTCGGTGAATCTGACTGACTGAAAATATCGGAGTCCACAGAATTTGTGCTAAAATGCAGATTTAGATGCTCTCTTTACTTCGTATAGCTATTTGAAGACCCATAGTTGGCGGTGTGTGACGTTGTGACGTACTGCCGTAATGTGTTATGCACTTATCAGAGAGATCGTACCTGTTCAACCAAAGTTTCATTGTGCAAGTACAGGTGTTTGGGGCACGAGTGGGAATTAAAGAGGAGCTGTTCTCCCTATTACAAGTCAATGTACCATCAAAATGATTTTTAAGCTGTTATGTAAAGGTAGTATAAATGCATAATGTTGCTTTAAGAACTGAAAATGATCAACATAGATAATAATGAACACATTTTATCTTAAGATGATGCAATTTCCCGTCAGTCTGTAAGCATCATCTAATATAAATATTTTTAGGGATCCTGACGATTCCATAGCAGTGACTCTGGGGTCAAACAATCTAAATTATAAAATGAAGCCATTATTCTCTGTTAGCCAAACTTTAAATCTCTTTAACTCTGCTCTTTCTGCCCACTCACTGAAGATGTTTGAAGTTTTTAAATAAAGAAAAGTTTGTGAATAAGGAATAAAACCAATCCTACCTGCTGCCGATCACAACTCCATCCAGCTTCTTCTTCTGTAGTGGAGGACCGTGTAGGTTTCTATAAACACTCTTCTTCTTTTCCTCTCTGGGGATCACCTGTGTTTTTAATTAAAGCCTGGAGGCCAGCTGAGGCCTGAAACTTCCAGCTTGGCTTCAGTATCTCCCAGGGGGCTCTTTCTTTTACCCTTAGCAGGCTAACCTCATGGATTCACCTGCCGAGGGAGGCTGCATCATGACAGGTGAAAGATGTTATTTATAGACTGACCTGGGTCAGTTAATCAAGTGTTATAGCCGTTTCCATCCAGGAACAAAAAGGTCACTGGTGTTGCACAAGCTTCATAAACTAGTTAGTATCAAAAGTATGAAAATAATGAAATCTTTGGGTTCAGACTAGTTGCGTGTTCACAGGTGAACTCAACTCTGTCTCTGAAGATGGAGTCTGTCTGTTGCTAACTGTGCTAACATCAACAAAGTGCTGTGTCATGTTGTTGGGTCATATCCTCGTCACTGTGCTACAAAATAATAAATACAAAATGTTCTAAAGATTAACTAGCTGCTGGGTTAACTACCTAAAAGTAGACATCAGTTAACAACTAACTTTGTCTACCATACATTCTTAACTCTACAATTATACATAATGCTAGCTATCGTTTGTACAAGTGTTAGCTTTTAATATTGTGCATTATGATGGCTAAAGCTTAGCTAAAATGGTACAATGTCAGTTCCATTTGCTAATTTTGTATGTAGTTTATTTACTTAGTTGTTTTAACTTAATCTATTAAAAAAGGTTTAAAAAGTTAAACAGTGATCAGTCATGTCTGTGTTTGTACTTTATTTGATTTTATAAATTTTTATCACTGAAACTAAACACAGCTGATCCTCCACATGCTCCGCCCACTACAGAGACAGGAAATGACACAACAGGTCAGCTGACCATCAGTAGGTGTCCTCTGATGTCACCTGATCATCATCATTATCACAGGACTCATTAATCAAACATCAAATCAAACGATGGCACTTTATAAAGACAGAAACCTTAAAGGAACAGCCCACACTCAGCAGTCTAATCCAGGACTGTTGGCCTAGCTCTGCACAAATACTTGAAGTAGAGGGAAAATGTTAGCCTAGCTTAGCACAAAGACTGGAAGTAGAGGAAAACTGTTAGCCTAGCTTAGCACAAAGACTGGATGTCGAGGGAAACTGTTAGCTTGGCTCTATCAGAAAAGAACTAAAACTTCACTCAGCCACTCATGTGCCTGACCTTTGACCTGCTGTGTTGTTTATTTATCAAGAAATAAAAATGTAAAACGCTGATTTCAGTTTTTTAGGAGCAGATACACAGAAGGACGTCTTCATGCACATCTGTGTTTTTCTAATTCCTTCTTTTTATGTTTTTTGGATCATTTTAACACAGAATATTATTAGAAACATAAACTTTCATGAATGAGGCTCAGTCTATTGAAATCTAATGAGCCTGATGTCTGCTGGTTTGGTGTCCTGTGATCTGAAACGACTGCATTTGAGATTTTAAAAAACACTTCAAACAAATAATAATAATGATGATAATGATTATTTGCCGTGGTTATATTCAGAATCAGAGCATTTTCAGATCCAATATGACGGTTATAACAGAATTAACCAGGTGATGGTGATGGCATCGGCATCTGAATTTGGCTGATCTTCAGTCTACAGTGCAGATCAATACACCCACAAAAACTGAAACTACAGGATAAACAATGAGGCTTATAGGCATGAAGTATGTAAATTGTGTCATCGTAAACAGTCACATCTTTCACCTCCTTACAGACGAGCAATATATTCAGCAGCTGACCTTTTTACTTGTGTGGACTTTGAAAAATTCATGACCCCGACGTCCAGATGCTGCTGTGTCATGTTGCAGCTTGTTGGTCTAAAATTGTTGGCGAGTGACTTCTTGTGATCTCAGCTGCCAGGAACCAGAACCTGAGCAGACTCTAAAATCACAGGTCACGACTGAACACTCAAATCTGATTCTGCTCTTACAATTTGTGCTCTCTCTCAGATGTTTGTTCCTCTTCTGATGAAGCTAGGCTAACAGTATCCCCCTGCTTCCAGTCTTTGTGCTAAGCTAGGCTGACAGCCCTGGACCTCTGTCTGCACTGGATTCTGGACAGAGAACAGGAGGGTTTCATAAACAGTGCGAGTGTTGATTTTAGACTCAGTCACAGATTTACGCATATTAAAGAATTACATGTTTGTTTCCAACATGGTTAATTAGTGTTATCATTTAAAGTCTGTCAGTCTGCACAGTGCAGCGGTTCAGTCTGACAGGTGTCCTTTAACATCAGGACACCTGGAAGATGATAAATAAGTCAGTTTGTGATCAGCTGTTTGTTCTCAGTTCGTCCAGCAGGAGGCAACAGAGAGAAAAAACTTTCACAGTAAAACATCAGAGACGCCGCCTTTTCTCTGTGATGATGTCATCACCGGTCCTGCCTGATTGGCTGTAGCCTCAGAGTGGGGGTAATGCTGGTATTCAGATGGGGGCCAAGTCAAAGTGGACGGGTGTGTCAAGAGTCAGATGGGTGGGTCTACAGGTGAATTCTGGATTTATTCAGTTGTGGTTCCAATGTTCTTGATTCTTTCTGTTCTCCTCTTGTTGATGTTTCTACGGTGAAGTCCTGTTGTTGTAGTTCTGGTTCTGTTGTTCTGGATGAGCTCCTCTGGTTCCATTGTTTTTCTGGTATGTAGTGTAGGTGCAGGTATTATGTTCTGACTGTTGTATCTTTAGGGTTTATGCTGTTGCTTGTGTTGTCATGGCAGAGTGCGTGTTGTCATCGTCATGGCAATATGTTCATCTGTCTTCATCTGTCTTCATCATGGCATCATGTTGTGTGTTGTCGTCGTCATGGCAGCGCATCGCGTTATTGTCGTCGTCTTAGCAGCATGTCGTTTCGTTGTCGTCGTGATGGCAGCTTGTCATGTCGTCATCATGGTATCGTGTAGTCGTCGTCATGGCAGTGTGTCATGTTGCTATCATTGTCATGGCAGCTTGTCAATTCATTATGGCAGCGTGTCGTGTTGTCATCGTCGTCATGGCAGCCTGTCATGTGTGTCGTCATCGTCATAGCAGCGTGTCGTGTTGTCATCGTCTTCATGGCAGCGTGTCGTGTTATTTTTGTCATCATGGCAGCGTGTGTGTGCGTGTGGCGAGTGCCTCCATCAGCTCATGGCAGAGACACTGACAGAACCCATAGAGGACGAGCAGCAGCAGCGTGGAGGGAACCAGACTGACCAGGACCACGCCCAGCCACAGCTGACCAATCATCAGCAGGTAAATCCCCAGAGGCAGGGAGCTGAAGTACACCTGTACACAGACACAATGACACACCTATCAGGACGTCAGACACACACCTGCACAAACACACATGTGACTGACTGGCTTGACTAGTGTTGATTGGTCAAACTAGTGTTGACTGGTCTGACTCTTGTTGACTGGTCTGACTGGTGTTGACTGGTCTGACTGGTGTTGATTGGTCTGAATGATCTTGTATGTACTGACCAGACACAGCACCCCAAGCAGGCAGCGGGGGAAGCTGCGGGACGTCCAGGTGTGACACTTCTGAGCCGGCAGGTTGCAGGGCAGTGAGTCCAGGCTAGGGGGACGGTACAGACCCACAACATTGAGCATGCTCAGTGAGTCTGAGGACGGAGACTCCTCAGGGAGCTCCATGATGGTGATGACCAGACAGTCTGAGGAGCGGTGGGACGTCTCCACACCTCCTCCTGCTGCTGCTGATAGAAGACGGAGATCATAACCTTAATAACTCGGGAGAACAAACTTTAAATATAAGCATTTCTTAAATAAACTTGATGAGTAAGTTTACCCGTCAGACTGGTGGGACTCAGCACCACCTCCCCCCCACCTCCTGCTCCTCCTCCTCCTCGCCGGGCTCGGTCCTGACACGACAGAACCGCCAGGATGTGTCGGTCATCCTCCATCAACCACACCTGAAGAAGCAGAAGAAGAAGAAAAGACAGTCTGACTTAAGGTCGTCACAGTCTGACATCTGGAGGTGAGGAGGGAAGAGGAGAAGTCTCATCTCCTTGTTAAAAATAGAAAAGTAAAGTTGTTTTCATTGGAAAAGTAAAGATGAACTGTCACCTTTTCATTAGAAATGTTAAGTCTCACCTCTTCTTCAGGGACGTGTGTCTCATGGCGACAGAACGGACAGCTGATGACGGAGGGTGACGACTCTCCTGAGAACCAGAAAAAAAAAAAAATCAGAAAAGAGTCACATGACACACTGGATGATGTCATATGGGTTAATTGCTGATCTGATTAACTCTAGTGAACTGAACACACAGAGTTAACTGGTCATCGTGTTTCGTGTTGTGTGGTGACTGCAGAATGCTGCTATCAATATTGATCCGTTGGTATGACCTCTGCTGATTGGGCAATGTCAGGGTTCAAGTTCAAGTTCAGGTCAAGTCACAGTTCCTTCAAGTCTTTTGCAATATTTGGCCATGTAACTTGACTCAGACTTGAGGACACAAGACTCGTCTGGAAGTATCAAGTCTTCTAAAAGACTTGGAATTGTGATTTTTCCAGATCAAAACCTCAACTCAAGCCAAGTCCTCTTTTTTTGTGACTTAAGTCCGACTCAAGTCCAACTCTCGGGTCTACAGCTCTGGCTGATGTCAGGGGAACCATCAAATCGTCTCTTCACAATGGATTCAAGACAAGTTCTGACAGGTCAAGTCCAAGTTAAGTCACCAGTTTTCATAAGCAAAAGAAAACTTTAAACTTGAATATTTTTTCTTTCAAGTCTTGAATCAAGTCAAGTTGTTACAGGGTCAAATATCACATAAGACAAGTCTCACAGGAGTCAAGACCAAGTCAAATCTCAAGTCCTCATTTTTGTGATGTCTGACTTGAGTTCACATATAAAGTCCAAGCCAGATGTTGAGTCATTAAAGAAAGCTACAGTATGCTTGAGTTGAAACCTGCTCCTAAACATATCTTAATGTGGAGAGGTGCCAGAGGCCTCTCTGAGCTTGCTTTAGAGTCTCATGCTAGCACTGTGTTAATTTCTAGAATTTACATATAGCAGCTTTACAGACACCCCATCAAATATGACATTTTTAAGTCCAAATCCTCATTTTTGTGACATGTGACTTGAATCCAAGTCTCAGGTCTGCAGCTCGGGTCGATGTCAGGTAAACTCACCCATGTCGACCATCTTCTTCAGACACTTGGCACATACTCGATGCAGACAGCCCAGCAGTTTGGGTTTCCGGCTGCGGGTGTCGTAGCGGTTGTAACAGATTTTACACTCAAGTTCCTCCAGAGTGTAAACCAGAGACTGAGCCCAGGTCTGCACCTGAACACACCACGACAGAGGGTTAATAACCCTGAACACATCAGGACAGGTGAGTGTCTGCTCTGCTACACACTCCTGCTGTTTGTCCAAATTTTACTCACACTCTCAGAAGCAGCAAACATGAAGAGTATTTCTGTCAGAGCTGATGCTGCAGTGAAGGATGATGGGAGATCTTACCTTGCCCTCCAGCTCCTGGCCAGGCTCTGCCTCCTTCAGCTGGCTCATCCTTTTAGCTGTTGTCTTCACCTGAAGCAGAGGGGAGGGCCAGTGATGTGCAGAGCTTAACTCAATCTGAGGCTGTCACCTGACTGAGAGACAAAGAGAACGACTCTCCTTCAGTGAAATAAACAGAGCAGCAGAGTGAATAATTATTTATTATAACTGAGGTGTTATTTGGACTCTGATTGTCTGATCAGTTTCTGCTGCTTTTTCCCTCCACAGAGATGACCTACCTGACTTCAGATCAGCTGATCAGTCTGAGAGTCTGACAGGACGTCCATCTACAGAGAGACAGAAAGATCAGAGAGAGAGAGACAGGTCAGACAGAGCGAGATAGGTAGTATATGAGTTGATTAAATGTAAATACTCAGAAAATTAATTGCTGTAAAAATACAAAAAGATCAAAAACGAGCAGAATTTTTCAAATAATCCCGTGGGTTCATCAAGGTCCCTTACACTTTTCAATGTACACATTACCAATTATCAAACTACTTGAAAATCTCCAGCCCCAGGACTTGACTTAGACAGAGGACCACCTATTACTGCTATTGGAAAGAGAGAATTTGAACATACTCCATGATTACTGTGAAAACTGGGCAATTAAAGTAAATCTAGAATAAACAAAAATTATATTTAAAAAAAAAAGGCAAGATCACAAACTAAAAAATATCAATTAAATTTGGGAGAGACAACATTGAGCCATACAATAGAGTATAGACACCAAGGCCTAACTATCACTGCTTCAGGACATGTTGTCAAGGCTGTAAGTGCACAGGCAAATAAAGAATGTAGAGCTTATTACAATATAAGAAAATTCATATTATATTTAGAGATTTGGTTTAAAATGCTCCAAAGTGTTATTGAGCCAATCCTTTTGTGTGACCCATTAATTACACAAGAGCACTGGGATTCAAACCCAGTTGAAAAAAATCCATCTTGAGTTTAGAATCTGCCCACACCACAGGTGCAGAGCAAAGCTGGGCCAATTCCCCATCTTAATTTAAATTTAAAACTACAGCAATCACAGAATACAGAATAACAAACCTTAACTTAGATTGAAACTGGTCACCACAAGAGAAAATGGCTGGAAAGAACAAAGAGAACTTGTTGAGACAGAAATGAATTTTCTCACGAAATGTCCAAAATAAAAAGAAATTAGAGACTTCTTCCTTTTTATCAGTGTATTTAATCTTTTTCTATTAGTATATTTAATGTGTTTTTAGTAGTGTATTTAATATTTGTTATTAGTGTGTTTAATGTGTTTTTAATAATGTATTTAATGTTTTTATTAGTTTATTTAATCTGTTTTTATCAGTGTATCTTTGCGTGTGTCCTCGTGTTGTTTCTGTTTTATAATTTATGCTGCACCTTCTGATTAATAACGTATCTGTCAGATCTGATTTATTGTTTTTATTGATGTTAATTTGTTGGGCAGCCACACAAACACAGTAACACACGCAGAAACACACACTGTGTGCTGGGTATATTTATAGACTGCAGTTGTTATATAACTGAGGGAGGGGGGGGGCACTGGGGATGCTGACGTTGCTATGGCAACAGCTTTACCTGTTCCTGAACCTCATATTGGCCAATCAGATGAGTCAGATGCAGTCACATGTTGTTTGATCAGCTGATTCACAGATCAAAATATTATTAATGAAACTGATTTTAGCAGTTTGACTTTAAAGCTGCTGCTGAATGAAAACAAGATCAATCTGATTTTACATCATGACTTTTGTCTTTATAAAGATTCACTGTTAAAGCGACAAACAGAAGATTTTTACTTTTATTTTTACTGTTGTCATTCCTGTGATGTTTTGCTCGTATTTATTTTTAATCTGTAGTCGTCATTAAGAGTTTTTTATTTCTGTTACAACCTATACACAAACCTGCTCACAGTGAGACAATTTTCTGACTGAATCATTTAATAACTGAAAACTGTGAAAACCCTGAGTGGGTTCTTAAAGTTTATAAAGCGTTTCTGAAACATTTTGAGTATTTCTTCAAAGTTTTGAGGAAACTTTTGACAGTGAACTTAAAAGCAGGTCTGTTTGAATCTTTGAACCAATCACAAACGAGTGTTCAGTGATTGACAGGTGTGGAGTTGGAGGTTGAAATCCACCTGAGCTCCACCAGGCTTCACCCTCTAATTACTGACAGGTGTGTTTGTGTTTCCCATCTGTAAATGAGGAGACACAGGGAAAGTCATGTGACATGTTAAACCCTGTCGACCACCAGGACCCACTGATACTGAACATACACCTTGGGTTGATGTCATATCCTGTTGCTACACCTGCTCTATAAACCATACTCATCACATCATACAGACAGACTGGAGTTAAGATAAGCTGACAGATTTGCCCTGCTCCCAGTCTTTGTATTAAGCTAGGCTAAATTTCCACCTTTTTCCAGTTGTTATGGTAAGCTAAGCTAACAGTCCTGTGGAGGAGTCAGAAAAAATGTTGAATTGTTCCTTTACCTGACCTGAAGTCTGCTCAGTTTCTACTAATGTTTTTACAGTACCTCACTTACAATTAATTCACTCACTCATTGATTTATTAATTAATTAATTCACTCACTCATTGATTGACTGATTAATTCATTCACTCACTCATTACCTGTTGGCTGAACCAACACTGCAGTAGTAAAAAAAATAAGTTGCCTAGTCTCTTTATATTTTGTTGTATAGTTTCTGTACCTGTTGTTACTGTAGGTTTAGGTGCTGGCAGCCTGGATGTTGTCGGTCAGGCTGCTGTAGTCTCTGTCAGGTTGAAGCAACATGGTGGTCATTAGACAGCAACAGTTTATTAGCTAGTTGCTGGGGGTGCAGTAGCCTTACATGCTGGAGTCCGTCAGACTGAAGCCACACTGCAGCAACAGTCTGGTTGCTGTAGATGTAGTTGCTGTCTGTCTGGCTGTCCCTGTGTTGTCTCAGGTTGAAGCAACACTGCGGTGGTTGAACATTAATGCTGTGGCTGTTGTTGCTGTTGCTGTAGTTGCTGTATTGTCTCAGGTTGAAGCAACACTGCGGTGGTTGCCCGTCGTCAGTCTCATTAACAGTCCGCCGACGTCGCGCGACTCCTCTGACGAACAACAGCGGGAAACTACATGCTAACGGGCTAATGGAGCTCTGTCTCCGGTCTATCGCTCTGTCAGTTTGTTGGTTACCGGTCGCCGGTTGCTGTCCAGGGCTGGTCTCGGTGTCGGTGACTCACCGTCTCTCCTCCGTCTCACTGCGGCGCGCGGCCGGCGGCGAGAGCACGGGTTACCATGGCAACCAGCCCGCAGCAGGATGACGGGAAATCTCCGAGTGATGATCCAAGAGCAGAGAGGATCAATACCCTGTTTATAAGCGGTTAATAAAGATTTATACGCACTTTATCCGCAAAGGAAATTTAAAGAGTCGCGTTTTCCTCTTTAATTTTAGTAAAGTCTTTTGGGTTTTTTTCTTAGATTTAAATAAAGTCTGTGGTTTTCCTCTTTAAATTAAGTCTGTTGTTTTTATTCGTATTTAATTTGAATGAAGTGTGTTGGTTTTTTTTCTCTCTTTTGTGTTTTATAACTGTCCCGTCATCACCATCAGCTGAGCTGCTGTGTAATACTTTGCATTAGATTGATAATAAATAAAGAAACGCAGAAACTAAAATATTAAAAGACGATGTACATCCATCATCATCATCATCATCACCATTAACAAGCGTCTCTTGATCTGATGTCTTTAAATCTGCATGTTTGGTGGAACTGTGACGGTTAACGAAAGAGTTTGAGTTGAGTAACAATACAACTGTTTGTATAATTATATTTCCCCAGTAAGCACAATTTTAATTAATTGTGTCCCAAACCTGTGACCCTGCACACCCAACACAAATCATCCTCATCCAGCTTGTCCTGTTTTATTAAATGTTTTAACTTCAAACATAAAGAGAAACAAGGGCTCCTAATTTGAAGGAAAAGAGCCCAACAATATGAACAACATCAATATTCAGAATTACTGTAATTTGTTATTTGTGGTAAACTCTTATATCTTTTTAAGAAGCATAAATAAATAATAATGAACATACCTGCTATTTTTTTTTTCTTTTCCTATATTGAAAACACCCATCTGCTCACAGACAGATCAGTAATTATTTTTTTCGTTATCAAAGTCTAAATTTTAATGTTTAGCTGCAGTAATAACAAGTACTCAGATACTTTCATTAAAGTACAAATACCACAGTGTAAAAATAGGCTACTCAATCACAAGTATAAGTACTGTATTTAAAGTCTCACGTCAGTAAAATCCCACAAATATTATCAAAGCATCAGAAGCAACAAGCACTGGACATGCAGTAATTGTTTCTTTCAGTGTTTTATATAAAATATTATTGTATCACAAGTGTATTATCATGTAAACAGCATTTTAATGGCTGATCCGGTTGCAGCTGATTTAACATATATGATGGTATAATTGTGTTTTACACTGAAGAATGACAATCTTAAAAAATAATTATCAGCTGGTTATGGAGCCTTTTTTCTTAATATAATGAAATACAACTATAATGCTGGAGTAAGTACTCAGTTACTTTCCACCACTGATAAATATGAAACTTTTTGTTGGAGGAACGTCGCTCAATGTAACTGTACTGCAGGAACCCTTTTATGTTCCTTGGTCCGGGTAGGAGTAATTCCGCTGCGACACTCTACCGTCTGCGTCACTTCCTGTAACTGCAGATAAAGAAGGGCCTGGCGAGTGATCCGCGGGTCAATTTTTTGGGTTTGTTCGGTGAATCCGGCGGGAATCGGAGCCATCAGAACCGCAAACATGGTGAGTGTCTATGGGACAGAGAGTCCACGGGCTCCCCGCCACGGGGCTCTCCGTATTTTAATGAATTACGGTTTAATTGTGATGATGGCGGGAGTTTGAATGAACGTCAGATGAACGTCGGTGAAGAGCTTTAGCTCCGCGCGGGTCAAACCTATTTGTCAGATCAATAATCAGTTCGTCGTCGGGTATCAGTCCCTCGGTCCGTTAACGAGCAACAAACAGTCGGTGACTTACCGTATGTTTGTTCTGTTAGCCGTTAGCACCCCAGTTAGCTTCCCGGTTATGTTATGGTCAGTTCGGTCTCCTACATACAAAACGCATCTGCCCGAGTCGAAGCTCGCGTTCAGTCTGAGTGTAAATACGGGTCCGTTAAACTACAGACTGTGCTACTCACAGCCCGGTAACGGACTTTGTTGCTGAGTTTACGGACTGTAATCTTAGGCTAGCCCAGCTAATGGGGCTAACGGCTACACTCCGCCAGCCTTTAACAATGGGTCTGGGTATTAGTCCGTGTCTCTGGCTCTAAGGGTCTGGGTCTTTTGTCGTCTTTCAGGAACCACTGCTAAAAAATAAAGGTTCAATTTTTTTGTGCCACAATGAAATAACGTGGAACAGACTGACCTCACACCTGATTTTTCACAAACTACTCCAACAAGCTCCACATATTGATCTGATGCATAAAAAGTTGAAGAAGGAGCCGGGAGCAGCTAATCATGATTAGAGTCTCATCAAAAGTCTCCACTCTACTGATCTACAAAGGTTCACTAATGGTCATGGAGAGATGCTGCAGAGTGATGCCTCTCCACAAACAATCTTTGGCAGAGTTCAGTTGCATTAACAGGCTGAAGTTTCACAATTCACATGAATTATTTACAGATATTATCATCTACAGCCGCTGATGTTACCTGCAGGTTTTCTATCTGAAAACTAACCAAGTCAGATTAAAGGTTCAGTAAGTCTTGTTACAAGTCTGAGGACATTACTGATCCCATCAGTATTCAAAGTGGAACCAGGTATCAGAACCCAACCCTGATCTGTATGATAAATGTTTGTATTGGAGTGGGAAGGTGACATCACAGTGACGGTTGTCTCTGATTGGTTTTCAGACGGTGGGCAAGAGCAGTAAGATGCTGCAGCACATCGACTTCAGGATGAGGTGCATCCTGCAGGACGGTCGCATCTTCATTGGCACATTTAAAGCTTTTGACAAACACATGAACCTGATCCTGTGCGACTGTGACGAGTTCAGGAAGATCAAGTAAGTTCAAATGTTGACCTGTCACCTGATCATTACCTTTGTAATATCGATTAAACCGTTTATTTATTCATTCATCTGATAAATTTGTCTTTTCAACAGTTCTCATCAGATTAATCAATCAATTAAAACAATCCTTAGTTTTGATTTCAATAATTTGACCTCTCCAGTCTTGTTAAGATCATTTTAAATATAGTTTTCTGTCCTTCCTTTTTTGGGAAGCTGAAAGCTTTTACCTCAGTTTTCATCATATAGAAAGTTCAGAAGAATCCGGTTCCAGCTGTGACTATGTTCTGTCAGACGCTCAATATCGTTTATTAAAAACTTCCTTGAAGAGGAAACACCTCCTTCAGATAATGTGAAAACATCAGTTAGAGATGTGGAGACATTAGAAACTGGAAGGATAAAATCACGTTTTAATCATGCTGTCAGCCCATTGTTGTGGCCAAAGATCTCAGTGATCAGTGTCATCAGAGCGATCATCCCCTGCATATAAGTGATGCTTGTGGTGCACACACACACACACACACACACACTCTGATCAGCTGTCCACCATTAAGCGCTGTTTGTTGTGTGTAGGTGTTGTGCTGTGTTTAAACGGGGAGGAAGAGATAGACAGACAGAACGCGTCACTTAGTGCGGTTTGTTTAGTTTTAACATGGCTATAAAATGTGTGTTATCCTGCTGTCATCACACATGGGTTTTTGAGAAAGACGCTCTCTTGCTTGCTCTTTGGTCTCTCTTCTTCCCGTAAACCTATGTCAGTCAGCGCCATGGCATGTTTTGTAATGAGTTTGTCTTTTTTTTCTCCTTTCTTCAGGCCAAAGAACTCAAAGCAGCCGGAGCGGGAGGAGAAGAGAGTGCTGGGTCTGGTTCTGCTGAGGGGGGAGAACCTAGTTTCTATGACAGTGGAGGGCCCACCCCCTAAAGATGTAAGTATTACTTGTAGCCAGGTAACGGTACAGCTCAAGTGTCTCCGACTTCAGTTAACCAAACCTGATTCTCAAAAAACGTTAATACAAACTGTTCATTGACAAGCTCCTGTCTCCTGTCTGTCTGTGTTCAGACTGGTATAGCCCGGGTCCCATTGGCAGGTGTAGCCGGGGGTCCAGGTGTGGGACGGGCAGCAGGTCGTGGTGTCCCTGCAGGAGCTCCAATGCCTCAGGCTCCAGCTGGACTCGCCGGTCCAGTCAGAGGTGTCGGTGGGCCTTCGCAGCAGGTAACCATAGCAACAACATCTGCTCAGTGCTCAGGTGTGTGTATGTGTTCAGGTGATGACGGCTGCCTTTGTGTGTCTAGGTGATGACCCCGCAGGGCAGAGGGACAGTTGCCGCAGCAGCAGCAGGTGCAAGCATCGCCGGGGCCCCCACACAGTATCCACCTGGACGAGGAGCCCCACCCCCGATGGGTCGGGGAGCCCCACCTCCAGGTGAGAGGAACTGTGAAGTCACATGTTTGTCATCACCTGTAGTGATGATCTGTTAACATGTATTGATGCAGCAGCAGGTAGTTTCTCAGCTTGATGAATCTGGATGTTTTACCAACTTGGAACAAGATCCAAAATGGGACTAAATATCAAACTCTACGCAGAGACCCTAGAAACCAGTTAGTGATGACCTACTGACACCAGGAACCAGCAGGTTCACTGCACCATTCTCAGGCTCAGACCGATGTTCCATCTTGTTCTCAGCTGATCTGCAAAATGATTGATTTTTTTGTCTCCAAGTGTCTGATCAAGCAGGTTAGTTTGTTTTAATCAGTTGAACGTGCCTGAGGTCTCGACATATTTTCTGCTCTATACGCTCATAAACCCACCTGCCCCTAATCACAGGTGACACTCTACTGTATGTGAACACCTCCTGTGTGACACTTGGAGACCTCAAACACCTGACTTGATTCTGTTTTCATCTTTCTATCAGCTGATTTGTTGTTACCTGGCTCCTCTCCCTGCAGGTATGATGGGTCCTCCCCCTGGCATGCGGCCCCCTATGGGTCCTCCAATGGGGATGCCTCCTGGTCCCGGACGAGGAGCTCCAATGGGGATGCCCCCTCCAGGCATGAGGCCACCACCGCCTGGTATGAGAGGTAAGCTGTTACCATGGAGATTGGGTTGGTCAGCTCTGTGAGGAGTGCAATATTGTTAATTGCATTTTGGTTAATCATACTCGGTGTGAGCAGATCATGTGACCTTTGCTCTGGTGTTTTAGGACCGCCCCCTCCCGGGATGAGGCCACCCCCCCGGCCCTGAAGAAGCCTCGCTCCGTCACTCACCTGTTGTATAGGTTTTTTTTAAAGTTCTGGTTTGCGTTTGTCGGTTTGTTTTTTTTGTTTTTTTTAAATAAAGTTTGCTCAGGATGTTTGATTTCAGCTTGGCTGTGTTTTCATTTTCCATGGTAACCAGTTCAATAAAGGTCTGGAGTAACAGCCAAGTAGAGAACAGATTACCTCATTTATATTTTAAACAGGAGGCGGAGTTTGACAAACCGTCAACAAGATGACAATATTACAATGTGCACTGGCGCTACACTGTACTGCCAATGTTGGGGAAGCTACTCTGAAAGCAAAGCTTAGCAATCTACCAATTACTTCACTCTGGAAGAAGATGAACTACAGTAAAGCTACTCTAGAGAGAAACCTAGTTTATTTGATTAAAGCTACTTAGAAAAAGTAATTCAAGCTACTTTGTAAAAAAAAAAAAAAAAAAAAAAAAAATTATCAGACAGGAGGTTTACATGTGATATGAAATTATAAATAAATATAATACAAGAAAGTTGCATGCTAGCAAAATATGCCACTCAACTGAGTTGATTGCAAAAGGTGCCTACTTGTTCACTGGTTGTAACAGACAATAAAATACTCCTGTTCATGGGAAAGTGTAAGGAAAGTCAGCTTTGATTTTGTAAACAATAATTGCTTTAAGTATGACCATGGTGATTCTTAAGGCTGAGATTTGGGAGGTTTATCCATGATGATGTCAATGAGTAAGCATTAAGCAACGCCCACCCTTGGCTTTTACACATGCACTACACAAAGATCACAAAGTGTGTGGTGGTGATTGCCTAACTAATGCGTTGCCTGGACATCAGCGGTTGAGGCTGATCAGAGGGTTCAATTACAGGAGAGAAGGAAGGATAAAAAAATTTCTTTCCTTTTGTAGCTCAAACTGTAACTTAGTTATACTATAACCTGAAGTACCATCAAGCTACTGCAAAATGTAGTTAAGCTACTTTTTTTAATTACATGTAGTTCATTACTGCTCAATGGTCAATATGTCAGACTGTTTTGTAAAACCTATACACACTGTTTACTCAGCCAAAAATATGCTCTAAAACATTTCAGGCCAGACAAGTGTACATCAGTCTTTTGAAACAGGAAATTAACTGTAATGTTTTATGAAAACGGAGGGTGATGGGAAAAGGTCACACATAGAGCAACACTTTCAGAGAGATAAAACATTTTTTATCTTCCTGTTTTATTGATAGCTATAGACAATAGACAGAGGAGCAACTGCAGCACCTGACCCCGGCTTGCTCCCGCGAGAGTTTAATTTCACGAGACACTGTCATGTTCTGTAACGCCGCCGAAATCGGACTAAATCGAGAAATAAAATTATAACCAGTCTTCTGTTATGAACAAAACTCATTAAGGAAATATAACCAGCATGCATCACGTTAATTCAGTGGTATGCAGCGCCCCATGAAGTCGAACGCACCTTGATTATGTCCTTGTTACTGCAATTAATTATTATAAACTTGAATTATACAGCGTGTATGTCCACATTGCTGTGAAAATAAAACTAACAAATAAAGTGAGTTCTGCAACTCATTATTTCATAAATTTTAAATGTTCAAATTCCCATTTTAATGTCAGATTAACAGAATCTCAGAGCCCAGATTTTGTGATTTTGCTCCCAGTCTCTAAAAAAAAACTACATCAACTACAACTTTAATGTTTTCATCTATTTATCGTGTTACACCTCATTATGAAAAGTTAAACATGGGGAGGGGGCAGGAGGTCATGTGACCGTGTACTGTCATATGACCGCTGTGAGTCTTCAGTATCTGCAGCTGCAGTCACAACGTTGCCTGTGGAAAGAAGAAACCAGGTGCGGACAGACGGTGAGTTTTTCCTTTGTCCACCGACAGAATCTCATTCAGTTCTCCGTCGGGTTTTTAGTGTTTTCTGCCAAACTTTGCTGTTGTTTATGCGTGTTAGCAGTTAGCCTGAGCTAGCCTGCTTCCGGATTTGATAAAAACAAACGGAAACTAACTTCATTGAGTTAAACTGTGTGACTTACATGAGCTTGTTTGAGTTTGTTGTTAGTGTGATCAGTTAGGAGTCAGTTTAATAGAGAAACAGCAGGTTAAAAACAAACTGCCCGCATGTTCCCTTATGCGTAATCTACCAGACTTCATTGAAAAACACCGGAATTTAACATTTATTTTGTTATTGGGCAAAAATAACCTCCTAATTAATATCGGTTAAAACACATTCTGAATCAGAGCCTTCTTGTGATAGATTCAGCTGACACCACAAATCTTAGTTCCTCTTTAAAATCATGTGTTTTATATAATACAATCACGGTTCTCAGTCAATCACACACACATTACATCTTTTACAATACCACACGCTTTAGACCCGGTTCCTTTAATCCCGCAGCGCCCCCTGCTGTACATCTCTGCACTTACCTTCCACTCAGATGATCTGAATGTGACCTGACCAACAGATGAAGAGCTGAGCAGCCTTCATCTCTGGGTCGTTTTCAGACGCAAGTGATGATTGATGATGTGACTTCCTGTTTTTCAGCCTCTAGATTTCAGATGGACGTGTTGTTGCTGTTTTACTTCCTGTCCTCTCTGCTGTGCGGTGACGCAGCTCGAGATGCAGATGAGGTGACTTACCTGCCCGGTCTGCAGAAACAGCCGAGCTTCAGACATTACTCTGGATACCTGAGTGTTGCTGACGGGAAACACCTGCACTACTGGTCCGTACCTGAGACACATCATCTGATGTTCACCTAAATCATAAAATATCAGCTGTAACAAACTCGGGGTGTTTTCATTTCTGAACACTTTCTGACAAACAAAACAAACCTGAGGACACCTGTTGTCATCACTGGCTTTTTCTACCTGAGCATGAGTTAATCACCTGTGTACACTGTGTCACTTGAGCATCAATACATTGGCCAGTATAGCCACACCGGAGTGTCTATAGAACACCTGAACTGACACACACCTGTACATTCACCCAACGTTGCTATGTCACCTACATGTTCACCTGAACCTCGCTGCGACCACCTGGGTTTTGGTACGTCACCTGAGCTTGTGGTTGTTTTTCAGGTTCCTGGAGTCTCAGAACAACCCGTCCTCTGACCCCGTGGTGTTGTGGTTGAATGGCGGCCCGGGATGCAGCTCTTTGGACGGACTGCTGACTGAACACGGACCCTTCCTGGTAGGTAACCTTTGACTCCACCCACTTAACCCACACTCGCCTGTATCAGCGTTGGTGACCTCTGACCTCTGTCGTTTAAGATCCAAGATGATGGAGTGACACTGCAGTACAACCCGTACTCCTGGAACAAGGTCAGTTAAAAAGTTGCAGGGTAAATCTGCACGCCATCATGTGACTCAGGTTTGGTCATTTGGTTAATGTGTTTGTGATTTTTCTAAAAGCTGATTGGTTCACTGTTTCTGAGCAGATTGCCAACATGTTGTACCTGGAGTCTCCAGCAGGAGTTGGCTTCTCATACTCTGACGATCAGAAATATGTCACCAACGACACGGAGGTCAGTGACACGTCTGAAACTCAAGTCCTGATTGGCTCACAGGTGTTCAGGTATTAAAAGTGTTTTTGTTTTGTTTTTTCTCCTCAGGTGTCGATGAACAACTACCTGGCTCTGAAGGAGTTCTTCAGTCTGTTTCCAGAGTACAGCAAGAACGAACTTTTCCTCACCGGAGAGAGTTACGGAGGAATCTACATCCCGACGCTGGCCGAGAGGGTGATGGAGGACCCCAGCCTCAACCTGCAGGTACGCACTGCAGTACTACACACTGGTACTGCAGTACTGCACCCTACTCATATTGCAGTATTACAAGCTGATAATATTTCAGGGTGGAGAAGGAGGTGTAGGATCACTGTTAGCCTGTGGAATGCTATCATTAGCAATCGTGTTATCTGTATCTTGCCTGTCCTGCTAGGGCATTGCCGTGGGAAACGGTATGTCGAGTTATGAGATGAACGATAACTCTCTGGTGTACTTTGCGTACTACCACGGCCTGCTGGGAAGTCGACTGTGGAGCAATCTGCAGACGTTCTGCTGCAAAAACAAGACATGCAACTTCTTCAACACCCAGGAACCGAACTGTAGCACCAGCGTAAGTCTGAACCAGTCTGAACCAGTCTTCATATGCAGCCAATCATAACAAGACTGAATCCAGCTTCTTAATCTTATGATCTATATTAGACTAGTTTATTACTAGTCTGGTTAAACTGGACTAGTTTTATATTACTAGTCTAGCCCTGGTTTAGGTCCAGGTGGTCTGGATCTTTAAGGAAGGTGAAGTCCGTCTGAACTGGTTTATAATGAATTAAATCTTGTTTTGTCTCAGGTGGGGGAGGTTCAGGACATCGTCTACAGTTCAGGACTGAACATGTACAACCTGTACGCTTCCTGTCCAGGCGGAGTCGGCCAGAGAGTCAGGTGAGCTGTGACCTTTGACGTCTGACTCATCATCATTGTTTTACTTTACAGAACAAATGTAAATTGATTTAATCCTAAACACAGTGTCTGTAGCTGCTGCTGCTGCTGGACTTAAACTCACCAGCAGCCGGCGCAGGTGTCTGGACCACAGACAGGTGACAGGTTTTGACTTCTGTTATTGATTGTTTTATTGATTATCAGTGTTAACCAAGGCGAGCTGGTGATCAGGGATCTGGGGAACTCGTTCATCAACCATCCGTGGACTAAGCTTTGGAATCAGGTGAGTACGAAGTCACCTGTGTGTTTACATCAAAGCTCACTCACCTGACGGATGGATACATACCTGCTTTTCCTCTGACTCTGTGCAGAAGTTACGAAATCTGGCGAATGTCCACCTGTCTGTCCGTCTGGACCCCCCCTGTACCAACTCCACCCCCTCCAACCTCTTCCTGAACAACCCATATGTCAAAGCCGCCATTCACATCAGTCCCAAAGCCCTGGATTGGGTCATCTGCAGGTAACTGCAACCTGAAACTCGCCTGTGACACCTGTCCCATTTCACACCTGCACAACTCTGCACACCTGAAAAAAAAACTACATACCTGTCCTATTGAACACCTGTTGACCTGTAAGTCAGAGCCACTCTGCTCATCAGTGCTGAGGGTAATGTACACAACCTAAACTCACCTGTTGGACTACACCTTACACACCTGCTCACCTATCTGCACGTAACACTACCCATCTTTCACACCTGTACAACTATGCATTTCTCCTACTCACTTGTACAGACCTGTCCCACTCCACATTACACTGTTGTTTCTTGTCCCTGACTTTAATTTAAGTGTGTGTGTGTGTGTGTGTGTGTGTGTGTGTGTGTTTGTTGTGTTTCCCCTGTTGTGATTTGTCAATAAAGTTGTAAAAAACCTTTTTACCTCTTCCTTGTGTTGCAGTTCTGAGGTGAATCTGAACTATGGTCGTCTCTACATGGACGTCAAGAAACAGTACCTGAAGCTGCTCTCTGCTCTGGTCGGTGAACACACCTGTTTTTCTTAAACGTTTTAATTTAGTTAGACTCTAGTTAGACATCCACTCTCACTTAAATTCAGTATAAAAGTGTAACGTGGATCACTGGTAAAATGAACAGCAGAGTAGTGACAGAGATGTGCAGAAAGGGGGGAATTGAATAACTGGATTTCCACAGGAAGAAAAGAACTCCTGTGGAGTTTAGTGGTGCACTTGCTCAGAGACCCACTTTCAATCCGGTCCGAACACCGTCCCACTCTGTGACGGACTGTCAGTCTGTGTGGAGTCACACTCGCGGCTCTGGAGGGTCTCTTAATTAAGAGGGAGGGTATAAATACAGCGGCAAACGTTGGGACACCCTCACCTTTCTGCGACGAAAACGGGAAATTTTATCAGCATGGTGTTCAATCAACATGTTTCAGCTGCAGCGACGTGTTGTGATCCATCACCTGCTGGGTGCAAATTCTAGCGTTGATGCAGCAGCAGGTAAGCACGCCTCTTCAGTTATTTGCACTCTTGTGTTTGCAACATAAACATTTCTTTTTCGTAACTCCTCTTCTTCTTTTTGTAAGTACATTTGTAAGACTACATGGTTTTACTATAAGATAGTTTTTAACATCTTGTGTAGCTTTACTTTCATTAGGGGCCGGATTGGATTTGGGTCTCTGAATGTGCTGAGAGAGAGAGAGATATTTAACAGTGACAGGAACTATAGAGCTCAGCTGGTGATTAGCTGATGGGTGTGGCCTGTTAATCCAGGTGTGTGTGTGTGTGTGTGGTGCACGTCCTTGTTAAAGTTTTGCGATGTTCTCTGCAGAAGTACCGTGTCCTGGTGTATAACGGAGACGTGGACATGGCCTGTAACTTCATGGGGGACGAGTGGTTCGTGGAATCTCTGCATCAGCAGGTAACTTCCTATTAAAGTTAATAATCAAGTGGGTCCAGTTGTGAAAGGCAGTTAGAATAAGGTACAAGGTAGTCTCAAAGTGTGATGCCAGGTGTCTTCAGGTGTAGTAACCTCAGGTGTCTGTCAGGTGGAGGTCCAGAGGCGTCCATGGCTCTACGATGATAAAGATGGTCGGCAAGTTGGAGGCTTCGTCAAAGAGTTTGACAACATCGCCTTCCTCACCATCAAGGTAAACACCTTCTTTATCATTATCAGCTGACCTTCGCTGACCCTGTGATGTCATCTTTATCGGGGTCTGCTGCTGCTTACCTGTCTGAGTTTTTAATATGTTTTATTGATGGTAGATCTCATGATGTTTGATCCACAGGTTGCTCATCTGTGATCTGTTTTACTGTTGATTGATTTATTGGTGATGGGATGGTTGTATTGTTTAGACTCTGCTGCTGACCTTTGACCTCTGTCCTCCTGCAGGGTTCTGGTCACATGGTTCCATCAGATAAACCAATTGCTGCCTACGCCATGTTCACCAGATTCATCAAGAAACAACCCTACTGACCTCTGACCTCTGCGGGTCACCGCTCCCTCTTTCTCTTTGTTCTGTTTGAACTTCTCAGACAGCAATAATTTTTATTTGATTTTTTTTTTTTTTTTTTCTTTTTCTCACTGCCAGCCAATCGGTACAGCGCTCCTGTGTTGCCCGGCAACAAGATTATTGCTTTAGGAAATTTAAAAGTCTCAACCTCAGCCAATCACTCACTTGGTGACCGTGGAGACCTTGTGTGGTTTTCATGGAAACGAGCACTGCCGTCAGTCTATCCGTTTATTTTAATGTGAAAATTATTATGGTGTTTTTGTTTTGATTTAAAGGGAAAAACCACAAAATAAAGTTTTATTTGAAACGAGGACTCGACTGATGTCTTCATTTCATCTGGACCTTCTGTGACTGTGGTGGGAAAACCCTGAACCAGCAGAGATTTTTAGTTGTTTAAAGGTGCTAACTTTGTCTCTCAGGCTGGGTGTCCTGTAGCAGGGATGGGTGGGTGGTCTCATACTGTCCATAGATGTCTGAAATCTGTTTAACCTCTGACCGTTGTGTGGTCACACTGAATCAGACTCATGTTAACCCTTTGTATCGACTGTAGATCCAGTTCACTGCAGAGTGGGCGTGTGTCTTTAGTGCAGAATGAGAAGAAAATTGCACAGTGAGCTTTAAATACTGTCGGACTCTGATAGCAAACACCACCCTGCATGTTGATGCTGCGTCACTCTGATTGTTGACTGTAAACTGAAACTGTCCTGGTACACAGTACTGTACTGTCACCTGCCAGTCACAGCTCAGGGCGAAGAGGGCACAGCCTCTACTTAAACTGATACAAGAGAAGAGGTGTGAAGTTTCCCAGCTTACCCTGAAGGCAGCGGCAGGAGGAGGTTTATGTTTTTGACCTTCAATGAGACTGGACTGATTTCACTGTTTGTGTTTGAATGTTAGCTCAACGACTCACCTGCTGCTCACTCTCCTGGACTCACCTGTGCAGGTATGACATTTCATCTCATTCTGTGACATTAATCTGTGAGACGGACTGAACAAGTGTCTGATGGTGGTGAGTTCACTGTCACCGTTTAAATCAGTTTTTAATTCTTAGCGTCAGAGTTGAAATCTAACCTCTGTAGAGTCGCAGCAGGTGTCTTCAGGTGTCTGGCCTGGGTTTGTTTCTGGTGTCTCATGAAATCACTTTTTTTCTCTCTACTTCTCTGAAACAAACTGATCTCTGACCAGCCAGATGTGATAAGTACATACATAAATAACTGTACATTTACTCTAGTGCTGCTCTTGTCAGTTTAAACTTCATTTGAATTTTTCCTTTTTTTTCCCCAAAGAGTTTTTACTGTAAATTTTTCCAATGAATCCGACTTTTCCCATTTGTCGACAGGATGTTCATCAGAATAAATGTTCAGTAACTCTGTTTGAAAGACTCTATCCAAGTGCATTATGGGAAGTGTAGCATCCAGTCTGTCTGTCATAACGACTGAAGAGACCAAGTGAAGACCTGCAATGACCCTTTAACCTTACTGAAGAAAAAACCTGAAGCCTTTTCATCAACTGAAAAACCATTTGTTAACTTATTAAACTTATATCTGTCTCTGTCTCAGGTGTCTAGGTGAGCTTTGATTGGCGGGCAATGGACCAATCACTGTCCAGTGGGCGGGGTCATATGAGCGTGCTCAGTTGTTTCCCGCCCTCCGTGGGCAGAGACATCGTGGTTGCTGTGTTGAAGCCCCTGGGAGCCACCCTGGGAAACCCTAACAACCACAGCCTGCTGCATACAGACAGACAGGTGAGTGTGTGTGTGTGTGTGACCTGTATGGAAAGTTAAACACACACTCAGGTGTTGATCTGTAATCAGTGTTTGTTGAGTCTAAAAATCATTCACAGAGTTGCACATTAATTTACGACAGTCCCGCTTCACTTTGAGACAGATGTTCCCAATAAACTGGACACAGAGTTTGTTTGAACTGCAAATGACATCACAACAGCTGGAAACATCAGACCCTGTGGCTGGTTAAGAAATCTGTGCTTGTGTCTCCAGGTGAAGTGGACAATGGAGGTGTTGTGTTATGGTTTGACTCTCCCATTGGACGGAGACACAGTCAAACTCTGTGTTGATGTCTACACTGATTGGCTGATGGCGCTGGTTTCCCCAAAAGACTCCATCCCACCACCAATCAACAGAGAGCCCAACCTGTACGTCCAGAAGATTCTCCGACACCTGTACAGCCTGTTCTTGGCCAGGTAGACTGTCACACCTGAACTCAACCACTGACACATGTTGCAACACTGATCCCAGACCTGATCCCCACAGGAGGAACCTTTTACTAAGGAACCCACGACCTTGTAACCTTTAATGACCTGTTGACCTTTAATGAGCCAGTCACCTTAAAGTACCTGGTGACCTTTATTGACCCCATGACCTTTCCTTAAGCCAGAGTATTTATGACAATGTATTCTAATCTAATAAAGTCTTGTCGCTCTGCCCCCTCTTCAGGTCAGACCAGGTGAGTCCGGTGTACCTGTCTCTCTGTCAGCAGGTGTTGTGTGCAGTGCGGTTATTGGCCAGAGAGAGCACTGTGATGAGTAGAGACACCTGGGAGACTCTGCTGCACTTCCTGCTCCGCATCAACCACGCCATGCTGGCTCCTCCCACTGCTGCAGGTGAGACAATGACCCCACCCCCTTTGTGTCCTCGCTTGTCTCTCATATTTCTCACCACTCTCTCTCACCTGTCTGTCTCCCAGCAGTTGGTGTGTCTGACCTGTCGATGGCGGTCCACTTCGAGGTCTTGTTGCTGTCTTGCTCTCGGTGTTTCCCGTCTCACTCACTCTGGCAGATGTGCAGACAGATGTTGAGCGGCTGGCGACATCAGTCTGTGGTGGTGGATCAGTGGAACCGAGTCGTCGCAGCTTTAACCTCCAGGTTCGAATCATTTTGTAGGTCTTGTCCATCGTCTCAGGTTATTCATGCTAACAGAGGTGTGTTGTTGTTCTCTTATGTTGTGTTTTGTGTTCTTGTTGCATTGTTGCGTTGTTGTTGATTTTGTTGTTGCGTTCTTGTTGTTGCATTGCTGTGTCGTATTGGATTGTTGTTTTTGTTGTTGTTGAGGTGTTGTGTTGTTTGTTTTTGTTATGATGTTGTTGCTGTTTTGTTACATTGTTGTGTTGTGGTATTGCTGTTGTGTTGATATTATGTTGTTAATGTGCATTGTTGTTGTTATTGTATTGTGTTCTTGTTTTTGTTGTTGTGTTGTTGATGTTGTTGTTGTGTCATCATTGTTATGTTGTGCGTTCAGGCTGTTGCTGTTAACCTTCGGTCCATCCTTCCCTGAGTTTAAAGTCCCAGATGAAGACGCGGCTCTGATCCCTGCAGACCTGGACGATGACAGAGTCCCTCAGACCTGGTTCAGGTTCCTGCACATGTTCAGGTAACACGTCTTTAAGTCTTTCTAGTTTCAGGCTGCACATGTGACGTGTTTCTTGCTAACACTCACTCTCTGCCTCCTCTCAGTCACCCGGTGGTTGTTGGTTCAACTCCTTCTTCTCAGGAGGAGGTGTCAAGAGGAGGACACAATCAGCTGCCTAAAATCTTCTTCAGAGCCATGAGAGGAGTCAGCACTCTAGTTGACGCTTTCCTTGGTACTCTAACCTATGTCCTCTGATCCTCATCTCACCCCTACCCAACCCTGATCAGACATCTACCTAACCCCTGACCCCCACCTGATCCCAGACCACAAACTAACCCAGGAACTACTACCAATATATCCCAACATTTAAAGGACCATTGTGGTGTTTCTGCATATTTGATCCTGTTTATTACAAACCACACAGTCTGACCTTCCTGCTTATCATTTCCCAAATCAACTGTCAGTTTATAGATTTCTCCATGCAGCCGTTGGTTTCACTTCATTAATATGGAAATAACTTTTAAAAACTTAAAACCAGAGAGAAAATCCATGACAGTTAAAGTTTACTGTTTTGTGGTTTACCCACTCACAGTGCTGCATGCGGAGGAAGTGAAGAATAATTTTACAGCCCGAATCTTACTTTTGATGTTTGGACCAACATGTGAACAAAATACTGAGTTAATGATGTAGTAGTAAATGTTCACTTTATTTCCACAGGTGTCTCAGTGGTCAGTAAAGAACCAACGGAGCTGCTGCTGCCAAACACTGGTATACACACATTACCTACACACTGGTTTACACACATTACCTACACACTGGTTTACACACGCTGTCTATATGAAATGGTATACACATGTCACCTATATACCTACATGCTTTAGTTGATGTGTTTCTCCAGGGCTGACAACAAGGATCCATTTCAGAGACCGGTTGCCATCTCTTGGTAAACCAGATTAACCCAAAGTGATCATGTCAATCTGATCAATAAGCCAATCAAAGCAGAGCCACTGAGAACCTGGTCTGGACTTGATCGATTAAAGTTAATTTTATTGACCACATAAATCAAAATCAAACTTTCAGTCTTACCTGTGATGTTCGGTGTTCAGTTTGAGGATGTTAGTTTTTCACCTCGTCTCCTCCCAGGTGTTGCTGTGACCAAAAGCCCCTTCAGAGACCTCCTCCCCTCCTATGGTAAGCCCTGCCCCCGAGCCCTGATTTGATTGGTGGAATTGATCTGCAGTATTAGAGCAGGGTGGTGCTCATGTTGTGTGGTCTCCTCAGGGTTCTCCCGGCCTCGTTCTGGCAGTGCCCCGCCCACCCCAGTGAACATACTGAGCTTGCCCAGTGCCCCTCCCTCCACCACGTCCCCCCCAATGCACAGGCGACTAAAACCTGTGCATGTTTCCAAGGCAACGGGCAAACCGACGGTATGACATCTTTATCCGCCCAGGTACATGTCTCTTTACCTTCCCAGGTATGCAGTGGGAAGAAAGAGTTCACTTCTCCCGAGCTTCACTCCGACATTATCCTATAGAAGACCAAGGTAAACTTGCACAGGCTCAGCTTCGTCGTGCAGGTTATCCATTGAATGATGTTTTAAATATGGAAGAACAACACAATAATCTGTGTTTTTACTTCAAATAGTTTGTGTTTGTTCATTATTGTGATGTAGATGAAGATCTGAACATGTTATAACTTCTCTTTTCTTGTCTTGGTACGTTTGAACCATGTTCTGACTTTTGGGTCTCCTCCTTCTCTCCTCTCAGATGTCTTCCTCCTCCCCTCCTCCCTCATCCCCTCCCCCGCTGTGCTCCAGTCCCCGACCCCCCCCCTCCCCCCTCAGGTGTGACGTGGACTCCCTCCTGCACCTGTTCGGCTGCTGGTTGTTTGATGCTGCTCTGATCAACAGAGACTCTGGTCTGTTTGGCCAGTACTCTGTCTGTACTACTACAGTACTACTACAGTAGTACTACAATGCTACACATACTACACACGTGAAGCAGCTGCAGGTTACCACATGATAAACTCTGTGTCTCCTTCAGCTGGTCACTGTGATGTCACAGTGATGTCAGAAAGGTGGGCTGCAGGTCGAGCTGAGGCCTGCGGGACGCTCTGCAGGATCATCACCTCTAAGAAGACTGCAGAGGACATCCTGCCTGTCTACCTGTCCAGGTATATGTCTGCTTACCTGTCCAGGTCTAGTCACCTGTCTTTGGACTGTGTTATGATCATGCCCCCCCCCCCCTCCCAGGTTCTACATGGTTCTCCTGCAGGGTCTCCAGGTGTGTGAGGGGGCGTGTCTTCCTGTTCTGGCCTCCATCCTGCTAAACTCCACCTGTCTGTTCTGCTGTGACCTGAGAGGAGTCAACATGCTGCTCCCCTCCTTCATCTCAGCTCTGGAGAGCGTGCTGCTCGACAGGTACAAGTACTGCAAGTACTACAATTACTGTAGATACTAGTACCAGTACTGCACACATTACTACTCTGAACATGACTAATAAGTGCAAGGAGATCAAAATAAAGACATGCACCGTAAGTGCTAGTTGGGTCATGTTAGGGTGTGTAGGAGAGGAGGTGCGTTTTCAAGAGATTCCTAAAGATAGAGAGGGACGTCCCTGCTCTCATAGTATTCGGTAGCTTGTTCTATGATCGGGGAACCTCAGACGAGAATAGTCTGGACTGCGATGGCCTTGTTTGCAGGGGTGGCAAAGTCCAGGCAGTATAGTCCAGGTCTTGTTTCCGCTGTGGTCTCTGATGAATCCAGTTCAAGTCACACTAACATGAAATCCATTCAACAAATACAGCCAGTGATAAACTCACTTCAGTCAGAGCATCCAGACACAGATTTACAGAAGAACCACACGCATTAGCTGAGGTGATCAACTTTCACTTCCCAGTTTCTCTTCAGCCACACTTTCACTTCCTCTCTCAAACTGAGGTTATCTGTGTTTTAATGTGAGGTGGTTTCACAGACAACAATCACTCCAGGCTGACGGGCTGTGAAACTAGCCTGTGAGACGCTCAGGGACTCTGATGTTACAGATACTACGACCCACACTGATGTGTAGTTGTAGCTCTGTCCTTCACAGGTAACCACCCACCTGAGCTGTGGGAGCTTCTGTTTGTGATCCAGCACAATGAGGACGAACTTGTTCTGAGAGATCTGAGTCAGAACAAGAGAACCGCAAACCTCCTGTCTCCACCCAGACTACTGTCAGACAAACTGTTCTAATGTGAGTCATTACGAGCAGATCTGAACGCAGGTCCCTGTGGGTACAAACCTGTTTCAGCCAGTTTCCCTCTCCCTGGTCAGTCCAAGTCCTGCGGTCTGCAGCAGGACTACAGTCTCACGTCTGAAACATGCAGCAGTAATGTGTTCATCAAGCAGGAAGCGTAGTCATCCAATCACTCACTTACACCTACAGATACAGTAAAGTCCAGGTCCAGCTGTGACTGTAGGTAACACTCTCTCTCTCTCTCTCTCACCCTGTGTGTCTATGTCTCTCGCCCAGAGAGCTGTTGAGATTTAAGAGTTTTGTGAGTCCGGTGGATTTGAGACGAGCCTCCATCCTCATCCTGCTGTCCCTGCTGCCCCTCTCTCTGCAGTTTGGATCTGTCCAATCTGAGGTAACCTCCTGTCCACCTGGTTAAACACCTACACACACCCGTGCAGACATGACCTGGACCTCACAGGTATACGATAGGAACATCCAATAATAACCACCAGCTACAGTAACGTTCACCTGTGTGTGTGTGTGTGTGTGTTTGTGTGTGTGTGTGTGTGTGTGTGTGTGTGCGTGTGCACTCAGGTGTTACTGGACAGACAGTTTGGGGGTAATGATGTCACAGCAGGCAGCTTCCTGTCTCTGAAGCCCCGCCTCATCGGTGTTCTGATTGGAGCTCTGCAGACAGAGAGCAACGCCTCCAACACACAGGTGATCCTGGGTCAGTCACAGATCCTGGTTCCTGTTTACAGTTTGAAACAGTAGAACATGAACCACAGGTCTGATTGTTTAAATGGTTTCTGTTGAACTGATGCAGCCGCCATGTTGAACCTGGTCCAGGACTTGGCTCTGGTACAGGCGGTAGGACAAACTCAACAGGTGAGTCTACTGACATCTACTGACATCTACCTCTGACTTCAGGGCACTTTTCATATAGAGCAGGTCTAGACCGTACTCTGCCAGAACAGAAACAGTGAATGACAAATTCTGGTTTATTTTGGTTCCTTTCATTGCTCTTTATGTTTCTTCTAGAACTTCTAGATAATAACACACAGTGCTGACCTGAGGATGTGTGCATGTATTGGCCTCCAGGGGGCGCCAAATGGACTTTACTCTGTTATTCTGGGTTTTCCAGGAAACTCAGTCCCACCGTGGGGGAACCAGTAGAGCCAGATGGACTGGGGGAACCGGGGAAACCAGTGGAACCAGTGGAAACAGACGAACCAGAGGAACCAGTGGTTAATGATGATCATTTGGATTTTAACTAATTTTTAAGTTGTAATTGTTTGTAATATTGACCCAGTATGTCGTGGAAATCTGAGTGACTGTGAGTTTTTTTTGTTTGTTTGTTTTTTTGTATGTGTGTGTGCATTGCCATGACAACCAGCTGTCCAATCAGATGCAGCAGGGGTTCTGTGGGTTCAGTTTTTGCGTCTGCTCACTCAGCGTTTGACGTCTCAGTGGAGGAACGAATCAGCAGTTTGTCTGTCTGCACTGGAAGTACTGGGAGGACTGGCAAAGGTGGACACAGATGTGCACACACACACACACTCTCTCTCTCACACACACACACACCTGAACCATCCCTGTATCTGTAACTCTGTGGTGTGGTCCTGCAGGTGGAGGTCAGGGTGGAGGAGTCGGAGAGGAGGCGAGCAGTCAGTTCTGTCTGTACTTACATCGTGTTTCAGTGCAGTCGTCCTCCTCCTCTTCACTCCAGAGATCTTCACTCCATCATCGTCGCTGCTTTCCACTGTCTAAACATCTGGTTAACTCAGCACCCCGCCATGTTAGACCACCAGGTAACTCACCAACAGACAGATAACTGTATATATTATACAGACAGGTGTGTACATTCATACAATGTATTAGGTGTGTGTTGTACATTTAGTTGTGTGTGTTTCAGGAGTGTTTATTGGAGATTCTGGAGATTGTGGAGTTGGGGATTTCAGGCAGTAAATCCAGACAGGAACAGGAAGTGAAGTGTAAAGAAGAGAAAGAACTGAACCCAGCCTCTCTGAGGGTGAAGGAGGCAGCTGAGGCCACACTGAGCTGGTGAGCAAAACGAACACACTCTGAAACATCTACACTGAAACATGCGATGCTGTTTCCACAGAATGCAGATGTGGAGAATAAAGTGCTGGTCTGATTTTAAAAACAGCAGATGTTTCTTCTTGAAGTGAAGGATTAACTTTTTCCACCTTAATCAGACCAGAGTTCTCTCTCTTTCTAAACCAGGACCATGACTTTTCCCTGATGTGAATCCATTTTTACTTGCCTTGCCTGCGCACATGTTGAAATATATAACAAAAACCTGCTCTTTATCCATATCTCAGTGTCATGCAGGTTTCAGGAGGATTCCCGTTTGTTGGAGGTGTGCTGGATGAGGACGCTGTGATTGGCTGCTCTAGTTTGAGTGACAGCAGTGTGAAGAAGTTCAGATATTTTGTGGTGGACAGCTCGGTGATTCTGGCCATGCTGGAGGAACCACCAGTACCTGAACAGGGTTAGTCCTGACTCACAGAAACACAACCCAACACACACACTCTAATGTCCCACACATATTCAAGTACAGAAACTCCAGTTCTCCTTTGAAAACGACTGCAATAATCACATATTTGAATTTTTTGTGATTCATTCTCACTGAGTTGGCTGATCGATCAATCACTCAGATACTGTTTTTAATGTATGTATCGTGTGTGCAGCATCATGTCCATCGCTCACAGTGCTGATCAGAGGACCATCAGGGCGTCACGGCTGGACTCTACAGCTCCACCTGGAGCCCAGAGAGGGAAGAACACCTACACAGGTAACCACTTACACCTTCATCACTGAGTAGTATAACAAACACACAATAATAGTGATGAAAGAAGTAAACGCAGTGTGTTTCACAGGCTTCAGATCAGTGTTTTATCCTTATTGTCTGTTGATTTATTGCAGAAAACTCGAACCCCAGAACACTGCGGTGTAGCCCAGGAGGATTCTGGGATACGATGTGGTGTCAAACATCAGGTGTTTCCTGAAAACATGAACAGATTTCCTTCAGTTAAAGCAGATCTGAGTATTCCAGCCCTGAACGAGGCCGTTACTGAGGAGGTAGGAACCTCAACCGGGTCAAGACCCTGGTCTGACCCAGAACCAGAACCTGTGTTCGTTCAGTTACAATTGATGGTTGTTCCTTACCTGTGCATATCACCTGTGGCGTTCCTCAGGCACCAGTGTAAGGTCCTCTTTCTCCAGCTACATCGAAGTCAGTCAGATGTTCTTTACCTGTTCTCCACATGGTGTTTTTTTATGATAGCTGTTATGTAGGATGAGTCATCACCTGGCGTCAGGTGTCAGTCAAGTCTAAACTCCTCCTCTGTCAGGTTCATCGGCAGTTGGAGCGTCTGCGAGCAGTGTTAAAGAGACAACGCCAGGTTGAGGATCGGCTACAGGCGAGTGGTCATTCGGTTGTCATGACGACCTGCAGGCCACCGCCTCCGGTCACTAACTTTCAGACGGCAAGACTGTTCTTGTCCCACCTCGGTCTGCTGACACCTGAGACCCTGAAGGTACAGAGGACACGAGGACAGGACAGACATCGATTCAGTGAGTTATTGATTCATTTAGACATGTCTGTCTCACCTGTCTCCCTCTCACCTGTCCGTAGGATCCAGGTACCAGCGGTGTCCCAGCTCAGCTGGTGTCTCTGGATTCGTCTCTTCCAGGATTCTCAGAGGATCTGAGACGTTTGGATCAGATGCCGTTCAGAAACTGTGACTCTGCCTTTGTTTTCTACATGAAAGCTGGACAGAGGACAGCTGCTGAGGTCATACACACCTGTCTGTCTCACTTGTCCGTCAGCTGCTAAGGTTTTACTCACCTGTCTGTCTCTCTGTAGATCTTAAGGAACGTTGAGTCCCGGTGTAGCGTCCCATCTCACTTCCTGGACTTCCTGTCTTCTCTTGGTCGGCCGGTGGAGGTGGGGCCACGACAGGGGAGCAGCACCAGCTCCAGCAGTCCAAGTGAGCAGACAGACAGTGTCAGGTGACCGAGGTCATCAGAGGTCACTCTGTACTCCTTGTACCTGACTGGTTGTTTTCTGTCTCCCAGAATTCCCTGCTGTGCTGGGTGACAGTGGAGGGGGTGTGTTTAACGGAGAGAAATTTGTCCTGATGTTTGCTGATGCTCTGACGGAGCTCACCTTCATCGTCCCATCATCATCCCACAGTCAGTGTCTGATGATGTCACAGTCAGAAAATGTCTCTAGTGATTAACATAGTCAGTTCCTCCATGACCATATAAGGAGACGAGCTGTTCTTTTATATATATTTTTTTCTATTACTAAATGAACTTCCTTTTTTTGTTTGAAGCAGTTGATTGGTTGAAGAATCTAAAGGAGGCGGAGTCTCCGACTGAGTCATCATGCCACATGCAGAGTCACTCTGAGCTTGGCCAAGACCCCACAGTACGTCTCTTCAAAATAAAAGCTTTTTCACTTGGTTATCACTGACCTGTCTATCTCTCTCTGAACTGTATGTATGTCTCTGACCTGTCTCTCTCTCTCTCTGTCCAACCTGACCTGTCTAACCATGACCTGTCTGTCTCTCTCTAACCTGTCTGTCCAGAGTTCTCCAGTCGAAGACAGGAAGTCTTTTCCTTTTGTGTCGTCGTTCGTCGGCTCTGAATCTAAACTGCTGATAGTTTGGGTTGAGCGGTTTGACGATATCGGTAAATAACTTTATTGCTAACTAGCTGTAGCTAACTGTGTATTAGCAAGACTGGGGAGTGACCTCCATCTCACTGGTGACTTTGTGTTTCAGAGAGTTTCCCTCTGTCTGATCTGCTGTTAGAGAGGAAGACAGGAACATCGGCTGGGTAAAAAACCGACAGTCCACCCTCTAACAAACTGATTCAGTCTGATTCTTTAACAAACTGATGACATCTGTCCATCAATCTGTCTGACAGCGTCTCAGACGTCCAGCTGATCTTCATCCATCCTCTGAAAACTGGACTCTACCGGATCCGTTTCCATGAAAACGTCACCAGCAAGTTCAGTTTAGTTGTTCCACTGGTCAATGGGAGTGTGGTCAGCAAGAGGTCACTGAGTAGGTCTATCACCTGTCTGTCTGTCTGTCTGTCTGAGTATGACCTGTCTCACTGTCACATGTCTGTCTGTCACATACAAAACCAGAATTACTGCTTCCTGGTTGTATCCCTCTGCCACTCAGACTAGTTTCAGATTACATCTCTGTTTATCCACAATCATGTAAAATCTTGAAATTTTGTCATAATTGCCATGTGAAATCTTGAGTAATGGCTAAAAAGTGTTTTTTTTAGGTCACCGTGACCTTTGACCACCAATGTCTAATCAGTTTGTCCTTGAGTCCAAGGGAATGTTTTTACCAAATTTGAAGGGATTCCCTTGAGGCATTCTGGAGGTATGGCATTCACAAGGCCAAAATCATGTTTTGTGTGGTTAATGTGACCTTGACCTTTAACCTTTGACCCTCAAAATCTAATCAGTTCATCCTTTAGTCCTAGTGAATGTTTGTGCCAAATTTGAAGAAGTTCTGTCAATGGGACGGACCAATGGATGAGACCTGATTCTCTGTGTAGCAGTGAGATTATAAATCCTTTATCAGGGAGAGAAACTGTCTAAAACCGGAGCTTATCCAGTTCAGCTGTCGGGCGTCTTTCTTTAATGTAATGCTGTCTAATATATATATATAATACAAACTTGATTTTCTGAAAAAGTGACAGCCCTTGTATACACCAGTCCCCACATAACTCATTTACCTCATGCTGTTTAATGCAGCCTCAGCCGAGCCATTCAATGCCCCGGGGAAAAACACGCTTCGCGTGTCTGGCCAGTGTGCAGCACTGGTCCCCTAACCGATCTTGGCACTTCGTTATGACATCAAGAGCAGGGCAGCCTGCTACTGTGAAGTATCTAAACATTTGGTGTTCTCCGTGCACCACTATTATACTCCCAAACTGTAGCACCTGGCACATTAAGTTCAGCTGAGCCAGTGTCCTGTTGCTGCGAGGCGCTGATAATACATCAGGTTACACCGCTGCCTTGTTAGCTGAGTTGGTTAAAATTAATTAAAGTTCAAACGGAATGTTATTGAACATCCCATTGTTAATGTTAGCTCCGTTCCTCTTCAGGTTTATTGTCTCCTGACAGTAACGTTTCTACACACTCACTTTTTTATCTGCAGCATTACATTGTCGACCTGTTTTATTTGGTTTTCGATGGTTTTGCAGGTGAAGCCTTGGAGGCCCCTTGATCCCTTTGGGCCCCTGGGCCTGTGCTGGGTCAGCCTGGTCTTTAATCCAGCCATGTGTCTAATGACAAGGAGGCGATCTGCATTACTGGATTGTTTGAAAAATAAAAACATTTTGTTGTGAATAGGCCTTTGACAAAACATTCATCACATCACAGATTTTGTTGATTAATTTAACATTAATGAAGAAGACCATCTGTCTGTCTCCAGGTTTCCTGGTCAGAGAGATGGTGATCAACTGTTGCCATCGGCGACGGTTGGAAAGTGACTCTGCCCCTCCGCCACATGTCAGAAGGAAGCACATGATCAATGACATCATCCTTCGTTACCGCAGCCGCTGCTCGGAGCCTGCCTTCTATTCTGCCCTGTTCCGTGACCTCTGACTGTTGCCGTGGCAACATTATTGCTGATCTACCATTAACAGTTTTAAAGGGGGCTATTTGTAAGTTTTGCTATTGCTATGTCACCGACGTTAGCATTAACAGCAGTCTACTTACCAGTCTAGAAGAACTAAGAGCTGTCTCCACCAGTGGAAAGCAACGCCATGTTAACTCTTATTTTACTTCTATTTCTATTTTCTTCTATTGAAGTTAGCATGCTAACTGGCTAGCACTGGCCGGGCTGTACTGTACTGTAGCATCCGGTCTGCCCTGAACAAATAACGCTGCCCACCAGTTGCTCCCAGCAACAAACCACATTTGTTGGTGGAGAAAATGTACAAATCGCCTATTTAAAGGTGTGTGTCTAAATCAACCAATCAGAATCAACCGTTATTGCTCTCAGGTTAAAAACTTTACCTCCAAGTTTGATTTTCTGATGACAGGTGTTACTGAGTGATGATGTCAGCTGTATGTCTAATAAATAGTGTGTGTTTAAACCACTGTTGTCTCTGTAAAAACCTCACATCCAACATCTACCAGCTGATTGGTCCTCTGGTGAGTGATGTCATCACGTTACTGAACTTGACAAACAAAATGCTACCTTCTCCTCACCTCCTCCACGCCACTGCCTCCTCCTTTTCTTCTCCACCTCCTCCTTTCCCCCTCCTCTTTGCTTTCTCCTCTTCTTCCTTCTGAACATCTCCACCTCCTTCTTTACTTCTCCTCCTCCTCTTTCTCTTCCTCGACCTCTGCTCCTTGATTTCTTCACCTCCTCCTTTACTTCTCTTCCTACTCCTCTACTTCTTACTGTCTCTTCCTCCTCTTCTTGACCACCTCCTACTTTCCTTCTTCCTCCCTTCCTCATCCACCTCCTTTTCCCCCCTCATTTATAAGGCTCCTGCTTTATTTCACTCCACCTGTCTCTCCTCTGGTTGCCATGGTTACCACCTTGAGGTCATCCTGTTACCATGGTGATGGACAGATAAGATAATAAAACATCCTGCACATAAATCTTTTTTGTTGTGTTTGTCTTGTTATATCTAATTGATCAGTGTTTTTTTTTCCTTATCTGTGATCAATAACCCGTCGCTGACGTCATTCTGTTTCCTATTTGTGCGGGAAGTCGGTGAGGAGAGAAAAAACCTGCTGATCAACCAATCTGCCACCGGCCTGTCTCTCTGCGGGTTCTCTTTCCCTCCATACCTCTCTCCTCTTCACCTCCTCCTCTCCTCATTCTCCTCCTCCACCTCCTCTCCGCAGCAGCGATGCTCCCGCCAGACCAGGCCGGCCTCGGTGCTTTGTCTGCGGGCTGGCGGTAGATCGGTAGGTCGGTGCGGGTCGCGGCTCTCAGTCATGGTGCAGAAATCCCGGAACGGCGGGGTTTTCCCCGGAGCGCAGGCCGACCAGAAGAAGCTGAAGGTCGGCTTCGTGGGTCTGGAGGCCGGAGGGACCGAGTCCAGCAGGGACGGAGCTCTGCTCATATCAGGTAAACACGAAAACCGCAGCTGTTAGTGCAAGTTAATAAGAGGTCGGAGGTCGTTAACGGGAGATGGCACGCGGCTGGAAAATATGTGTGTATATAATGTGTGTGTGTTTACAATGACGGGTCCTTACGAATATAGTAAGACAAAGATGTGTGTGTGTGTGTGGGTGTGTTTGTAATGTGTAAGCGGGATTAACGGGAGAAAAAACGGAGAAGGTGTTTCTGATGCAATGAATGAATTTAATAATGTAAACATGAGAAATAGATCCGGGAATGTTCCGGGACGTTCTCAGTGTTTACTGTGGTGGATAAAAAATAAAAAAGGAACATTTATTCACATCCAGACCTGCAGGTTTGGACCAATGAGGCTAAAGGAGGAGATGTTACTTGTAAACGTGTCGGACAATGATTGAAGGTGATTGTCTGATGGAAAATATTTATTTGGATTATATGTTAAAGATGAAGTTCATTACAAACCTGCAGCAGATTTTATTTCTGACGAGTTAATTTTAACTGATGATATTCTCGCGTTAAGACTCAAACCGACACTGAATTTTCCGATAAACGTGTTGAAATAGAATCTGTTTCCTCTGTGCTATAATGATCTTTTGTTGTCCAGTATCTATTCAAATCATCATTAGTGCTGGGATGTCTGAGTGCAGTTTTCCCTCTGGTATACAGGCTGTGGGCTGTGTGCACCTTTCAGACCGCAGAGTGCAGGACACTATCCTCCCAAAATATGAAGCTGCAGGGTTTATAAAGCTGAAAACTTATCAAGAAGCATTTTTACTTAACATACTGTGATAATTGTTTTGATGCCACTTGTGTATTTTTTTTTTTTTACAGTAAATGAACCAAACTACAAACTCATATGTTGCATCAGAGGAGCAGAAATAAAAAATAACCTGGGGACAATGAAAGTATTTAAATCAAAATGTAAAACAGTCATTAACACTAACAGGAACTATAAGTTGTGTAACCTCAGTCGACTCTCTGACTCTCAACATGAACTGAAATACCTTATTTTTTTGGCCAACAGTGTGAAACCAAAGATATTCACTGTAATACTGTGTTAAAATAAGGACATTTCACATGTGAGAAGCTTCAATAAGAGAAAGTTTTTGTGCTTGTGATTTAAAAATGTAATGATGAATCATCTATGTGAATAGTTGCTCATTAATTTGTTAATTGAGTAATCTAATGCAGTCACAGAAACAGTTAAATCTCTGTCTGTGTGCTCAGGTGGGGAGGAGGGACCTCGGCGGCAGCGCAGCAGCGTCTCCGGAGGAAAGAAACCTCCGAAACGAAACGCTCTCTACAGACGACTGCAGAACTTCCTGTACAACGTCCTAGAGAGACCTCGAGGATGGGCCTTCATCTACCACGCATACGTGTAAATACCTGTCAACTACACCTGTCTACACGCTGCACCTGATTACCGATTAGCTGACGGTAACAGACACAGGACAGATGTTCTTATTATTACGTCCACGCTATTTATATCAATGAGGGGAGGCTAAACAACAGAAGCACCTCTCTGTGTCATGGCAGCAGCACAAACTGCAGCCTCCACAGTGACCAGATACAGCTGAGTCAGCACCTCTCCAACAGTTGCAATGCAAACTGAACCAGGAGGCTTCATTACAGACCTGCTGCATCAGACTGACACAGCTTTAGCTGCTGTTCCTAATAAACTGACTGCTGAGTGTATGTAGTAATATCCTGCAGTGAAAGACACTATATAAAATAACAATAAATAAATACATTATTAAATTAATAAAGTACCCTATTATACAATACAAAAATATTTATAATATTCATGTGTGTATTACTGTATATATGTGTAATATAACTTTGTAAATATATAAATATCGTATATACACATATATGAAATATATGAAAGCCAGATATAAAAGATATAAATAAATGCAAATCAATTCAATAATATTTTTTATTCTGTTAGAAGCTCCGATAAACATCTTAATTTCTACAGGGTCAATTCTTTCTACACTGCTGGTCTCATCTACTTTTTCATATTTATCATGTAACTGTCAGATAAAAGTGGTGAAAGAACAATTTTTATGTATAAAGTGTATAAAGTATAAAAGTAAGATGAAGAGTAAATGTACTTAGTTACTGTCTACAACTATAATCCTAAAGATCTGGTTTTTAAAACAACCTGAGAGTCTGAATTAAACATCAACTCCATCTGCAACAAGCAGCGACTGGTCGATATCTGCACCAGCATCACGTCACGAGCAGCAAATAAAAATCCAGAGAAAATAATAATCAGTCAAACAGAAAAATAAAACTGACGTTAATAACATCAGTGACAAAGTGATAAATGATGAAATAAATGGGTCAGTGCTGCTCTCAGGTCAGTTTCCAGGAAGAGCTGAGGATCAATAACTGAAGACGGACCTGGGATCAGGTGTCACAGTTTAAGTCTTCTCCCAGGAACACAGACGTGAGATCAGTTTTCAGGCACACGGCAGAGTATCAGTGTGTTTACTGTTAAATGTTCTGTGTTCAGGTTCCTGCTGGTGTTCTCCTGTCTGGTTCTGTCTGTGTTCTCCACCATCAAAGAGTACGAAAAGAGTTCAGAGGACGCTCTCTACATCCTGGTAAAAAAATAACATCACACCAGCATCTTTTATCTGCAGCTCTCAGAGTGAATGACTGATCTGAGGTCAGTTGATGAACTGAATAAATTCTGTAAATGGAGCTCAGGACGTTCTGGTATTTTTAGCTTCTCTGTTCCTGTGATTTGATATTTTTAATTCAGTTCATGTTTCCTCTCTGTGGATTTGATTTAGCAGCTGATTGTAGAGCTTCAACAATTAATGGATTGATTGGTGATTAACAGAAAAAAGGGAAAGATTTCAAATATTTGTTGTTTCCAGCTTCTCAAATATGAAGATTTGTTTTCTCTGCCGTCGGTCACAGTAACTAAATCCTTTATTGATAGAGAAAATAATGGTTAGTTGCAGCTGTAGTTGGTTGTTAACAGTGTGTTGTTGTTGTTGTTGCCTAACAGGAAGTGGTGACCATCGTGGTGTTCGGTGTGGAGTACATGGTGAGGATCTGGGCTGCAGGTTGTTGTTGTCGGTACAGAGGATGGAGAGGACGACTCAAATTCGCCAGAAAACCCTTCTGTGTCATAGGTGAGTCTGACGACTTTAACGACATGATTACACTCCGACAGGTGAGTCTGATGATGGGTAAAAGCCCGGGCCCCCCACCATAGAGCAATGGTTAGAAATGAGAGATCTGTTCTATGGAAAAACGGACTCATCAGCTCAGAGTGAGGGAAGAAATGTCTGAACTATGACACAGTGATGAACGATTTATAGATTACAGGATTATGGACTTGAATACGACTTTCCTTGACAATGGAAACCTGTAATTTTGTTTTCTGTTTGTGTCTGTTTATGTTTATGTTCCTTATGACTGTGAAAAAAGTAAAGCTGTACCTTGAAAGTAAATAAAACAATTGTTAGGAAAGTAAGGCATGTGGAAACAAGTGCACCATTGTAAATATATGTACAAATACAAGCAGAGTCTTGTAGCAAACAGACCTGAGTAACTGTATAAGTACTCTGCTATCTGTGTCAGCGGATGTCTTGGTAAATTATTCTGTAGTATTCTGAACAAAAGAATACTAAATAACATGAAACATGAAAATGCTAAGATATTCACATTGTTTTATTTTAATACAATGCTTTTATTGTTCTTTGTAACAGCTTGCAGGTGAAGTGTGTGTGTGTCTGTGTGTGTGTGTGTGTGTGTGTGTGTGTGTATGTGTGTGTGTGTGTGTGTTTCACTCACTGTCCCCCACAGTATGGCAGGTAAAGACATCCTGCAGCTCTCTGTGTGCTCTCCAAGCAGAGTTGGCAGTTTGTTTATGTTGCCATAAACAAATTGGAGCCTGTTTTCTTTGCTCAGCTCTTGGCACCGCGGGGCTTTGTAGTGATCGGGGTGGGAGTCACTGTTTTTAATAGGAAGCCAATATTTGATGGCTCTTTTTTTTATTTTTTTATTTAGATGAATAATAATGGGAACTGGCCTAATTCAACTCTGCAGGTGTTTGTGAGATTCTTCTGTGCACATGTAAGACGCTCCTCTAAATGCATTCTTCCACCCATAAAGGAGAATCGGTTTCATGACGGATTAAAATAATTTGAGCCAGATTTGAAATGAGATTTGAATATAAATTTTACATTTTATTGCATAGAAAGCTCTGCATGCTTTCTTTATTCTTCTTTAGTCTTTATTTATTTCTGTCTTATTTTTATGCCTCCACGCCGCTGATATTGTTTCCGTCCGTCTGTCCCATTCTCGTGGACATATCTCAGTAACGTCTTGATGGAACCTCGTCAGATTTGGCACAAGAATTCCCCAGGACTCAAGGATGAACTGATTAGATTTTGCGGGTCAAAGGTCAAAGTGTGTGACCTCACAAAACAAATATATAAAATATAGTTTTTTTATTTTATATGGGATGTAACCTGAAACTAGTCTGAGTGGCGGAGGGATACAACCACGAGGTGGTAATTCTAGCTCTCACTTATTTTCAGTCCTAAATGATTATAATCTGTACTTGTCTTATTTGTGTTCCTCATGTGAAACTATATGTTTCCCTGAGATCTGGATCTTCTCTCTCTGTCTCTTTCAGACATCATGGTGCTGATCGCGTCCATCTCAGTCTTGGCTGCAGGGACTCAGGGCAACGTCTTTGCCACGTCTGCGATCCGGTCTCTTCGGTTCCTTCAGATCCTGAGGATGATCCGGATGGACCGGCGAGGAGGAACCTGGAAACTGCTGGGATCAGTGGTCTACGCCCACAGCAAGGTAAACTGGGGAAACACCTGTCTTCATCTCTTCACCTGTCTGTCATTTTACCTGTCTTTCTTTCAGAAAGACTGTTTGTCCAGATGTGACTCTTTCAGACAGATGTGATGTTTTCACCGAGATCACTTTGTGTTGATTCGGTGATTAAAGCTGCAGATCTTTGTGACTGTGAGAGAATCAAACATGAAACGTGATGTGGTCACATGGGTTTACTGAGGAAAGCTGTGTGTGTGTGTGTGTGTGTGTGTGTGTGTGTGTGTGTGTGTGTGTGTGTGTGTGTATCAGTGTGTCTTTGTGTCAGCAGTATTGGTTTGTTAGTATCATCTTCTTGACATCTGATAGTTTTCATTGATTTTGGACAGTATTGATTGGAGCTATTGACCCCCCCCCCCATGTTCCTGATTTCTCAGTAACAGTTTGTTGGCATGTAAAGGTGTGTGTGTGTGTGTGTGTGTGTGTGTGTCTTAACCTAATGTCTCTCTCTCTCTCTCTGTGTGACTCAACTTTTTTACCAGTTCAATTCAGTAAGCTTTATTGGTACGAGTGTCAGGTGAATAATATTGCCTAAGCATCAGTGATAATACAATTCAATAATGAGATGAGAGAAAAAAGATTCCAGATGGACATTGTTAGTTAATTTAATCATTTGGTTTACTCTGACTAGTGGTAGGATCGGATGCTGTCTGAGGTTGAACAGTATTGGCTGTTGTTTGATCAGTAAGCCTCCAGCTGACAGAAGAGACTCTTTTAGGGGTTCAGTTCTCGGCTCAGTGTGTCTTGAGGGCTTAATTTGAGATGTTACCAAAACTGAATTGTTCTTTTTTTAATGGGTTACGGCCTAATTCTGTCCTACATGCACTGGTTAATTCTTTTTTATTACGTTATTAATATGGACCTACAGAATTCTGCTTGCAGGGGATGACTGTCCCACCTAGTGTCGTCCTGACGACTGACCCCAAACTCACTACCATATATAACGATTGGTCGGATTACAAATATTTCAGTGCAAATTCTAATTGGTTTGTTTATTTGTACAAATGTTCTTCCTCTTCCTCCTGTGTAAAATGCAACTAGAAGATATTAGGTTAGACTCTCTCTCTCTCAGTCTGACCTAATGTCTCTCTCTCTGTCTCTCTCTCTCTCTCTTTCTCTCAGTCTGACCTAATGTCCCTCTCTCTCTCTGTCTGACCTGTATGTCTCTCTCAATAAAATTCAGTTCAATATCAATTCAATAAGCTTTATTGGCATTAATGTCAAGTGGACAATATTGCCAAAGAGTTACAGACAAAATAATAATGGTATCAGGAAGAAATACACATATATATATACTGTATATACACACATAATCGATTAAGTAATTTAGTGTAATAACTGATCTCTCTCTCTCTCTCAGTCTGACCTTAATGTCTCTCGCCCCCTGCAGGAGTTGATCACAGCCTGGTATATCGGCTTCTTGTGTCTCATTCTGGCCAGTTTCCTCGTTTATTTGGCAGAAAAGGAAGACAACGAACAGTTTGAGACTTACGCCGACGCACTCTGGTGGGGACTGGTGAGGCCAACACACGCTGATACATACGATAATACAGTGACACACACACACACACACACACACACACACACACACAGAATGACAGGTGCTAGGACACAGGCAGTCCTGTTAACATGATGTAGTGGATGTAAACAGCACTGACAGGACTCTTAACAGGACACGACATCTGTTTTATGTCTTCAGTTGTCAGTGTTTTAACTACTTTATATACAGTTAATATAGTTTAGTGCAGTGGTCCCCAACCTACGGGTCGGGCCCCTCCAAAGGGTCACCAGACAAATCTTAGGGGTCGTCCGATGATTCTTGGGAGAGGAAAAAAGAAAAAAGAAATGATTCACTGATCTGGTTTCAGTCTTTTCTCTAATATATGAATGTAGTGAAATTTTTAATTATTTTATTTAGAGGATAAATTAACTGAAAACAAGGACAGACTTATACAGACTTATTTTATGCAAGAGACAGAACTACACACTCATTTTTTTTATGGTGTCACAAATCAAAGAGGTTGGAACCAAAGATTTAAATTTAGACTCATCAAGTTTTTTAAATTTTTTTAATGTAACTGTAATGTAACTCTTATTTAGTAAAGTAACCACTAACTCAGTTACAGGCCGATCTGATTGGTCTGTTTCTATCTATGTCAGATCACCTTGACAACCATTGGTTATGGCGATAAATTCCCCATCACCTGGAACGGACGTCTGCTGGCTGCGACCTTCACGCTGATCGGAGTTTCGTTCTTCGCTCTGCCCGCTGTGAGTCACTCAAATGATTTCCTGAGTTCACCTGAGCCAGGTGAGCCTCCACCTGGTTCATCCAGCTCACCTGGTCTCCTGTTACCTGTGCGTATGTGTATGTCCTCAGGGGATCCTGGGTTCTGGATTTGCTCTGAAGGTTCAGGAGCAGCACCGGCAGAAACACTTCGAGAAGAGACGAAACCCAGCAGCCGGACTCATACAGGTGAATTGACGCTCTGACATCACACCTACTCTGCACAGTGATTGGTCAGCTCTTGAGAAGAGAGAAAGTAGGCGGGGTTTGAACTGTCTCAGCTCTCTTACTGACCTGAGTTTAAGACGACCCTGATTATAATGTCGACAGCAGAATGAGGAACAGGAAGAGCAGCCGTTATTGTGACCTGTGATGTTCACACACGATTCGAGCTGGTTAATTATCCCCGGTGCTAACGTTGTAGCCAGAGCAGATAAACACAATAAATTAGCTTTTTTTGTGTTATATATCAAGTGAAACCAGATCCAAACAAACAGTGAACAGCTGCTATAAAAATTTGTTAAATTGATTGTATCAATTTTAATACAGGATTTTATTTTGGTGCATTTGCAGCCATTATGTGAACAGCTGACATGTCCGTGATTCTTTTCACCAAGTGGGAGAGATCGATCCACAGAGAAGAGAGTCTGCATCTGTTTTCAAAGTGAACCATTAAATAATCCAGTTTAAGTAGAAAGTAAAACCCACATTGTATCTTGTCTCTCTGTCACAGACTCTCACTCTCTCCTGTCAGACTGTTGAGGGTCAAAATCATTTTCTCTGACAGTATTTTTTAGACTTCAGACTTTCTCATCATCTGTGACAGCTGTTGGCTGTCTGACAGATCTTCTCCCTGATTCATCTCTGCAGTAAAGACGTCAAAGACGCTGTGAACTTGGGTAACTGCAACACTTAAAGTGCTGACTGACGCTGAAAGACTCACTCATAAATAGACTGAAAACACTCGCTAGCTTGGCAACATTAAATTACAAACAACCCAGACAAAGACGTGATGGCGGCTGACTCAGAATCACCTGAAACTCTGTTTAACTTCTCCAAAGTAGTCTTTTACTTTGAAAATCCATGAAGACAACAGGTTATTTATAACCGTTTCCATGGAAACAACCATCCTCTGTTTGTCTGCAGGCGGCGTGGAGGGTTTACGCCACAAATCTGACCCGAACAGATCTGACTTCAACATGGGATTATTACGAGAGGACTGTCTCTGTCCCCATGTACAGGTAAGACAGCACCTGTCCACCTACAGACACTATTGTTCTATAATCACTTCATATCATCATGTATGATTCGGTCTGTGTCTCCAGGTTGATTCCTCCTCTCAATCAGCTGGATTTATTGAGGAACCTCAAGAACAAATCAGGACTCTCATTCAGGTCTGAAATGTTCAACGCAACAAGTCACATAACAAGTAACTCACATAACTCCTGCAACACAACGAGATAGTTTAATTTGTTGACCAGCGATCCACAGAAGCTCGTTAATCAGTGTCCATGTCTTTAACATTAAATAAAGACATTAAAGTCAGAATTGTCAAGAAAATTCTTCCATAATAATAATAATAACAACCTGTCTGTCTCACCTGTCCGTCTGTCTCTGCAGGAAAGACGTCCAGCCTGAACCGTCTCCCAGGTCAGTGTCCAGTCCTTTACCGAGACCCTAAAACCTCTGACCTTCCCAGGCAGACTTTTCACACTTGACTCCTTACCTCTGACCTTTGACCTCAGAAAAACTGACCCCTGACCCTTCACCTCAACCACTGATTCAGAGTCAACAAAATACATATTGTTGATAATGAAAACGAAAAGAAAACAAACAGGATTGAAAAGTTTAAATAATATAACATGAAAGGAAAATACAAGATCCAGTTATAATCCAACCTGTCGGTTTGTTTGTCTGCAGTCAGAAGGTCAGTCTGAAGGAGAGGGTCTTCTCGTCTCCGCGGAGCTCAGGAACCAAAGGGAAAGGTTCTCCTCAGCACGGTGAGTGTGAGAACCAAAGTCTCGTTGTAAGATTATATTTTTGAAATGTTGACGTTATTGGACATTTCAGAAATTAGTCAGATTATTGATAATTTATTGCAAACCCTCAGTGCCCAACTGAAACAGTGGTTCTGATTGATGTGTTTCATCCTTGACCGCCATCTTTCTTTCACTGCTTCCTGTCTCCAGTGGTTTCCACAGTCGGCCCCGGTGTGAGTCCTGGTCCTGGTGTGGCTCCTGGAGTTCCTGGAGGTCCGGGGGGAGTCCAGGCCCTGCGACGGTCCCCCAGCATGGAGCCCAATCTGGAGGACAGTCCCAGCAAGGTTCCAAAGAGCTGGAGCTTTGGAGAACGCAGCAGAACCCGACAGGCGTTCAGGATCCGAGGAGCTGCCTCCCGCCAAAACTCTGAAGGTAAATGACATTCGGAGCACTTTATCTGTAGGTCACAACCACTAACATGGAGCTTTAACATCTAAAACTAGAGAACAACCTGAGCACTCAACCTGAAAAATCCCCTGCCACCCAAAAATCATTTTCCCATAGACCTACATTATAAAAGAGATGTCCGTAAAAACTGTTTACAGGACACACACAACTGCAAACAAGCTCAGGTAACACTTGAAAACCCTTTGGACTCATTCTCAATGAGTAATTTTCATTCAAGTGTCTGGACACCATCTTGAAATCTGGTGTCCAGGTCTCGTAGTACACCCATGGACTCCAGCAGCAGTGAGAGGTCTGAGGTCTGCTCAAGTGTTTTGGAGGTAGATGTGTCATAGTACATTTTATTTCTGTTCATCATATTCAGTATGTGAAACACCCTAATGAAGAGCCGCGAATGTGACATAATTAGACTTCATACATACTAAAAACACATGAAACGTGTCAGTAAAACATTTTAAATCAAGTTCAGTTAAATGGTATTTATATAGCGCCAAATCATAACATATATTTTGTTAAGGCACTTAACGAAGTAAAGTTGAGACCCAACAGTTCATGAGCAAGCACGTGGTGACAATGGAGAGGAAGAAATGGTGTTAGCAGCCTTTTTGATACAGAGTCGTTAAAGAGTAAAGTTTCCATGTTACAGACCAAAGACTTTATTCAGTCATTGAAAAGAAGATTTAAGGGTGGAAAGGAGATAAGGAGACAGGGAAGGAAATGAGGTTTAAAGGAGGAGAAGGAGAGGAAACAGACCAACTCTCATCATCTGGGACGACTGGCTTACACTTAACCTGACTGGTTTATACTGGATGTGACTGGTTTATACTGGACCTCACTGGTTTATACTGGATGTGACTGGTTTATACTGGACCTCACTGGTTTATACTGGATGTGACTGGTTTATACTGGACCTCACTGGTTTATACTGGATGTGACTTGTTTTAACTGGATCTGACTGGTTTAAACTGGTTTTCACACCTTGCTATTAAACTTTTGTGCCAAGATTCAACAATTAAACCTCACGTGATTCTAGCATTGTGATAGCAGATAATTTCCCTGTGCTTCCAGTCTTTGTGCTAAGCTAGGCTAACAGTTTCCATCTGTTTAGTCTTTGCACTAAGCTAGGCTAACAGTTTCTGTCTGTGTCTAGTCTTTGTGCTAAGTAAGGCTAACAGTTTCCATCTGTGTCTAGTCTTTGTGCTAAGCTAGGCTAACAGTTTCCGTCTGTCTTATCTTTGTGCTAAGCTAGGCTAACAGTTTCCGTCTGTGTCTAGTCTTTGTGCTAAGTAAGGCTAACAGTTTCCGTCTGTGTCTAGTCTTTGTGCTAAGTAAGGCTAACAGTTTCAGTCTGTGTCTAGTCTTTGTGCTAAGCTAGGCTAACAGCTTCAGTCTGCATCTAGTCTTTGTGCTAAGCTAGGCTAACAGTTTCCGTCTGTCTTATCTTTGTGCTAAGCTAGGCTAACAATTTCAGTCTGCGTCTAGTCTTTGTGCTAAGCTAGGCTAACAGGTTCCATCGGCGTCTAGTCTTTGTGCTAAGCTAGGCTAACAGTTTCCATCTGCGTCAAGTCTTTGTGCTAAGCTAGGCTAAATGATGCTGTACCTCTGCACTGAAACTGACGATTTAATGAATGTTGGACTGTTTCTTTAAATCTGTAAACACCTCAGTACCTGACAGGTGTTTACCTCTTCTTTGTTGGTGTTCTCAGCCCTGACGATGGTGATGATGAGTGCTCTGATGAAGGTCTCTGTCTCCTCTGTCTCCTCCTGTAGTGCTGATAGAGATGCAGGATGAAGAGTTCAGACAGAAGAACTCCCCAGGTCAGCGCGCACACACACACACACACACACACGCACACACACACACACACATATCCTGAGACCAGGTCCACCTGAATGTCAGTGGAGCTTCTTCCTCCGTTCTTCTTCTAAATACTGATTCAGGTAAAATACCAGTTCTGGTTTTACTAGAAATTTAACTTAAAGTTCAGAGTTGTTTTGTCACCATTGGTAGATATGAATCTGATAGGGTGGCTATGACATGTGGAATCCTCCAGAGATCAGTTCTCGGACCTCCTCTGTTCAGGCTCTACGTGCTTCCTTTGGGTCAAATTCTAACCAGACAACATTGATGACCATAGTTTTGCAGGTGATTACACACAGATATACCTGGCTCTTTCACCAGATTACAGCTCAATAGACTCACTGCGTCAATGTTTAGAGCAAAAATATGATGGATGAGCCAAAGTTTTCTTCAGTTAATTGAGGAAAAAACAGAGATTATTGTTTGTTTGGAAACAAAAATAATAGAATCAGTATTTGTAAACCATCTGCAGTCAATTTTTGTCCAGGGGCGCTTTAACAAGTTAATGTGGCCCTGATTGGAACAGGTATTAGCTGAACTTGTTTCAGGACTCTGGTCCTCAGTGCTGCAGTGTCACATGCTTCAGGTAGGGGGCGCTGACCGACACTTCAGACGCTGTGATGATGATGATGTTGTGGTTTCAGAGGCCAGCCTGCCAGGAGAAGACATGGCCGACGACAACAAGAGCTGTCACTGTGAGTTTGTCCCTCAGGATCTGACCCCAGGGTTAAAGGTCACCATCAGAGCCATCTGGTACGAACTGTTTGTTTTAATTTTATTCAGAAAAATCATTTTATTTTATCAGTTTATCTGCTCATCATTCATCGCTTTGCTCACCTTTATTTGCTGGTTATTATGCACTGAATCATTCTGCTTTTTATTCACATTATTTTTTGTTTGTTTTTGTTTTTTATTTATTTGTGCTCACCCCAGGGTCAAAGGTCATCATCAGCTGTTGGGTAAGACCAGTTAGTCTGACCTCCAGTTAGCTTCATTGTTTTCTGTTGTTTCACTGTTTTCCGTTGTCTGCCACTTTAGCTCCTCTGTTGTGCTGTTTGGTAAGACATTTTATTGTTATTATTGTTTATTTCTTTTTTTATCCCTCTTGGTGCTGTTGGTGTCCTACCGTCCACTGCTCCTCTCCTGTATGTTTGAAGTTAAAGTTTCACATCTGTAAGGGATTCCCCAGTTTGATAAAGTCTGTCTCTACAGAAGAACCAAGACCAGTAACTCTTTAAGTAACAGTTTTCTGGTTCAGGTCTGTGTTTCCTGGTTTTGGTTCGACCCTGGTCCAGGATAAGTGACTCAGCTGTAGACTAATGGTGGGGACCCACATCAGGACTATATCTCTGATGAGGAATCTGATTTGACTTGACAACTGATGTCAGTTCCTGTCTGGTCAGCTGGTTCTGACACTCTGCAGATAAAATCCTGTAGTGTGATATGTAGAAACATTGATTAATCATGTTTGATATCTGCGACTGATGTCCCACACTGATGATGTCACCTGTGCGTTGCTGTGGGAGACATACAGGCAAATAAACACATTTACCAGAAGTTAGCTTTCTTTTACAAAGTTAATCCAGCTCTGGGTCCCTCTGTGGGCTCTGCAGTCCTACACACCCCTCCATCCAGGATCTCACCAAACTCTGAGCCTTTTTCCTCAAATGTCTACAGAGACCAGTCCACACTCACTCTCAGAAGACTCTGTAGGTCTGTGAGATTAGTCCAGACTCACTGTAAGAAGCATCTGTAGACTAGATTCAGCTCATAGACCTACAGAGACTAGTCCAGACCCACTGAACACCCCATCTATTAATACCTGAGCCCACCAGAGCTCTCCCCAGCCATCAGAGGTTGGGTGACAGCTGACTTCCTGTTTTCTCTCTGTGTCTCTCAGCATCATGCGTTTCATGGTGTCGAAGAGGAAATTTAAGGAGAGTCTTCGTCCCTATGATGTCATGGACGTGATTGAACAGTACTCAGCCGGACACCTGGACATGCTCGCCCGCATCAAGAACCTCCAGTCAAGGTAAGACCGCTGATTTCTGACCCGCCACATATATATCTGAGGTTGCTTTACCATCTAAATATTTCCCATGTTGAATATTTTCTCTTACCGTCATAAAGTTCCTCACTGTCTTCTGATTGGCAGAGTGGATCAGATAGTCGGCAGAGGGACACCAATTGCAGACAAAGACCGTCCCAAAGCAGCCAGTGAGGAGCTCCCTGATGATCCGAGCATGATGGGACGGCTGGGGAAGGTGGAGAAGCAGGTAACCAGTAGCAACCAGTGTGTTGTTAAATAGACTTTCAGCAGAGCAGTGCTGAAAACTCAATAACTCTGAACCTGCTGGTTTTCCTGATGCAGTTTCAGCCTTGAATCTGATTGGTCCTCTGCTGGTCTTGTGTCCCTAGGTCCTGTCAATGGAGAGAAAGTTGGACTTCCTGGTTAACATCTACATCCAGCGAATGGGAATACCTCAGGCTGAGACAGACGCCTACTTCGGATCCAAGGAGCCAGACCCGGCCCCGCCCTACCACAGTCCGGTGGATCAGCTGGAGAAGAGCCAGTCCATCAATAAAATCCAGCAGTCAGTGTCTCCTATTACTGGGAAACCACAGAAGCACTATCAGACCAGGACCAGTTACAGACTGGGATCCATAACACAACAGAACCAGGAACACACTACAACTAGTGACGCACCAGAACCAGTATCACACCAGGACCAGTAGCACACCTGAGTCAGGCACAAAACAGACCTTGTTGTCATTGTATGCTGTTGCCATTGTGTATGGCATGCCTTTGTTTATCATGTTTACATGTTGGTAACTTTTGTTTTTAGAACCTCCATTTTTCCAGTTGATGGAATCTGAAATCCTAAATTTAATCTAAATGTTTGACTCGTTCAGCAGCCAAACAAACTTGACGTTCTTTCTGCAATGGAAGTCAAATATCATTCAGAAAGTTGATCCCAACACTGCTGCAGAAGTTAATTTATGTATTTCACACAAATCAGAATAAAATACAAGTAAAAGCATACAAACATGATTATAGCAATGAGTGAAAATGAAGTGACACATCAAAAAGCTTCAGAGGCTTGTGAATAGGGGCCCAGTCACTGTCTGAGTAAACGAAATACAATTTCAGCCACAAAATACCTAAATCCCAATATGTAAAACCATTAAAAAAATTACCAAATGGTTCAAAAACATCTATACCATCAGTCCAAACTTTAATTCTCACAAATTGCACTTCTAGGTTGCTTTGCTTTCACCTTCTGTCCAGTTCATCCCAAACCAGCTCCATGTGGTTTAAGCCTGGAGACTGTGCTGCTCTTCATCATGTGAAGCCACCGTCTCGTCTTTTCTTCTAATGTTTCAGCTCCTTATCTTGCTTTAGGATGAACCCCTGACCAACCAGTCTGTCTTCCTTTGTTACTTTTCTTTCTCTCACTGTTCTAATAGTAATGTACAGTTCTTCTTCCTGAACTTCAGTACTGTCCTAATAATACATCAGAGGGTGTAGTAAAACAGTTTGTTCCAACACTGCCTTTGTACAGACAGAGTCAGTCATTAACCTGTAGCAATTGTTTGCATTAACTTTCAAGGCATCATTTACCTCCATTGCTGCAGAAAAGCTGAACGTTTCTTAATCCATGAACAGGCCTATGATATCTACAGGATTTTTCAGCTTTTTTATTTTACCTTGGGCAGGTTACCTCTGAACCTTTTACCAGAGGGTTTTCACTGGTCTTGAGCTGCTGAAATCTGAATAAAAACTGGAAAAAATGGGAAGGATCTAAAACTTTTGACCGGTTGTGTTCATGTTGTTAACACATTGTTTACATGTTGTGCAGGGTGACTGGCGACCATACAGAGAAGACCCGTTTTGGGACGAAGATGGTCCGCTCCAGCAGCTCGACTGGACAAAGAAACTGCAACACCCCCACCTGCCCCCCCTCCACCTCCTGGCAGCCAATCAGCTCCCAACTCCACCAGCAGGCCCCACCCCCTCCTCAGCGCAGCCACGGTAACACTCCGAGTCCGGTGGGAGACGGGTCACTGGTTCGACTCCCACCTCCCCCAGCTGGGGAGAGACACGGCGGGAACCGTTCGAATCGGCACAGCAACGGAGAGCGAGGGGGGGCAGAGAGACAGGAGAGGGGAGGAGGAGGACGGGCAAGTGGGGCTGGGGAAGGAGGAGGAGAAGGAGGGGAGGAGGTGAAGCAGGACAGCGACACCTCCATCTCCATCCCGTCAGTGGACCACGAGGAGCTGGAGCGCTCCTTCAGCGGCTTCTCCATCTCCCAGTCCAGAGAGAACCTGGATTTCCTCAACAATAGCTTCTACTCCTCCACCAACCTGGGAGACCACCGAGGAGGAGGTGGCAGCGCCCGCTGTGCCACCATCAGGCCTTACATCGCTGAGGGCGAGTCAGACTCCGACTCAGAGCTCTGCGCCCCATCGCCGCACTCGGACCGGGCCTGGACCGGAACCAAGTAGAGTTGAAGGTAAACTGGAGCAGAACCAGCAGAACCCTTAAAATAATTCAAATGTGAATGACAACTATGAAACTGTGAAGTGCAACAGGTCCAAGTTAACGGACAGAGTCAAAAACTTATAACACCAGCTGGAAGTTCAGAGTGAAGCATCATGGGAACAGCAAGCGTCATGGTGTTTTTATCTGTGTGAATGTTTTAACGTGTATGGCAAATGTTTGTCCTCACTGTCACTGATTAGTTAACTGCTGGGACACGCTCACACCTGATATGTTCACTGCAGGGACACGCTTGCGCCTGATTGGTTAACTGCTGCAACACGCTTGCACATGATTAGCTCACTGCTGCGACATGCTCACACCTGATTGGATCATTATTATTATCAGAAGCTTACTGTTCAATTTAATCATTACCTTTTTAAAAAACAACTGAACAATTGACTGATACATCACCATGACAACAGACACAGCTGTTGTTCTCTCTATTTCTTGTACAGAGCAATTGATTTGTTTATTCTGCCCCCTAAAGGCAGAGAGTGGTAACTACAGAAAAGGTTCAAATGTTCAGGCGTGATCAAAAGGTGGTGTTGTCTTCATTAAATGTGTTTTTATTCTGATTATTTTACTCCAAAAATTCACTGTCACAGACCCAAAGAGGATTTATAAAGAATATTTATCTGCACTCTCTGAATAATCTTGTCACTGACAGATTTTATCAGTTGCTAAGCTAATATAAAGCTAACAGTACCTCCAAGAACTACTTGAAGACATAATCTTCACAAGATTTTTTTGTATTTCCAGTTGATTTGTTTGAAAACAAGAACCCTGTTAAAGTTGTCTATGATGGCTGCATACATGATATCATGCTAACAAACTTAGGCTAACACTAACAGCTTCTCTACTCTTTTGCACGAATTTTTGGAAAGTTGATCAAAGGACATGACCCTCAAAAAGTATATCCCCTAACAGTCATGCTACCCAGTTACAGTTGCTAAGCTGTGATTGGACAGTTGCTGTTCGGGGGAGGGGTTTTGTAAACTGTAAGTTAAGACTCCCATAACTCCCATATGACTTCAATGCAGCTGTCTTACACAATCATGATGTCATAAAAACATTATAGTGCTTATATATAATGTAATCATCAAACTGTTAATTCTTCTATAAGTAATATTCATTATTAATCCCAACAATTCATTAAATAACAGCAACAGGAATGTTAACATAATACTGATGATAAAATGTTTGATGAATGAATTTGTGAATCAGCTACTGAATCTGGCCAGCAGGGAGAAGTCAGGACAATCAGTCACTACAGGAAACCAAAATAAGACAAACTTACCAAAATAAAAGTCTGTTTTACTGCCTGAGTTCTGGATAAAGAGCTCAACATTTCTTACCAGCAGTGAAGATAAATACAGAGTTTCCCTGGGGATGCCACAGGTGTCATTATTAAGTCCCACCCCGGAAACCACACATACAAGGTTTAGATGTAACAGTTTGTAGTTAAGAGATTTCATCAGTAAATAGACTGATTTCATCATCAGGATGAAGATGAAGAGTAAATGCTCAGCTGATCGATCAGTTCTTCTTTGATCAGCTGATGAAAGTGACTCATTATTCAGTGACCTGCTGCTTGCTGACCTGCTCATTAACTTATTAGTCTGAATGTAGAAACACTTCATTTAATGTTTCCATGGGGACCATGTTTCCATGGTGACATTTCCTTCCTTCCTGACATTTTTGTTTGCTAGTAAAAGTTTGTCACAGATGTTAAACTGATTACATTAAACTTTTGAATTAATTTTTTAGACTTTTGTGAAGGGTTTTTGTCATCTGACCGTCAACCTGTGTGGAAATGTCTAAACCTGTTCTGGATTAATTTTCAAATACAACAATGTAGATCTTTGTTCAAACAACCTGATAGTATTAAAATATTATCACACTTTTTAATGGTCACTTCTATCAGTTCCTTCAAAATCCTTTAAATGAGTTCTGGCAAAAAAGCGGTACGAATAAATCTTTGTGTTAAATCTTGTTTCTGTAGCTGAGACTGTAAAACACAAACTGTATCTTTGTACAGAATGTTGCTTGTTTGATTGTATTTCAGTATGAATAAACCTTTAACCACAACAGACCTGATGTGACCTCAACCATCTTCAATCTTTTCTACATAGTTTGTAAAAATATCACTGTCATTTGTAAGGAAGGTTGTGTGGTTTGTAAGCATTTTGCTCTGATTTGAAAAATGTTGCTGTGGTTTATGAAAAAATTGCAGTGGTTTGTAAGGACGTCACTGTGGTTTATGAAAATGCTGGCATGGTTTGAAAGGACATTGAACATTGCTCTGGTTTGTAAAAAAAAAAAAAAAATGCAGTGGTTTTTATAATAGTAGTAGTACTCATAAAATGTCACATTACAGTAAGGAAAGATGTCTAGTCTAGTAAGGCATAAAAAGTCTCATGTAGTAGGTCATAAAAAAGTCATAGTATAGTGTGGGGTAAAAAGTCATAGTATGGTAAGGCATAACAAATTATATTATAGTGAGGAAAAAAAAGTCATACTATAATCAGTGATGAGGTCATAGTATAGTAAGGCATAAAAAGTCATAGTATAGGAAAGCAAAAAATTCATAAATTAAGACATAAAAGGTCATGGTATAATAAGGTATAAAAAGTCAGAGTATAGTAAGGAAAAAAAGTCATAGTATGGTAAAGCATAAAAAGTCATAGTATAGAAAGGCAAAAAAAAAAGTCATAGTATAGTAAGGCATAAAAAGTCATAGTATAACAAGGCATAAAAAGTCATAGTATAGTGAGGTGTAAAAGGTCATTGTATAATAAGGTATAAAAAGTCATAGTATAGTAAGGCGCAAAAAGTCAGTATAGTAGGGCGTAAAAAGTCATAGTATAGTAAGGCGTAAAAAGTCATAGTATAGTAAGGCATAAAAATGTAAAAAAAAGTCAGAGTATAACAAGGCATAAAAAGTCATAGTATAATAGGGCGTAAAAAGTCATAGTATAGTAAGGTGTAAAAAGGCATAGTATAGTAAGGCATAAAAATGTAAAAAAAAGTCAGAGTATAACAAGGCATAAAAAGTCATAGTATAGTAAGGCGTAAAAAGTCATAGTATAGTAAGGCGTAAAAAGTCATAGTATAGTAAGGCATAAAAATGTAAAAAAAAGTCAGAGTATAACAAGGCATAAAAAGTCATAGTATACTAAGGTATAAAGTCATAGTATAGTAGGGCGTAAAAAGTCATAGTATTGTAAGACATAAATATGTTAAAAAAAGTCATAGTATAACAAGGCATAAAAAGTCATAGTATAGTATGGTGCAAAAAGTCATAGTATAGTAAGGCGTAAAAATTTAAAAAAAAAGTCATAGTATAGTAAGGTAAAAAAAGTCATAGCATAAAAAGGCATAAAATGTTATAAAAACGTCATAGTATAACAAGGAATAAAAAGTCATAGTATAGTAAGGCGCAAAACGTCATAGTATAGTAAGGCATAAAAAATTATAGTATAATAAGGCACAAAAATGTTACAAAAAAGTCATAGTATAACAAGGCGTAAAAAGTCATTGTATAGTAAGGCACAAAAAGTCATAGTATAGTAAGGCATAAAGATTTTATGAAAAAGTCATAGTATAACAAGGCATAAAAAGTCATAGTATAATAAGGCGTAAAAATTTTATGAAAAAGTCATAGTATAACAAGGTGTAAAAAGTCATTGTATAGTAAGGCACAAAAAGCCATAGTATAGTAAGGCATAAAAATGTTATAAAAAAGTTATAGTATAACAAAGCATAAAAAGTCATAGTATAGTAAGGTGTAAAAAGTCATAATATAGTAAGGCATAAAAATGTTAAAAAAAAGTCATAGTATAACAAGGCATAAAAAGTCATAGTATAGTAAGGCATAAAAAGACATAGTATAGTAAGGCATAAAAATGTTATTAAAAAAGTCATAGTATGACAAGGCATAAATAGTCATAGTATAGTAAGGTGTAAAAAGTCATAATATAGTAAGGCATAAAAATGTTAAAAAAAAGTCATAGTATAACAAGGCATAAAAAGTCATAGTATAGTAAGGCATAAAAAGTCATAATATAGTAAGGCATAAAAATGTAAAAAAAAAGTCATAGTATAACAAGGCATAAAAAGTCAAAGTATAGTAAGGCGCAAAAAGTCATAGTATAGTAGGGCATAAAAAGTCATATTATACTAAGGTATAAAGTCATAGTATAGTAGGGCGTAAAAAGTCATAGTATAGTAAGACATAAAAATTAAAAAAAAAAGTCATAGTATAGTAAGGTATGAAAAGTCATAGAATAAAAAGGCATAAAATGTTATAAAAACGTCATAGTATGACAAGGAATAAAAAGTCATAGTATAGTAAGGCGCAAAACGTCATAATATAGTAAGGCATAAAAAATCATAGGATAATAAGGCATAAAAATGTTACAAAAAAGTCATAGTATAACTAGGCATAAAAAGTCATAGTACAGTAAGGCATAAAAAGTCATAGTACAGTAAGGCATAAAAAGTCATAGTACAGTAAGGCATAAAAAGTCATAGTACAGTAAGGCATAAAAAGTCATAGTACAGTAAGGCATAAAAAGTCATAGTACAGTAAGGCATAAAAAGTCATAGTACAGTAAGGCATAAAAAGTCATAGTACAGTAAGGCATAAAAAGTCATAGTACAGTAAGGCATAAAAAGTCATAGTACAGTAAGGCATAAAAAGTCATAGTACAGTAAGGCATAAAAAGTCATAGTACAGTAAGGCATAAAAAGTCATAGTACAGTAAGGCATAAAAAGTCATAGTACAGTAAGGCATAAAAAGTCATAGTACAGTAAGGCATAAAAAGTCATAGTACAGTAAGGCATAAAAAGTCATAGTACAGTAAGGCATAAAAAGTCATAGTACAGTAAGGCATAAAAAGTCATAGTACAGTAAGGCATAAAAAGTCATAGTACAGTAAGGCATAAAAAGTCATAGTACAGTAAGGCATAAAAAGTCATAGTACAGTAAGGCATAAAAAGTCATAGTATACTAAGGTATAAAGTCATAGTATAGTAGGGCGTAAAAAGTCATAGTATAGTAAGACATAAATATGTTAAAAAAAAAGTCATAGTATAACTAGGCATAAAAAGTCATAGTATAGTATAGTGCAAAAAGTCATAGAATAGTAAGGCGTAAAAAGTCATAATATAGTAAGGCATAAAAATGTTAAAAAAAAGTCATAGTATAACAAGGCGCAAAACGTCATAATATAGTAAGGCATAAAAAATCATAGGATAATAAGGCATAAAAATGTTACAAAAAAGTCATAGTATAACAAGGCGTAAAAAGTCATTGTATAGTAAGGCACAAAAAGTCATAGTATAGTAAGGCATAAAAATGATTAAAAAAAAAGTCATAGTATAACGGCATAAAAANTAAAAATGATTAAAAAAAAAGTCATAGTATAACAAGGCATAAAAAGTCATAGTATAGTAAGGCATAAAAAGTCATAGTATAATAAGGCATAAAAATGTTTCAAAAAAGTCATAGTATAACAAGGCGTAAAAAGTCATAGTATAATAAGGCATAAAAATGTTACAAAAAAGTCATAGTATAACAAGGCGTAAAAAGTCATTGTATAGTAAGGCACAAAAAGTCATAGTATAGTAAGGCATAAAAATGTTATAAAAAAGTCATAGTATAACAAGGCATAAAAAGTCATAGTATAGTAAGGCATTAAAAGACATAGTATAGTAAGGTGTAAAAAGTCATAATATAGTAAGCCATAAAAACGTTATAAAAAAGTCATAGTATAACAAGGCATAGAAAGTTATAGTATAATAAGGCATAAAAATGTTATAAAAAAGTCATAGTATAACAAGACATAAAAAGTCATAGTATAGTAAGGCGTTAAAAGACATAGTATAGTAAGGCATAAAAAGTCATAGTATAGTAAGGCGTTAAAAGACATAGTATAGTAAGGCATAAAAAGTCATAGTATAGTAAGGCGTTAAAAGACATAGTATAGTAAGGCATAAAAAGTCATAGTATAGTAAGGCGTTAAAAGACATAGTATAGTAAGGCATAAAAAGTCATAGTATAGTAAGGCGTTAAAAGACATAGTATAGTAAGGCATAAAAAGTCATAGTATAGTAAGGCGTTAAAAGACATAGTATAGTAAGGCATAAAAAGTCATAGTATAGTAAGGCGTTAAAAGACATAGTATAGTAAGGCATAAAAAGTCATAGTATAGTAAGGCGTTAAAAGACATAGTATAGTAAGGCATAAAAAGTCATAGTATAGTAAGGCGTTAAAAGACATAGTATAGTAAGGCATAAAAAGTCATAGTATAGTAAGGCGTTAAAAGACATAGTATAGTAAGGCATAAAAAGTCATAGTATAGTAAGGCGTTAAAAGACATAGTATAGTAAGGCATAAAAAGTCATAGTATAGTAAGGCGTTAAAAGACATAGTATAGTAAGGCATAAAAAGTCATAGTATAGTAAGGCGTTAAAAGACATAGTATAGTAAGGCATAAAAAGTCATAGTATAGTAAGGCGTTAAAAGACATAGTATAGTAAGGCATAAAAAGTCATAGTATAGTAAGGCGTTAAAAGACATAGTATAGTAAGGCATAAAAAGTCATAGTATAGTAAGGCGTTAAAAGACATAGTATAGTAAGGCATAAAAAGTCATAGTATAGTAAGGCGTTAAAAGACATAGTATAGTAAGGCATAAAAAGTCATAGTATAGTAAGGCGTTAAAAGACATAGTATAGTAAGGCATAAAAAGTCATAGTATAGTAAGGCGTTAAAAGACATAGTATAGTAAGGCATAAAAAGTCATAGTATAGTAAGGCGTTAAAAGACATAGTATAGTAAGGCATAAAAAGTCATAGTATAGTAAGGCGTTAAAAGACATAGTATAGTAAGGCATAAAAAGTCATAGTATAGTAAGGCGTTAAAAGACATAGTATAGTAAGGCATAAAAAGTCATAGTATAGTAAGGCGTTAAAAGACATAGTATAGTAAGGCATAAAAAGTCATAGTATAGTAAGGCGTTAAAAGACATAGTATAGTAAGGCATAAAAAGTCATAGTATAGTAAGGCGTTAAAAGACATAGTATAGTAAGGCATAAAAAGTCATAGTATAGTAAGGCGTTAAAAGACATAGTATAGTAAGGCATAAAAAGTCATAGTATAGTAAGGCGTTAAAAGACATAGTATAGTAAGGCATAAAAAGTCATAGTATAGTAAGGCGTTAAAAGACATAGTATAGTAAGGCATAAAAAGTCATAGTATAGTAAGGCGTTAAAAGACATAGTATAGTAAGGCATAAAAAGTCATAGTATAGTAAGGCATAACAATGTTAAAAAAAAGTCATAGTATAACAAGGCATAAAAAGTCATAGTATAGTAAAGGGTAAAAAGTCATAGTATAATAACACATAAAAATGTTATAAAAAAGTCATAGTATAACAAGGCATAAAAAGTCATAGAATAGTAAAGGGGAAAAAGTCATAGTATAATAACACATAAAAATGTTATAAAAAAGTCAGAGTATAACAAGATATAAAAAGTCATAGTATAGTAAGGCATAATAACAAGGCATAAAAAGTCATAGAATAGTAAAGGGGAAAAAGTCATAGTATAATAACACATAAAAATGTTATAAAAAAGTCAGAGTATAACAAGATATAAAAAGTCATAGTATAGTAAGGCATAATAACAAGGCATAAAAAGTCATAGAATAGTAAAGGGGAAAAAGTCATAGTATAATAACACATAAAAATGTTATAAAAAAGTCAGAGTATAACAAGATATAAAAAGTCATAGTATAGTAAGGCATAATAACAAGGCATAAAAAGTCATAGAATAGTAAAGGGGAAAAAGTCATAGTATAATAACACATAAAAATGTTATAAAAAAGTCAGAGTATAACAAGATATAAAAAGTCATAGTATAGTAAGGCATAATAACAAGGCATAAAAAGTCATAGAATAGTAAAGGGGAAAAAGTCATAGTATAATAACACATAAAAATGTTATAAAAAAGTCAGAGTATAACAAGATATAAAAAGTCATAGTATAGTAAGGCATAATAACAAGGCATAAAAAGTCATAGAATAGTAAAGGGGAAAAAGTCATAGTATAATAACACATAAAAATGTTATAAAAAAGTCAGAGTATAACAAGATATAAAAAGTCATAGTATAGTAAGGCATAATAACAAGGCATAAAAAGTCATAGAATAGTAAAGGGGAAAAAGTCATAGTATAATAACACATAAAAATGTTATAAAAAAGTCAGAGTATAACAAGATATAAAAAGTCATAGTATAGTAAGGCATAATAACAAGGCATAAAAAGTCATAGAATAGTAAAGGGGAAAAAGTCATAGTATAATAACACATAAAAATGTTATAAAAAAGTCAGAGTATAACAAGATATAAAAAGTCATAGTATAGTAAGGCATAATAACAAGGCATAAAAAGTCATAGAATAGTAAAGGGGAAAAAGTCATAGTATAATAACACATAAAAATGTTATAAAAAAGTCAGAGTATAACAAGATATAAAAAGTCATAGTATAGTAAGGCATAATAACAAGGCATAAAAAGTCATAGAATAGTAAAGGGGAAAAAGTCATAGTATAATAACACATAAAAATGTTATAAAAAAGTCAGAGTATAACAAGATATAAAAAGTCATAGTATAGTAAGGCATAATAACAAGGCATAAAAAGTCATAGAATAGTAAAGGGGAAAAAGTCATAGTATAATAACACATAAAAATGTTATAAAAAAGTCAGAGTATAACAAGATATAAAAAGTCATAGTATAGTAAGGCATAATAACAAGGCATAAAAAGTCATAGAATAGTAAAGGGGAAAAAGTCATAGTATAATAACACATAAAAATGTTATAAAAAAGTCAGAGTATAACAAGATATAAAAAGTCATAGTATAGTAAGGCATAATAACAAGGCATAAAAAGTCATAGAATAGTAAAGGGGAAAAAGTCATAGTATAATAACACATAAAAATGTTATAAAAAAGTCAGAGTATAACAAGATATAAAAAGTCATAGTATAGTAAGGCATAATAACAAGGCATAAAAAGTCATAGAATAGTAAAGGGGAAAAAGTCATAGTATAATAACACATAAAAATGTTATAAAAAAGTCAGAGTATAACAAGATATAAAAAGTCATAGTATAGTAAGGCATAATAACAAGGCATAAAAAGTCATAGAATAGTAAAGGGGAAAAAGTCATAGTATAATAACACATAAAAATGTTATAAAAAAGTCAGAGTATAACAAGATATAAAAAGTCATAGTATAGTAAGGCATAATAACAAGGCATAAAAAGTCATAGAATAGTAAAGGGGAAAAAGTCATAGTATAATAACACATAAAAATGTTATAAAAAAGTCAGAGTATAACAAGATATAAAAAGTCATAGTATAGTAAGGCATAATAACAAGGCATAAAAAGTCATAGAATAGTAAAGGGGAAAAAGTCATAGTATAATAACACATAAAAATGTTATAAAAAAGTCAGAGTATAACAAGATATAAAAAGTCATAGTATAGTAAGGCATAATAACAAGGCATAAAAAGTCATAGAATAGTAAAGGGGAAAAAGTCATAGTATAATAACACATAAAAATGTTATAAAAAAGTCAGAGTATAACAAGATATAAAAAGTCATAGTATAGTAAGGCATAATAACAAGGCATAAAAAGTCATAGAATAGTAAAGGGGAAAAAGTCATAGTATAATAACACATAAAAATGTTATAAAAAAGTCAGAGTATAACAAGATATAAAAAGTCATAGTATAGTAAGGCATAATAACAAGGCATAAAAAGTCATAGAATAGTAAAGGGGAAAAAGTCATAGTATAATAACACATAAAAATGTTATAAAAAAGTCAGAGTATAACAAGATATAAAAAGTCATAGTATAGTAAGGCATAATAACAAGGCATAAAAAGTCATAGAATAGTAAAGGGGAAAAAGTCATAGTATAATAACACATAAAAATGTTATAAAAAAGTCAGAGTATAACAAGATATAAAAAGTCATAGTATAGTAAGGCATAATAACAAGGCATAAAAAGTCATAGAATAGTAAAGGGGAAAAAGTCATAGTATAATAACACATAAAAATGTTATAAAAAAGTCAGAGTATAACAAGATATAAAAAGTCATAGTATAGTAAGGCATAATAACAAGGCATAAAAAGTCATAGAATAGTAAAGGGGAAAAAGTCATAGTATAATAACACATAAAAATGTTATAAAAAAGTCAGAGTATAACAAGATATAAAAAGTCATAGTATAGTAAGGCATAATAACAAGGCATAAAAAGTCATAGAATAGTAAAGGGGAAAAAGTCATAGTATAATAACACATAAAAATGTTATAAAAAAGTCAGAGTATAACAAGATATAAAAAGTCATAGTATAGTAAGGCATAATAACAAGGCATAAAAAGTCATAGAATAGTAAAGGGGAAAAAGTCATAGTATAATAACACATAAAAATGTTATAAAAAAGTCATAGTATAACAAGGCATAAAAAGTTATAGTATGATAAGGCATAAAAATGTTATAAAAAAGTCAGAGTATAACAAGACATAAAAAGTCATAGTATAGTAAGGGGTAAAAAGTCATAGTATAATAAGGCGTGAAAATGTTATAAAAAAGTCATAGTATAACAAGGCATAAAAATCATAGTATAGTAAGGTGTAAAAAGTCATAATATAGTAAGGCATAAAAATGTTAAAAAAGTCATAGTATAACAAGGCATAAAAAGTCATAGTACAGTAAGGGGTAAAAAGTCATATTATAATAAGGCGTAAAAATGTTATAAAAAAGTCATAGTATAACAAGGCATAAAAAGTCATAGTATAATAAGGCATAAAAATGTTATAAAAAGTCATAGTATAACAAGACATAAAAAGTCATAGTATAGTAAGGTGTAAAAAGTCATAGTTAAGGCATAAATATGTTATAAAAAAGTCATAGTATAACAAGGCATAAAAAGTCATAGTATAGTAAGGCATAAAAAGTCATAGTATAGTAAGGCACAAAAATGTTAAAAAAAAGTCATAGTATAACAAGGCATAAAAAGTCATAGTATAGTAAGGCTCAAAAAATCATAGTATAGTAGGGCATAAAAAGTCATAGTATACTAAGGTATAAAGTCATAGTACAGTAGGGCGTAAAAAGTCATAGTACAGTAAGGCATAAATATGTTAAAAAAAGTCATAGTATAACAAGGCATAAAAAGTCATAGTATAGTATGGTGCAAAAAGTCATAGTATAGTAGGGCGTAAAAAGTCATAGTATACTAAAGTATAAAGTCATAGTATAGTAAGGCATAAAAAGTCATAGTATAATAAGGCATAAAAATGTTATAAAAAAGTCATAGTATAACAAGGCATAAAAAGTAATAGTATAGTAAGGCATAAAAAGTCATAATATAGTAAGGCATAAAAATGTTAAAAAAAAGTCATAGTATAACAAGGCATAAAAAGTCATAGTATAGTAAGGCGTAAAAAGTCATAATATAGTAAGGCATAAAAATGTTAAAAAAAAGTCATAGTATAACAATGCATAAAAAGTCATAGTATAGTAAGGCATAAAAAGTCATAGTATGATAAGGCATAAAAATGTTATAAAAAAGTCATAGTATAACAAGGCATAAAAAGTCATAGTATAATAAGGCATAAAAATGTTATAAAAAAGTCAGAGTATAACAAGACATAAAAAGTCATAGTATAGTAAGGTGTAAAAAGTCATAGTTAAGGCATAAATATGTTATAAAAAAGTCATAGTATAACAAGGCATAAAAAGTCATAGTATAGTAAGGCATAAAAAGTCATAGTATAGTAAGGCACAAAAATGTTAAAAAAAAGTCATAGTATAACAAGGCATAAAAAGTCATAGTATAGTAAGGCGTAAAAAGTCATAGTATAGTAAGGCATAAAAATGTTAAAAAAAAGTCATAGTATAACAAGGCATAAAAAGTCATAGTATAGTAAGGCATAAAAAGTCATAGTATAGTAAGGCGCAAAAAGTCATAGTATAGTAGGGCATAAAAAGTCATAGTATACTAAGGTATAAAGTCATAGTATAGTAGGGCGTAAAAAGTCATAGTATAGTAAGGCATAAATATGTTAAAAAAAGTCATAGTATAACAAGGCATAAAAAGTCATAGTATAGTATGGTGCAAAAAGTCATAGTATAGTAGGGCGTAAAAAGTCATAGTATACTAAGGTATAAAGTCATAGTATAGTAAGGCATAAAAAGTCATAGTATAATAAGGCATAAAAATGTTATAAAAAAGTCATAGTATAACAAGGCATAAAAAGTCATTGTATAGTAAGGTGTAAAAAGTCATAATATAATAAGGCATAAAAATGTTACAAAAAAGTCATAGTATAACAAGGCATAAAAAGTCATAGTATAGTAAGGTGTAAAAATTTTATAAAAAAGTCATAGTATAACAATGCATAAAAAGTCATAGTATAGTAAGGCGTAAAAAGTCATAATATAATAAGGCATAAAAATGTTACAAAAAAGTCATAGTATAACAAGGCATAAAAAGTCATAGTATAGTAAGGTGTAAAAATTTTATAAAAAAGTCATAGTATAACAAGGCATAAAAAGTCATAGTATAGTAAGGAGTAAAAAGTCATAGTATAATAAGGCATAAAAATGTTATAAAAAAAGTCTTAGTATAACAAGGCATAAAAAGTCATAGTATAGTAAGGGGTAAAAAGTCATAGTATAATAAGGCGTGAAAATGTTATAAAAAAGTCATAGTATAACAAGGCATAAAAAGTCATAGTATAGTAAGGGGCAAAAAGTCATAGTATAATAAGGCGTAAAAATGTTGTAAAAAAGTCTTAGTATAACAAGGCATAAAAAGTCATAGAAGAGTAGGGCGTAAAAAGTCATAGTATAGTAAGGCATAAATATGTTAAAAAAAAGTCATAGTATAACAAGGCATAAAAAGTCATAGTATAGTAAGGCATAAAAATGTTATAAAAAAGTCATAGTATAACAAGGCATAAAAAGTAATAGTATAGTAAGGCATAAAAAGTCATAATATAGTAAGGCATAAAAATGTTAAAAAAAAGTCATAGTATAACAAGGCATAAAAAGTCATAGTATACTAAGGCGCAAAAAGTCATAGTATAGTAAGGAATAAAAAGTTATTGTATAGTAAGTCATAAGAACTTTGCCGTGGTTTGAAAGGTTGTTGGGGAATGTCGGTGAAAAACAAAACTCTGGATACAACAAATGTGTTATTTTTAAACAGACCAACTTTATTTAAAAGTTTTTCAATGAACAAAATTGGAAAACATTTACACAGTGAACAAAGAGACAACATGAAAATGTCAGAGAACTGTTGCTTCAGGTGGCCATTTGGGCTGTCACTTCTTCTTCTTGAACCTGACAGAGAGAACAGAGCGTCAGCCATCATATCCATTCCATCTTATCTTTGTGGTGGACAGAGACAGAGAAACTTACTTGGAGCCACCAGGACGCTTTCTATCCAAACCGAGCCGCTTCCTGTCAGCAAAGGATGGCCTGTAATAAGACAATTAGGTGAGACAGGTGCACAGACAGGTAGGTGTGTACTGAGAGGTGTGACAGGTGTACAGACAGACAGAAAGGTGTGCTAAGAGACAGTCTCACCCTGCTCTATAGTGTTTCAGGGCCTTGCTGCTGGTGTTGGTCAGCTCTTTGTCAAACACTGATTTCTTGCCTCCTTTTCTTGTTTTCTGATTGGCTGCTACACAGACAGACAAACAGTTTAGTTTAGCGCAACCGTTTACAGTATAGTGTGCATGTTTTATCAATAAAGTGTACAGTCTTTGGATTACAGGAGAAAGCTTGGGTAACCGGAGAGGACCCATGAAGGCAGAGGGAGAACATACAAACTCCACGAGAAAGGCCCCTGGCCCGGGGTTCTAACTCATAATCTTCTCACTGTGGGAGGACAGTTCTAACCACTGCACAACTGTGCTGACCCATGAAAAACACATAGTATATTAAGTCATAAAAAGTCATATACTAAGGCATATACAGTAAGGCAAAATAAGTCAGAATGATAAGTCATAAAAAGTTATAGTATAGTAAGTAATAAAAAGTATAGTAAGGTAAAAAAGTCATACTATGGTAAGGCATAAAAAGCCATAATATGGTAAGACAAAATGTCGTCAATAGTATCATAAGGCTAAAAAGTCATAGTATAGTAAGGCATAAAAAGTCAAAGTATGGTAAGGCAAAAAAGTCAGTATGGTAAGGCAAAAAAGTCTGAATGGTAAGGCATAAAAAGTCTTAGTATAGCAAGTAATAAAAAGTCATAGAATAGTAAGTCACAAAAAGTCATAGCATGGTAAGGCATACAAAGTCGTAGTACAGTAAGTCAAAAAGTCATAGTATAGTAAGTAATAAAAAGTCATAGTATAGTAATGCAAAAAACGTCACAGTATAGTAAGTCATAAAAAGTCATACTATGGTAATTTGATCAATTAAAATTTAAACATTCAATGCATTTTAGCATTTATCAGACGTCGTTTCAGTATACTGTACGTTTATATATCCATCAGCATGTCTCAATATGTTTATGTATTTATCAATATGTCTCAGTACGTGTATGTACATTAGTGTTTCTGACCTTTAGTCTGCGTCTCTTCCTCGGGCATTGCTCTCGCTCTCTTTGGTCGTCTCTCTCTCTTGGCCGCCCGTTCAGCAAACATCTGAGCCTTCAAGATCTCAAACTGAGAGCGCTCCTCAGACTGACAGAGATAATGAGAGATATAAAGACACATTAAAGAAAGAAACACAGTCCTCTGTTTTCCTGCAGAGCGGCAGCTGCTTTGTACTAAAAAGACTGAATCTTTGTGATGTGTCTGAGTCAGGAGAAATAATTACAGAGGAAAAAACACTTTATACGTTGCTATGGACACCTGCTATAAAAAGACATAGAAACATGAACTTATCAGACTCCTGTCACTTGGTGGAGGTGTTGATGTAACCCACAGCTTTGAAATAACTGCTACCTCCACCAAACCTCATACAAAATATTCCAAATTTATAAAACAACCTTCAGGGAACAACGTCACACATCAGATGTGTTATTACCGTCAGCTCCTTCTTCTTCTTGCCATCCTTCAAGAACTTTTCTCTCTTCTTCTTGCCTCTGAGAGCGAGATCGAACTCCTGCAGAGCCTTTGACACTGATGAAGAGGAGAAGGAACAGCAGTTAAAATACTACTGTGGACTGCAAAGTACTGCAGACAGCTATAGAATACTGCTAAGTACTGCTGAATGAAGTAGTGCAGTGCAGTTTAGGAGTAACTGTAGTAAATGAGGTGCAGTACCCTGTGTATTAATACTCACTACGACTCTGTTTCCTCTCTTGTTGAGTTTGAAACCAAACTCTCTGTGTTTCACTTGAAGCAGCGGAGCTATCGAGACGCTTCTGAGCCACGCTCAACTATACACACACACACACACACACACACACACACACACAGGTAAATTTATAGATTCTCACTTGTTTATGAAAGGTACTACTGCAAATACTAAAATATTACTACTGTATATGCTGCTACTGCTGAGAGTACTACAATTACTGTAAGACTGCATGCATTTTAATTATTTAGCTCACTAACTCATCTGTAAATACTACAATACCAATGATCCTCAGCTGTTGCTATGGAGAAGAGGTCAGGATCTGATGTAAACAGCTGATGTAAACAGCTGGAAACAGCATGAAGTTCTGTTACAAATGCACCCTGGGAGTCGTAGTTGACTTCTCTCCTAGAGTTTTTATGTCTCCACGGATCTTTAGCTCTAGTACATTTTAAGGCTTGTGTCATAAAGACACGGCTGTTCCTCAGAAAAAGTGATTAGTTGATCATCTTTCCTCCGTCCAAAACTCTGACTTTGCTTTGAGCTTGAATAATGATGTGAAGGTGCTCAGGTGTACTGGTGTTCAGGTGTGTAGGTGTACCTTGGCCTCAGACGCAGCCAGCTCTCTTTCCTCTCTCTCCAGCTTCACCACAGCGTAAACATCCTTCTCCAGTTTGGAAATCAGATCTCTGAACTTCAGGATGACATCTGGGTGGGTGGGTGGGAGGGAGAGAGAGGGAGAGGGAGAGGGAGAGGGAGAGGGGGAGGTGNAGGGAGAGGGAGAGGGAGAGAGTTTAGTCACAGCACACATGAGAAACTTTTTACTGTTTCTGTTCAGAAATACCAGTTCATCATCAGTTCACCCTTGTTACCTTACTGCTGCTCAGAACTCAACTCTCCCACGTTCCCTGAACTACACAGCTCTGTCTATTTCCCAGGCACACAGAAAACTCTCTGACAAACTGTTTCTCAGGTGTGTGTACCTGGCGGCAGGACTCGAGCCTTCACACTGTTCTTGGCAGACTTCACCACCTCCTTCAGCGTCTTCCTCTCAGACTCTCCGACCAGAGACACTGAACGTCCGGAACGACCGGCTCTCGCTGTGCGGCCGACTCGGTGGACGTAGTGTTTGACTGTGGACGGCATGGTGAAGTTTATGACCTGAGAGAGAGAGAGAGAGAGAGAGAGAGAGAGAGGTCTTTAGATGATCAGCCAGAAAACATGATGAGTTTGTCGAAATTAAAATCCAACTTAGTTTTAATAAAGAAGAGCTTATGTCAATATATTTACACAAATTTGTTACTATGGTAACTACACTTAGAACCATGTAGGACTCCACAGCAACTACAAGGAAACCCTTTAATGCTGTACCTCAGTAGTAACTCCATGGCAACCTTATAGTAACGTTAGGGAAACCTTACAGTAACACTTAAGTGATTCTGTGGGAACCCTGTAGTGACTGTATAGTAACTCTACAGTAAACTCAGTGGTAACTTTATGGTAGTCCTGCAGTAACCATTAAGAGATGTGACTCTCACCGTTTTGACTCCATCGATGTCCAGACCTCTGGCTGCTACATCTGTCGCCACCAAGATATCAATCTGTTCATCTTTAAAACGCCTGGAGAACACGGAGAATGAGAAAAAAAAAAAGGGAAAATACATACATATAAGGTTCTGGAGGTTCTCCAGACTGTGACTCTGTGTGTGTGTGTGTGTGTGTGTGTGTGTGTATATACCTGAGGTTCTCCAGTCTCTGGCTCTGGCTCAGTTCTCCGTGCAGTTCTCCGACCTTCAGTCCCATCAGGCCCAGCAGGATGTGCAGTCGGTGAGCCTGTTTCCTCGTCTGAGTGAAACACATCACGTGATCCTGGAACGTTCGAGTCAGCAGAGCTAAGACAAAACACAACAGTCAGTAACAGTACTGCAGTGTTTGTAGTAGTACCACTACTGTACTATAGTATTAGCAGTAGTACTGGAGTACTATCAGGACCTACCAGCCACCACAGCCTCCCTGTCTCCCTCTCTGTTCGGTCGGATTCTGACAAACTCTTGTCGCAGGAACGGAGCCACGTCAGTGTTGCTGTTAACAAAGATCCTGATTGGCTGCTTCAACGAAACGGCTGCCAGGTCCTTCACCTGGAGACAGAGGTCACATGACACACACTAACACACCTGGAGGCACAGGTCACATGACACACACTAACGCACCTGGAGACACAGATCACATGACACAGGTATGAACGAGTACCTCGTTTGTCATGGTGGCGGAGAACAACATGGTCTGTCTGTTGTAGGAACACAACCTGATGATCTCCTTCATCTGCTCCTCAAAATACTCGTCCAACATCCTGAGAGACAAAGGCACAGAACCACACAGGTGAGTTCCAACAGGTGAGCTTTTCGTTCGAGTGGTCTGCGTTTCCATTCAGTCATGTAATGCAAAATCGTTCCAATTAAATATGACGATAGATTTCTTTATTTTATTAAAATTTTTTCGCAAGATTTGAGTTTTTTTCAAAAGTCACGTTTCCATTACTCGTTTTTAAGTTTGCACATTAAGCACGTTAATGGAAACGCACCTAGTGTTTACCTGTCGGCCTCGTCCAGGATCAGGATCTCAATCTGAGTGAGCTCGAAGCTCGGTGTGTTGTGAAGGTGATCAATCAGACGACCAGGTGTAGCGATCAGGACGTCTGGCCCCGCCCTCAAAGCCACCTCCTGAGACTTCAGGTCCAACCCACCTGGAGACAGGCCGAGACAGGTTAGGTTATTCAGGACCAGAATGAGTCTAGAATTCGAAGTCAAACTGAGTCCAGGGTCACGAGTCAGAGTAAGTCAGTAACCAGTAATCAGACGTACCGACAGCCAGGCAGGTGGTGATGGAGGTGAACTGGGCGAGTTGACGGGCCACAGAGTGAACCTGGATCCCCAACTCTCTGGTTGGAACTAGAACCAAGACCCGGGTCACCTGGGAAGTCCTGGGCTTATAAACTAAACGCTCCAACACCGGCAGCATGAAGGCTGCTGTCTTCCCTGAGGAGAGGAGAGGAATTTTTTTATAGTTATTCATCTGGTCCCAATATGATGAACTGGTTCCAGGATATCAGGATTACCTGTCCCAGTAGCAGCGCAGGCGCAGAGGTCTCTGCCCAGCAGGCCAACAGGAACACAGGCCTTCTGGATGGGTGTTGGCTGCTTGAAGCCCACAGCTGTGATGGCCTGCAGGGACACAACATGAGGTCACAAATATCATCAACAACAAAACCAGGAGAACTTTGTCCAGGTGAGTCCTGAAGCATCGGATATGTATCAGGTATTTATACCTGATAGGTGATATCAGACACTCGGAGGTTTTACCTTCAGAATGGGTCTGGACAGGTTCATGTCATCAAAGGTCAGCTGATCATCGTACTGAGACGCATCTTCATAGAATGCCTCTGGAGCCTGAACAGGACAAACACATCCGTTACTGTGGTAACCATGCACACATCACCTGTACACCTGTGACATCATCAGCTCCTCATCCTAACCTCTTCTCCCGCCTTCCTTTTCTTTCCACGTCGTTCTTTCTCTCTCAGGGTGTCTGCGGGAAACAGGAAGTCAACAACACAAATAAAACGCTTTTTCAATGTTTAAATTCATTAGAAAAGTTTAATTTTTAAGTTTAATTTTTATTGGGATTTTTCTGTTCAGAACTGCAGTTTGTTTTACTGAACTGAATTATATTTTAGTGACCTTTAAATTTTTTAGTTATTGATCATCAGGTTATTAAAACTGTTACAATAAGTAAAATCTTTCAGCTTCCTGTCAAACTTAAAAATAAAAGCCTCTCCTGAACTCACCTGATTTGGTAAGAATCTCCTCGTCACTCGAGTCAAACTCATCTTCATCGTCCTCGTCGTCGTCCTCCTCCTCATCATCGTCATCACCTTCATCAGCTTCTCCTGCAGCAGGCTTTACATCCTGCTCTTCATCATCTTCTTCCTCCTCCTCCTCGTTCTTCCCTGTAGTATCTTCAGCAGCGCCGCTCTGAGCTGATTTCTCCTGCAGATCAAAACAAACTTCACCTTGGGCACAGGAAGTAGAACCTGGCCAGACAGCGGGAACTGCTTTATTTTTTTCCCCCAACCAAGACAGATGAAGACCTACCCTGCCTCTGATTGGCTAGTACTCAGTTAGGTTTGGTTTAGGCATGAAGAGCCATGATTGGTTGGGGTAAGAATATCAGGGTAAGGCAATTAGATGCTGGGCAGGGGCTCTTCACCTGGCCAAAGCACTCACCTCAGCTTTCCTTTTCTTCCTTATTTTCTCTATTTTCTGGTCCAGAGTCGTCACAGATCTCTGCAAATGCAGAACACTGTTAATATACAACCAATGGAGAATATTAAAGAACCAAAACACTGCCGGCGAACGTTAGAGAATGGAAGAACATTAGAGAGTGGACGTGAACTGTCCCACACTGACAGTCGATCATACTGCAGCAGGTTTTACCTTCTTCTTGAGCTGTTTCATGACATCGGCCATAACCCAGTCGTCATCATGGTTCAGGCTGTCCCTCTCTCCAAACTGAAAGTCTGTGTTAAAATCTTTCGACCCGAAATTCTTGAGCTTCTTCTTCCTGTTCAGGATGATCCGCTCCTCCTGAAACACACACACACAAAAATACACACAGTTAATGGACAACAACACAACCGTACACAACAGTTAATACACAACATACACACAGTCAGTACACAATAATACAATTAATACACAGCTCCAGAGTTAATCAAATAAAAATACATAAGGATATATTGAACTTTGTATTTTTAATCTTATTTCATTGGCTAATGTTTATGATGTTTAAACTCCAGTGGTCTGAACTGTTGAAGTTTCTTCTAGAACTGCAATGTCAACTTCATAGATTTTGGGTTTAAATTAAAAGAAAAAGGCACATTTTGTTTTGTTTATTTATCGGCGGTAAATCCGTTGTTTTCCAGCAGAAATCCGGTTCCCCTCCAGCGGCCTCGACGGTTTACCGGGGAGAGATCCAACTGTGTGCCCGGACTAACTCACCTCCTGGTCGGACTCGCTGTCCGGTTCCTCCGGACTCTGGTCCTCGTCCCGGATCGTCCCGATCAGACCCAGTTCTTCCAACATGGCGGACGACGCTGCGGTACCGGAACACTGGGCTGTGAACAGAATGTAGACCGGTACTGTGTCGGAACCGGTTCTACACAAGTCCTGTGGAGCTTCTTTACAGTTTTTCCCTCACACGTGTGTTGACGGAAACAGGAAGTAGGTATGTACAGTTTCCGGTTTACGTATCTTTTTTTTTTTTTTTTAAATAAACTTTATTGATAATTAACAAATACACAGTAAAAACTGGATCAGCCGAACAATTCTTTCTTTCTTTCTTTCTTTCTTTTTTTCTTTCTTTCTTTCTTTCTTTCTTTCTTTCTTTCTTTCTTTCAACAAAAATAAAATTGCAGCTTATAAAACATTTGTGTTTCTGTGTGTGTGTAGACCTGTACTACTATCTTTGTGAGGACCAAGTTCAACTTTCAACCTTCATAGTGAGGACACTTGAACTACCATGATCACTACTTCAAATTAATGTTTGAAGGTTCAGACTTGGTTTTAAGGTTTATGTTAGAATGAGGATTATGTTAGGGTTAAAAGAAAGACAAATCTATCTGTGTGTGATGATTGTTTCAGGTTGTCTCTTTTGAACTAAAACATATGATTTATTCTTACCACAAATAACACACACACACACACACACACACACACACACACACACACACACACACACACACACACACACACACATACTGATCTTTAACCACTGGAACTTCCTAGAAGAGTCGAGTCTCTGTCACAGTGACCTCACAGTGTCACGGTGAGGTCATCAAACAGGAAGCACAAAGACAAACTTAAAGAAGACAGAAACCATTAAACAGAAAACGTCTTGAAGATAAAGAAAAAATATTTAGATGAATGAAGACTAAAGAACTATAGATTTAATAAAAAAACAGGCCTGAGCCCTCAGACACAGAATGAAATGTCCAGACATGGGGGGATATGTCCTCCTCACTTTCATTCTTTCAGGTAGATTTTCTGTTGACTGTGCAGAGGAGGTCCGATTCATCTGTGGTTACCATCAGTTGACTGGTATACCCTGGGTTTCGCCTCACAGGCTACATACAGCCTGCCTTATGTCATTGGTTGTTGGGGTTGTATGGTTCATATGGACGCTGAAGGGAAGACCTGCAGACACTGCTCAGGGCTGAATAAGTCCTTCACCTCCTCTGCATGTTTTCAGAGTAAATAGACACAGGTTTGGTTTTATGCACCAGTTCCCTTAATTCAAGACAGTTATTTTCCAGGGGTAGGTGACGAAAAGAAACCTTGAACCTTGGCATGAAAACACAATCAGTCAATATAACTAAACATAAAGTTAGTGGCTTTAAAATCACAGCACTTTATTTTATTCTAAGTTTTGTAGGCCAACATTATTACGCAAGTTTTCAGATTCATCATTTTTTATTTGCTTGATTGATTTAAGAGTAATCGTAAATTACAATAAATCAGATACACACACACACACACACACACACTCTCATATATATGGACATTTCACTGTGTCCCCCTCACTTGTGAAATCAAACCTGAACCACTGCTCACAATGATAGAACGAGAAAACACACTGAGAGGGAGGAGGAAGGGCCATGAGGAGGAGGAGGAGGGGGGTGAGGGGGAGGAGTCAGTCCCTCAGGATAAAAATCTCCAGAGAGTGAGTCAGTGTGAACAGGGACACAAGAACAGACTACATCAGCTACAGAACAAGAGATCCAGAACCTGAATCTAGAACCATCAGGTCTGAGCTCCTCCTTCTTCAGTCTGCTGATCTGTGAGTTTCATCATTTTTATCTTTCAGACATTCAGAGTAGAGTTCAACTGTTACTGAAACAAGACAGAGACAGACGTACAGAGAGAGGGATAGACAGACAGACAGAGATACAGACAGACAGGTAAAGAGAGTGACTCATCATGGACAGGTGAGTAGTATATTAATGCATATCAAAGTGTATCTGATGGTAACCCTAACCCATTTTGTGTGAAAATGGAGGAAGTTAAACTGTTTCTGCTGATCTACCCGCTAACACCAACATCCAGGCCTGTTTGGGAGCCAATATGACGACAGAAAAATTCAAAGCCCTCACGAGAAAATGACCCCGAAAAACGCTTATCACATTAAAATGTCAGCTACGGGTCGGTTCTGGTGTTCCCTTTTTTCCTGTTTTTGTAGTTTACAATGTTTTTCCATTCAGTCAAATTGTCCCCATTAAAAGTTGCTGAATCAGCGGTGATCAGCTTCTGTTTGCAGTGTAACAACTACCACTGGATTACTGTGATACTGAAGAAAAACTGAGGTTCTGCAGCCTCTTATTTCTCTGATTTCTAAGTGGATTTTTGGAGGTTTATTCTGGATGGACATCAGAGATAATGATATCCTCAGGAAGATGAAGTGTGTTCACATCTTTCTGTCACTTTATTTTAAGTATTGTCATGTTGAGATACGTCATGACCGATCGGATTGCTGTGTGTTAGCAGTGGAAGAAGGTTGATTTGTCAGGGGTCAGAGGTCAGGCTGGGCGTAGATTTGATATCTTCTTCTTTCTTTGAAGGGAATCTTTTTAATTAAAGGTTAGCAGTTAGCAGTTAGCCAGATGTCCAGATGTGGGTGCAGCAGCAGCTGGATGCTGATTGGCTCTCCTCAGTGAGCTGTTATTAAACACACAGATTATAGACTGAGGGGGCGTGTGTGTGGTCCTGGATGTCTGTATTTGTGAGGACTTTCTTCTCTTCAAAGGCTTTAGACCTGATGATTAATGTGTGTGTGTGTGTGTGTGTCTTTGTGTGAGTGTGTGTGTGTGCTCAGACCCTGCTGGTCAGTAGAAGTGGAAACACTGACAACTGACTGACTGTATTACAGTGTAATCTGAAGCATAACATCTGTAAGTAGAAACAGGTCCACTGTGGCTGAAGGATAAAAACGGTGTTGTCGTCAGTTGTGTGTCTGAGACAATCTGAGTTAATGAGACAACTGTCAGAGTTCAGCTTAAGTTTGAAAACAGTTTATATATAAATTTTACAGAATGAAGTAAACAAAGTGAATGAACAGACATATGAAACAGAGTGGAAGATTTGTCTGTTTTTTCCTCCCAGATTCATCAGTTCAGTTTATTTTAAAGACAGAAAAACAGGGTCTGGAGGCTGTTGGGAAAGAAAGAGGTGGGTGGGGGGGTGGCAGAGGTTACTGCGGTTCAAGTTGAAAAGTGTTTATATGTACGACACAGTCCGAGAATAAGTTCAGCTGTGAGCTACGGAGCCACAGGAGGGACAAAAACACTCCAATGAGATCAGTCTGTTCATCATGATCTAGGACACTGCTGCAGCTTCCTGTTTACACCAGAGGATGCTGTCTGTCTGTCTTTGTTTATTTGTTTAGAACCGGTGTTTTGATTATGTTTTAAAACCACACGCAACTGACGTTTTTGCATTCCTACTGAGTTCCATCACAGACTCAATAAAAGAGTTTATTATTATATTATTTATCATAATAATTTCCAAACAGAAAGCTGTCATAATTAAGGATCCCATTTTTTCCAAGTTCTGTAGCTCTAAACTTTGGACGTTCTTCGTCAGTGGTTCTTCAGAGCCTTTCAGTGATCAGTTGCCAAACCCGATTTTATAGATTTTTTTCAAGGCTGCGTTGCTACACTTCTTTAAATGCCAAAAAGTGTAATTTCAGAAGCATAACGTTAGTAAATTTGGAAAAGGAGCTGCTCGAAAGTTTCCATAAGGTCAGCAGAAGTGTGCTCACATTATTTCTCAAACTTCTTAACTGAGTAATTAGTTAAACTAGGAGTCTGAGGGACTCACTGAAGGACAGCAGTCAGTTTAAAAGTGCTATAGGAAGAGAAAAGAGAAACCCTGTCTCTGATGTGGTGAACTGTAACAAATGGCAGCTGAGAGCCTGGATGGTGAGTTATTGGTGTCCTCTGATTGGCTGAGGCCTTAATTAACACTACATAACGATTGGCTGAATCAAGAGGTGAATCAACTGATACGGACCGTTAATGTTTCACAAGAAGGAACTAAAGTTATATTTATATTAAGATAAATATATATTTATATTTTATATTTATAGGTCATAACCCTGAAAATACAGAACACACAGAACAAAGACCTGAACCAAACCTGCGTATGTTTCCTCCTGGTTTGGCTCCAGCACCCCTGTGACTCTCAAAATAAGTGGTATAACTAATGGATGGGTGTTTCTTCTTCTGTGTTTTGAGGTCAACATGCTCCAATTCAGGATGACTCCCTGTCTGTTGTCCCTCCTCTTCGTCGTCCCTTTGCTGTCCTCCATCATGGCTGCTGCCGAACATGCTGGCTGCAAAATCCGCATCACTGACAAAGGACTGGATATGTGTGAGTAAATGGACATGTAGTTGTTAAACTTTAATCCTGATTCATAATCTGGATTTGAACGATATGGATCCTATAATTGATTGAGTGACAGTGGACTGAGCAGGGTAGTCGAGACGTCCCTCTCTCCAGTAATGTTTTACAGCTCCTCCTGGATGGGATCTATGATCTCTCCAGTGTGTTCTGGGTCTACCCCGGGGTCTCCAACCAGTTGAATGTTTTCAGTAAACCTCCAAAGGATGTTTATTGATTCTGGAGGATCCTGATCAGAACCACCTCAGCTGGCTCCTGTCAACATGAAATACACTCAAAATCTTAAATTTGCAGGTTGAAAAATTGGGGCATCACCTTGACTGAGGGAATAGACAAACAAATTAAAGTAAATTAAAATAAATTCTCAATACAGGGATCTCTGTCTCTGCTTTGAATGAATACACAGGACCATGACTGAATAAATAAAAGAAATAAAAATAAATAAATTCATTAATAATGAACACAAAACAAAGAGGTTGGAAACAAACAGATGAATTAAGTCGATCATCTTATTGCACATAAACCCTCTGACCACAACCCTGAACAGCCACCTGTACTGTATTAGTTTTTGAATACTAACTAATAACAGTCAGCGTCCTGTGTTTGTTTGCAGTATTGTACTTGTAGCCATTGATGTGTTTGCAGTACTGACATTTTGCGTTTTTTTGTAGTGAACAGTTAACAGTATTTTTCTGTCTTATTGTCAAAGTAGCAACAGAATTTGAAGTACTGCCACTAACAGTGTGTGTTTTTGTTCTCAGTGAAGTATGAGACTCAGAAGTTTGTGGAAGAGGAGCTCACTAACATCAGTATGCCAGAGATGAGGGGCAAAGACGGACGCTTCCAATACACCATCACTGAGTAAGAGTATTACTTTATATTTGAAGTAGTACTTTACTACCGAATATTCAACATGTGTATTAATACTGTCTCTCTCCCTGGTCTGTCGTCAGTGTGAAGATCACAGAGCTGAATCTGACTCACGCCGAACTGCAATTCATCCCCAACATTGGTTTGTTGTTTGATGTTCAGAACTCATCGATCTCCCTGAGTTTCCACCGACGGATCCTTTACTGGTTCTTGTGAGTTCTCCTACAGAACGTCAACTTAACTCTGGCAGTGAAGTGGCACTGGCGTGGATGCACTGTGCAGAGCAACTCCTGATTTATATCCAGACGGCTTCTCTCCTGTAGATCTCTCTGAGCAAACTTCAACAGTTCCTTCATCTAAAGTTTAGAGAAGACAAGTTGATGGTTTAGATTCTGATTCTGATTGGAATAATGCCAATAAGAAAAGCTTTGTTTGTTTGTTTGTTGTTGTTGATATTGTTATTATCATGATAAATATTATGATCCGAGGCCTGATAAGTTGAGGTGATATGTAGGTGTGGTGTGCCCTTTAATTCAGGGATAGGTGAACAGGTGTTAACGAGAGCGGAGGGGCAAACAATTTTCAACCACACAACTGTGAAGTAATAAGATAAAACTAGTACAAACATATTATTTTATGTTTTCAAGTTTAAGAGTATCTTGTTTTCTTTCCTCCATTAATAAATACTGAATTGTAACATTAAGGAGAGAGTGCGTGTTGATGTTCTGATCGCTCCTAACAATCCATATTAGATCGGATCAATTAATCTTTACAACTTAAATAGTTCTCCTACAGAATAACATTCATCTAATATGATGTGTCTGATATGAATGTTGAAGAAGAAAAAGAAGAAGATGATGATGATGATGATGATGATGATGATGATGATGATGATGATGATAACAGTGGCTTTTTGTTGTTTCTGTGCCTCAGTTACGACACAGGAAACATCAATGCGTCAGCTGAAGGAGTGAACATCAACACGGCTCTGAATCTGATCAGAGACGACGAGGGACGACTGAAGATCAATAACATCACCTGTGATGCCAAAATCACCAAAATGAGAGCAGAGTTCAGCGGAACACTCGGGTAAATTATGTAGTTATCACTCATGATTATTGATTACTTTTAATGGGATTCATGTGATTATCAAACATGATTACTGATTACTGTTGATAGAACTGATGTAGTAATTGATAATCATTATTGATTAGATTCAATAGTACTTATGTAGTAATAAATAATCATTAAATCATTATTGATCCGTCTGTCATTACATGTTTGTTTGTTTTTTCAGGAGAGTTTACGACTTCCTGGCCAGCTTTCTGACATCAGGCATGCGCTTCCTCCTCAACCAAAGGGTCTGTCACTTCAAGGGGTTTCTGTCTGTCTGGAAGCGTCTCTCTCAAAAGCATCAATATATATATATATATATATATACATAAATAATAATATAATAAGTGTAATAAGTATATCATTTGCATGTGTGTGTGGATTTTAGTTTCTTCTTTCCAGTGTTTCAAAAAAAAAAAAAGTGAGTGGTCTCTTTTGAATGTTAATTATCAGTAGGTATGGCTCGCTTTTGAATTTTAATTATTAATGAATAACTATTTATTATTTTAATTATAATGGGCCAAGATCTGCCCTGCTTGTGTTACTGGCTGTGTCTCTGACCCAGCTCTGTGTCTGACCTGTCTCTCTTAGATCTGTCCGGCTCTGAATCACGCCGCTCTGGTTCATGTGAACTCGCTGCTGGAGACGATTCCCGTAAGGTCGGAGGTTGATAGTTATATTGGGATCGATTATTCTCTGATCAATGATCCAGTGGTGACATCCAGGAGCCTCGACATGCACTTCAGGGTCAGACTCAGACACATATTTAATCACATCATTTTATTCTACATGACGTGTTCTGACATGGACCGTGTTGTGTCTGTAGGGGATGTTTTTCGACCTGTCCAATCAGAACGACACGTTGGTGAACTACGCCGTGGACCCCGTCATCAGAGAGTACGACAGGATGGTTTACCTCGCTCTGTCCGAGTTCTTCTTCGACAGTGGAATGTTCTCCTACTACAAAGCAGGAGTCTTCCAGATGCACATCGTCAACGAGAAGGTCACAACCACCACAGACCCCCCAAACCACCACAGACCCCCCAAACCACCACAGACCCCCTCAAACCACCACAGACCCCCTCAAACCACCACAGACCCCCCAAACCACCACAGACCCCCTCAAACCACCACAGACCC
>NW_019174321.1:2290679-2307017 GCF_002260705.1 Seriola dumerili
CCCCACAGACCCCCAAAACCCCCCCAGACGCCCCCAAAACCACCACAGACCCCCCAAACCACCACAGACCCCCCAAACCACCATAGACCCCCTTCAAACCACCACAGACTCTCAAAACCACCAAGGACTCTCAAAACTATCACAGACTTCCAAAACCACCACAAACCACCACAGACATCCAAAATCACTATAGACCTACAAAACCACCACAGACCCCCAAAACCACCACAAACCACCACAGACACCCAAAACCACTACAGAAACTCAAAACCACCAAGGACTCTCAAAACTATCACAGACTTCCAAAACCACCACAAAACTATGACAGACTCTCAAGACCACCAAGATCTTTCAAAACCACCAGAGACCCAAAACCACCACAAACCACCACAAACCACCACAAACCACCACAGACCCCCAAAACCACCACAAAACTATGACAGACCCTCAAGACCACCAAGGTCTTTCAAAACCACCAGAGACCCAAAACAACCACAAACCACCACAGACGCCCCCCAAACCACCACAGACCCCCAAACCAATGCAAAAACCCAAAACCATCACAGACATCCACAACCACTACAGCCCCCCAAAACCATTACAAAGACCCTCAACCACCATAGACACCCAAAAACCATCAGAGATACCCAAAACCACCACAGATAACCAGAATCAATATAGACGTACAAAACACCCACAGACCCCCAAACCAATGCAAAAACCCAAAACCATCACAGACATCCACAACCACTACTGACCCAGAAAACCACCACACCACTACAGCCCCCCAAAACCATTACAAAAACCCTCAACCACCATAGACACCCAAAAACCATCAGAGACACCCAAAACCACCACAGATAACCAGAATCAATATAGACGTACAAAACAACCACAGACCCACAAAACCACCACAAAACAATGACAGACCTTCAAGACCACCAAGGTCTCTCAAAAATACCAGAGACACCCAGAAACCAAAACCACCTCAGATAACCAACCAGATTGTTTCTTGGAGAACTGAACTGACCTTCATTTTTGTGCCGTGTCGTCTTTCAGATGCCGAAAGATTTGGAGATGTTGTTGAGAACCACCTACTTTGGAGCCATCATGATGATAGTGAGTAGAGAACATGGAGACAGTCACACAACAGAAAGAGAGTAGACCTACAGTAGAGACAGTAAAATCATAGTAGTGTGCTCTTGGGAGAACATGGTGTAGTACCTGTTGTCCTTTATGTTCTCCATGTGAGTTCTGGATAGAGCCTTGTATCGTTATGTAGTATTATGTATTATTACTGTACGTTCGCCTTCTGGTGTTGTTTTCTTGTAGTTCTGTTTGTCCTTCATGTTTTGTGTGTTATAGGTAGAACCTGGTGTAGTTTTTTAAGTCATTGTAGAACTGTGTAGTACCTGTTGCCCTTCATGTTCTTCTTGTGCGTTTTTGGAAGAACCCAGTGTAAAACAGTAGAAGTGTGTAGCACCATTTACGCTTCAAGTTCACTGTGTGTTCTCGATAGAACCTGTGTAGTACTGTAGTACTGTGTTTTACAGTATTTCATGTTCTCCCTGTGTGTTCTCAAAAGAACCCGGCTCTGGTGGAAGCTCCAATCTCGCTTCAGCTTGCTGTCAACTCACCTCCAAAAACTACCATCAAGACATCTGGAGCGACAGTTGTCATGACAGCCATTGTCAAGGTGATGTTGCTGCCTCCAGGTCGGCCTCCGGTCCAGCTCAGCAGCATGACCATGGTACGCACAGACGCACACACACACAAACACACACACACACACACACGCACACACACACAATACATTTTCGTCTGATCAAATCCCGTGAATCACCACTGGTTCAGGTGTCAGACATCTCCTAATGACAAACTGAAACTTTCCAGTTCAATCACCAGTTTATGAGTTAAAACCAGTTTAATGATTGAAATTGAAAATCTGCTGTTTTAAATTTCTCCTCCTGCAGGAAACAAAGTTTAACGCCAAAGTTTCTATGAAAGGAAAACGTCTGGCTGTTCACGCTGACCTCCGCAGGTACACACACACACACACACACACACACACACACACACACACACACACACACACACACACACACACACACACACACACACAATGTGGAGGGTTGAGGGACTGTGGGGTACTACTGGTTTTGCGATTATGAGCTGTCCAATCCTTGTATAACTGGAGTGTCAGAACATGGAGGTCGGAAAAGACTGCTGCTGCTGACTGGGTGTTAAAGGCACAAGAGGCCGATAAAAGAATTCACCCTTTTCCAAACTCAGTGCTGATCTCCATCACAATAATTCATATCTCACTTAGTGTGTCGTTACCGTTGCTGTCTTGTCCTGATGGTCTAGTGGTCTGGACACACGCCCTGTGATAGTGATAGTAACGTTCGAATCCAGTCTGACGACCACAGTGTGTGTGTGTCTTCCTGTTTCTCTCGTCGTATAATGTCTACATGTCCAACGATGTGCTTCATCTTTCAGGTTTAAAATCTTCTCCAACCAATCAGCTCTGGAGTCTCTGGCAGTAAGTGTTGTCGTCTTTCACCTGATTATATGTAATGTGGTGTTTCTGACAACAGAGGTCAGAAAGAGACCAACCGTCAATCACAATACACCACAGGGAGAACCTGTCTTTCTGTCCGACCTGTCTCTCTCTCTCTCTAACATCATGTCTGTCTGTCTGTCAGTTGATTCCTCTGCAGGCTCCTCTAAAGACCATGTTGCAGATGTCTGTGGTTCCTTTAATCAACAGTAAGAATCTGATTCAGTGACTGTAAAACATGAAGCCACTGTCACACTCACTTCTGTAATCATGTTTTACTGACTACATTTGTGTGTGTGTGTGTGTGTGTGTGTGTGTGTGTTCAGACTGGACCAAGAGAGGAGTTCGGATCCCTCTGGCAGATGGGATGGACTTCATTGAGGAGGTGGTTGAATATCATAATGTAAGTCTGTTTAGATATTAAACACGAACCATGACGCTGTATTCTGACTGGTCATGATTCTGTGACCTGCTTCACCCTCCACTCGACCACGGGATGTTATATCAAGCACTTTATTAGGAACCCCTCACTAACACTGGGTGTTTTCTCCCTTTACTCTGCACATAATTTCATTACATCACTGCTCCCACATGATCAGCTGACTGGGTAATCACATGACCAGGCAGGAGTACAAGTGTTCCTAATAAAGTGCTTGGGAGTGTATATGTATGTATATCATCACTCACCCTGTGGTGTTGACAGCAGCTGTGTTGATCTCTGCAGGGATTTATCGTGATTGGAGCAAATCTTCACTTCACCAAAGGACTGAGAGAAATGATCGCAGGGAGCAACGAGACAGAACCAGAAACCAACACCATCTAAAACACTAGCACGCACCCACGCACACACACACACACACACACACACGCATATATAATATGTTTATAATAACTATTATAACTTTATTTGTATAGCACCTTTCAAACAAATGTATATTTACCACACTGTGTGGTTATATACACACAATGTAAATATAAACAACACTGTGTAAATATGTATTGACATATACAATACATACACTGAATTGTAAGCAAAGATGTGTTTGTATACAAGACAGACATATGTATATACATACCTACACATACATTATAGACAGTATATATAACACTGCTTATATATACACACTAGGCTAATGGCTGAAGTTTTTAGGCAAAAACAATAGTTTTTATTTCTTTGTGAACTTAATCCAAAGTGCAGTAAAGAGAAAAAAAAAATCTAACTTACAACACACTGGACGCCACAGGTGTTCTGCATCATGTTAATCAGCTACCTGCAGAGCAAACAGAGATACAGGTTATCAAACCAGCAGATCAAACCTCCAGAGGCCTGCACTAAGAAACAGGTTCAACATATCCAGGATATCTTTTTGTTATCAAGCTTAACTAAACTGAACAACTGCAATCATGAGCAGTGACATGATGGTGGCTATCAGCTCGGTAAGTCAACCTAGGTTTTCTTGAGCCATGGAAATGTAGGGTTAAACCTGAAGTTACCTCGCTAATCACAAATCCTGCTTCAGAGTACAGGCTTCAGGGGTCATCACAATATAACAGTACACACACACACATACATATATATATATATATACAGTGGGGTCCCACTGATATGTATACAGAAATATGCAGAAATGTATAATTTGTGTGTTCATGATGGTTGTGATGTAACCATGGCAACCACGGGAACTGCTAGACAGGGAAACATAGTGTAGCATAGTGTAAACTTGACTGAACCAGTGTCAACCAGAACTACACCAGAGTACACCAGTATAAACCTGTGACATAACCCAAACTGTATGTTCGTGTTCATTACCTGTTCATGTGCAATGTAACTATGGTGACATGACATCATGTGACACCTGTATTTGATCATTGTGATTTCTATGTTCAAACATTGTGTAACTCTTTTAATGAATAAAGTAAAACTAAACTGGAAATGTTCATTTTGTTTGTCAACAAACAGTTAATTGACTGTATTAAAACAGCTGATAGTTGGGCTGTCACAGTATCAAGATTTTCACTGCACAATATTGTGATCAAAAGAATTCACGAATATTATCTCGATGTCTATAGAAAATTTGGGGGAAAATATGTTATCAGTCAAAATTGTCTTTAACTTGGTTTGTTTAGTGTTTTGCGTCTTTGGCAAATGACGTACGTCATTTTTTAACGTACAAAAATAACAACTACACTTAACGTACAGTGAAAAGACAACAAGATGAACTGATCCACAAGGCCTAACATCTGCCCTCAACACGTCAGCTGAAACCTGCCAGTTTTGCCAACCTTGGAAACTCTTCATTAGCTTCCCACCACTGAACAGCTCCGAGAACAGGTAGCTGTGCTGATGCTAATGTTAATGCTAATGCTAGTTCAGAGTCTATACTGAAACCTGGATATACTGGCACAAGTAAACACCCGTAACCATGGTAACTGTACACGACAAAGACTGAGACACCTGTAGCCATGGTAGTTGTGCACGACTGAGTCACCTGAAACCATGGTAACCGTAGTTGACAAAGGCAGATGAAAATTGAAAATGCCTTTAGTGTTTATCGACTAAAACTGATCATTGTTCATTGAATGAATCAATAAACAGCATCAGATTTCACTTCACGTCATTTATTGATCAATTTGGCAGATTTTATTCTAATATGGTAAAAAAAAAAAAAAAATACAACAGCAAAATCATTTGCCTTCATTCAAACTCACTGCATCACAAAGTAAACAGTCATTCAACATTAAATTAGCAGCTTGTTAATAGTTAATTATCAAGTAATATCAGTTAATATATCAGTTAATGATCAATTGCTATTAGTAAACTAAGCTAACTGGAAGTAGTTAACTCAGGTAACTATCAGCTAATTATCAGTTGATAATCAGTTCACACTTGTAAACAGCTTTCACATGTTGATGTGATAAACAGATTTGTCACAGTTTTTTTGTTAAGCTTAACTTCTCAAACTGATAATTATTTAAATCTTTTTTAAATAATTATTTATATATTACTATAATCTGAGTGCTGAAACAAATCACCAATCGGACTGGAGCAACAGTGGTCGGAGTCTGTCACAGTTTGGAGCTGAAACAAACCAGGTTTTAACTCTCTGGTCACTTGGTGAAATGTTTGCCGATGTCATCGTAACCATGGAAACCACACTTCCTGCCAGCAACTTTGCAGCCGAAGGTCAGGGCGTCCTGCAAACTTCCGCCTACAGTCAGAACAGAAAATTATAGACAAACATTTTGTCACAAAACAAATCTGATCGGTGTTCAGTCGGCAGGTCGAACTACTGGGCAGTTATGATGTCTCACCATTGGACAGTGTGTAGATGACGGCGGCATTGAAAGTGTCTCCGGCTCCGAGAGTATCGACCAAAGATTCAGGAGGAAAAGCATCTGAATGAACGATGACACCATCAGGACCCAAAGCATCCGCTCCCTTTTCTGCCCAGGCACAGACCAGGACAGCCCTGAGAGAGAGAGAGTAAGACAGGTCAGAGAGAAAGGTCAGAGAGAGACAGACTGCTGACCTTTGACCTCCACTCACCCCTGTTTGACCCGGCTGTAGAGTCCTCTCAGAGCAGCTTCAGCTGACTGGAAGCCGAAGTGACGGGCGACGTCTTTACTGACAAACACCTGAAAACACGAGAACACCTGATAAATCTAAATTCTGTCATCACAGTGAACAAACTGTCACAGTCACTTTATTATTTTAAAGACGTTAAAGTTCTTTATCGTGTTAAAGACATGTACCATAAAGTTCTCTATCATATCAGACATGATGCTTAGAATTGAGGCCGAACAGTTCAATCTTGGTTTCATTTGACCAGAAATCTGGTTCCTCACAGTCTGAGAGTCACTTTGTCATTATGGGGTATTGAGTGTCGATTGATGAGGGAAAAAATGAATTTAAATGTGTGAAAAAGTGAAGTCTAAATACTTTCTGAACCACTGTACTTTAAAGTTAGCCTAAAAACTGTTCTCTTAGAGGCTCATACCACGTCACCGTGAGGAAACAGCTGATAAAGCGGCTCTCTGGTCTTCTCTATCTCCACAGACACGGTGATTTTCTGTTGCTGTGGTAACCTGCTGTTATACATGACAACCTGCTGGATCATCTTCACCTGCTCCTCAGCATTTCGGCCCTGCAGGGGTTAAAAAAAGAACAACAGTCAAACATATAAGGACTAATACACCAGAGAGTACTGCACTGTAAAGTAGTAATGATGTAGTTCAACTCTTGTGGAAACTAATGTTACTTTAAGACATCCTTTATTTGAAATAAAGCATCTTTGACAGGTAAAATTCAGATCAAGAACAAAGGGTTAGTCTGGTTTGTCAACTTTGTCAGATTCAGTCGAGACTGTTGGGTTCTCATGAGTGTGTTGTTTTAGTTAGTTTATTGACTTAGTTTGTCAGTCTAGTTCATTTTGGCAGGTTTTGTCGAGTGTGTAAGGTTCAGTCAAGTTAGTTTGTTGTGTTTATTCTGGTGTGTCAGACTTAGTTTTGTTTGTCTGGTTTTATTTAGTTTGTCTGGTTTTATTTAGTTTGTTGGGTTTAGTTTAGTCTGTCTGAGTTTGTTTAGTTTGTCAAGTTTTATTTAGTTTGGTTTTATTTAGTTTGTCGGGTTTAGCTTAGTTTGTCTGGTTTTTTTAGTTTTGTTTGTCTGGTTTTATTTAGTTTGTTGGGTTTAGTTTAGTCTGTCTGAGTTTGTTTAGTTTGTCAAGTTTTATTTAGTTTGGTTTTATTTAGTTTGTCGGGTTTAGCTTAGTTTGTCTGGGTTTTTTTAGTTTGTCAAGTTTTATTTAGTTTGTCTGGGTTTGTTTAGTTTGTCTGGGTTTATTTAGTTTGTCAAGTTTTATTTAGTTTGTCTGGGTTTAATTAGTTTGTCAAGTTTTATTTAGTTTGTCTGGGTTTGTTTAGTTTGTCTGGGTTTGTTTAGTTTGACAGGTTTGGGGTGGTTTGGTTTGCTGGTGTAGTTTCTTGCTCACCTCCCAGTGGATCCACTTGAACTGATGGAGGTCGACTTTAGAAAAATCCTCTGCTGTGACATCAGGAAGGTTCCTGTTGAACAGGAAGAGGTCAGAGTTCAACAACAATCAGTAAAAAAAAAAAATGAAATCAAACTTTTGTTCAGATTTTGAATTAAACCCCAATTAATTCTTGAGTCTGTCAGGACTTTATGGAGGTGAAAACATTTTACAATTTGGAACGGCAGTTTGTATCTCTGTTTAATCCATCAGACAGATGAACAATCGATCAGACTAATGAACAAGTGACAAGTTCAGACTGAAGACAAAATGTAAACATGAGTCGCCTCTTTAACAGTCATCATGAAACACAATAAAACTGATTTTTATTTCCATTCAAACATTCACAGATTTTTATTTTAAAAAGTTGACTTCCAAAATTATCAAAAGAAAAAATGTAAGTATCTGCAGGAGACATTCAGGGACATTTGTAAATAACATTCCATTGTTAGTGAGATTAAGACGAAAACTTCAGGTGGTAACTGAAGCTTAATAAACACCTGGGCAGGTGTTTATTAAATGTGATCTGATTATTTTGGAAGTAAACTCGTCACAGAATGCAGATTAAAAACAGTTTTATTACTGAACAGATTTCATTGTATTTCAAATGTGAAAGCGGTTGTTTTAAACATGGGGGAAATTAACTGAATCAGTGTTGATGAATTAACCTAAAACCACTGCAGAGACTTTCTTGGATAACCATGACATGGAGCTAACTGTTTCCCACTACATCCAAATCTGTACCGAACACACAGACAAACATACACAAAATCTTAACATGCCACTCCCAGAAACTATGCTGAACTGTACCTTTAAATGATCAATAATAATGATAATTTAAATCAAGGGATCTCAGTTACAACAGTCAAAGTGTTCAGGAGAGAATCAGTTAAAGTTCTCACATCTCACACTGAACAAAAGATAAATCTGAGCACAGTTTGAACTGAAACTGCTTCATCTAAATTAACACCTCCTAGAAATGTATTTTGTTATCTTTCATCTAGTTCCTCTCCTCTTCCTAACCTCCGCTCAGTCTGATTGGTGGATCCATTCAGGTTCAGGGACTCGATGCCTCGCTCTGCAGTGGCTCGTGTGACCAGCTGTGATTACACCAGATTCAGGATCAGGATCAGGTGTTTGTGCTTCCTCCAGGCGGGGTCAAACAGCATTCACTAAACTCCTCGGAGCATTCGTTTTATCTGTCTGCAGGCGACAGGCGCTTACACCAGATGGGTGGAGCTTCAAATTTGGAGGGTTTTAGTTGAAAGTTTGAAGGGGGCACTGTCTACCAGAGTAAATATCTTTTAGTTTCCATGGCAACCAAAAGAGGTTCACCTGAACCACTGATTTCTGTGCTTCACTCTTGGCTCGACGTGACTTTCTAGTGTTTGTGATAATACAGAACTTCACTTCAAGGTTTGCTATTTTAACTAATGCTGCTAAAAAATGTTTTAACTTAAAACTTATTAAAAACAGCAGCTGAACTTTTAAAAGGTTAGTTCAAAGGTTAGTTCAGGGGAGCATCTGTTAAATCAACATCTATTAAAACACCTCAGATTAAATGGAACAAAGAAATGTAAACATTTTTAATGAGGTTTTGAATGTAAATATGAGAACAACAGAGACGTACTGAATCCCATCTCCACAGTAACAAGGTCTGATTAACGATGAGGTATTTAGTGAACGTTGTGTGACACTGGCTGGTCGTCGGGTTGTCTTACATGTCGGAGAGAACAACAGTTCGAGATCCGCTGGAGGGACAAACCACACAACATGCACATGGAGTTTGACCTTCGAAGTGCCAGACCACCGCTGACACATCGACCGCACGCTGTGCAAAGTCGGCCATGATGAAACTGAACCAGAGAGACAAGAAACACATCAACTCTGTCAGACACATGAGGCTGTGCTCCGATTGGTGGAACTAGAGCGGGTGGAGCGGCGCCATGTTGACGACGGAGATCTTCCTGAAACAGAGGCAGTTACTCACACAAACCTGTTCACACCTGTTCATGTGGAGGATGGTTCGGCTTCCCGTGCTGGTGTTGCTGATGACCACAGAGGCTGGAAGGACACACTGAGCGTGCTCAGACACCAGAGACACGTCGATGTGGAACTTCTGAAAATCTTCCAAAATAAAACTACACACAGGAAACTGTTTACATCTCCTCTGTCCTGCAAAATAAAACTACACACAGGAAACTGTTTACATCTCCTCTGTCCTGCAAAATAAAACTACCTACTTAAGATGCAGAGGAGATGAGGACACAAGGAGATAAGGAAATGAGGAGACAAGGAGAGAGGAGATGAAAGCATTTCATCTCATCCCAACTTTAATGTTGATGTTTTGTCTCTTCAGGACTCGGGGCCTTTACTCTGATTAAGATGATCAAAAAGAATTTAGCTATTTCTACAGACATGATCAATATCGATCAATGTCACATGCTTTAAAAACTATATACACACACACACACACACACACACACACACACATATATATATATATACAGTGTTTATGTTATAAGTGTGTATGAACATCATTAAACTAAACAGTCTAACAACTAATGTACATGATAATCTCAGTGTCCATTTTTGATGATTAATCAATAGTATTGATTAACCCATTGATGAATGCATTAACTTGAATGGGAATGTGGTCTCTGCATTCCGGCCGACGGCAGGCGTTTATGGAAATCTCTGATTGATGAACATTTTGAGGAATGTATTAATCAACGTAATGATGAATATACTGATGAACGTATTGAGGAACATATTGATGAATGTGTAGATCAGTACTCACTTGGCCACAGGTCCAGCAGACAGTGAGCCCATGAAGGCGCAGGGAGCTCCAAGAAGTGACAGCACTGTGCAGGAGTTTGAAGCGTTTCCTCCTCGCTGCCAACGCTGTGACAAACACCTTCAAGAACAGAGACAGATGACATCACTGCATCATTACAATCTGACAGAAGCAGCTCAGTTGCCCAAAATTGAAGCAGAGAGCAGCAATGAGTGAGTTTCTGGCTTGACCAAGCCAAACAAAGTCACTTCAGATGATTTAATTATATTAAAAGAAGGAATGAGATCAAACACACACTTATTTCATCAGTGTTTGCAACATTTTAATAATTGCAGACTCAACTTTCCACCCCACCTCCCCCTTCATTGGATATGAACGATAATTGGGGTGAATGTTCAGGAGATGTCTGTTTTGCATGATGTCTGAATTGAGTTTAAACAGGTTTCCTCAATGGTGTAAGTTTGTGTTAGCACCAGCCTGTGCTAGCATAACTCAGTGTTAGCATCGGTCTGTGTTAGTAACAGTATGTGTTAGTGTTAACATAACTCTGTTAGCATCAGTCTGTGTTAGTATGAGTTTGTGGTACCATAAGTCTTTGTTAGCATCAGTCTGTGTTAGTAACAGTATGTGTTAGTGTTAACATAACTCTGTGCTAGCGTTAGCCTGTTAGCATAAGTGTGTGTTGGTATCATGGTTGGTATCCGTCTGTGTTAGTGTTTGCATAAGTTTGTGTTAGTATCAGGCTGTATTGGCGTTAGCAACAGTCTGTGTTATTGTTAGCATCAGTCTGTGTTGGCAGCCTGAGTGCTAACCATCCGTGGTGCTAACCTGCTGTCTGTGTCTTCTTCGGGGTATTTGTCGACCACGTTGATGATGTCCAGACAAACCAGGCCCACACACAGAATCTTCTTCTGTTGCTCCATGTTGATCCACTCATTCAACTGCAGTTTGGACTTTGATACACAAACGTCATTTCCTCTGTCGTCTCACAATAATAAGATGCACCACTTCCTGTCAGTAGCGACTATAAAATAAGAGCCTTCAGCACTTCTGGTGTTTGTCTGTCTTCTTTTTAATGATTCAAACTACATTACTGCCACATGCTATACTGGAGTTTGGAGTTATTGATCTTAAAAACGGAAAAGAAAATTATACATATGAATCCTCATTCTGTCAGGTAAACAATTTAAAATGATAATTTCCTGCTTCCACATGAGATAGGGGAACAAGACTGAGGTCTGAAGTGTTGATGACATTTACCCTCACTATTACTGTCCTTTGATTTTCATTTTTGTCATATATGTATGCCAGCTGTTTAAATGCATTATATTATCGTATTATCCTTATAATATCATAAAAACTTTTAGCAAAAGAAATGTGGAACAGAAACTCAGAGTGAATTTATTCCAGTGATTTAAAGTTTACATTTTGAGCATGTATCTGGTTTTCTTATACCGAGTGATTTACAATGAAAGCAAAAGGGGTTGCCAAAGAGGACCAATAAATCTTTTTAATGTTACTTTTATTAAGCAACACAAAAAAAGCAACCTTTAAAACAAGAAATGGAACAACAAATGCGGCAACAGAAGCAAGACAAAAGAATGACACTATCAAAAGAAAATATTAAAATATCAAAATACAGAGAAAATCTAAATAAAAAGAGATTTTGTCATATCAGATCCTGAACCACCAAAATAAAGTGTCTCTTACTCTGTCTCATACAGGATCATCTATATGTTGGAAATATTTTCGTATTTCATCAAAAGACATTATAATTTCATATTTTCTTATTCGTAGCAACTTACAATTAAAATAAAAGCTGAGACAACTTCAGTTTCTAAATCACCAACATTGCAAAAAAAACTCGATAGAATGACAGAGCAGAATTAAAATGATTCTTTTACAGACAGGATCATTGTCAGAGTTGTCTCATATTCATCTCACGTTTTTCCTGCTCTCAGTCTGTTTCACTGTTCCTACTAGAGTAATCATTGTGATACAGATACACTGAAATTACATTAGATAATTTAGATTCAATTAGATTAATGGTAATGCCATCTATGAGTGTCGTATGGGTAGTAATCATCTTCACCTTCATAGTCATAGTCATCATCATCATCTTCTTCTTCGTCACTGCTGGCGTAATCATCATCATCATCATCATAATAGTCTGAAACATCACCCAAGACGTGGCCACCACCATCATTATGAGCCGCAGCAGCAGCAGAAGCATTATCATCGTCGTCGCTGTCATCATCCTCATCCTCCTCTGGTAAAATCGTAATTGGGAATTTGTTTCTATTGCTAATGTATGGAAACAGCTTTTCAGTGAAGGTGTATGTGAAGGTGTGAATGTGTGCATCAGTATTAAGATCAAAGAAAGACAGTTTTCTTCTGTCACAGTCCAGATTAACTCTGATCTGCTGAATCTTCTCCTTCACAGATAGAACGAATGGTCGGCCTGATGGGGGGAAGGCTTTATATTTACCCTTAAACAATCCTATTCTCAATATTCCAGACCGTATGTTTCCTTTCCTCTTCACAGACTCTGTAGCCACTCCCAAAAACCAGAATTTATTGTCTCCAACTTCAACATCCCAGCTGTGAATCCCTGAGTTAAAACCCTCAGAGCCCAGGACAATGTGAAAGTTATCAAACCTCTCTGGATTGTCAGGAAGTTTCTGTGTCTCTCCAAATCTCACATTGGTCAGATCCTTAGATAGGATGAGGTCTGGATGAGCAGTGTTTGGGTCCAGAACCACAGGACTGTAGGAGACCATGTCGTCTATCTTGCTCCAGATGTTGTAGGTCAGGTTGCCCAGATGTTTGGCTTGGTCTATCAGAGCTCCTGAGACCAGCTGTGGATCATCCAGCAGGGGGCGCTGCTGGACTCTTTCCACTGTAACCTTGTAGTTGTGCAGGAATGAGACGTCTTCAGCTCTCAGCTCGTCCTCTGTGGCTCTGACTGTGTGTGACAGAGCTGCTATCTCTCTGCTCAGAGATTCTATTTTTTCCCTCATCATCCGACTCTTCTGCTCCTCTTCCTCCCTCAGAGCAGTGATCCTGGCCTCCTCTTCCTCCTCTAGAAACTGATGAAGCTTCTTAAACTGCTCCTTAATCTGTGTCTCTGTGTGTTGGGCCTGGACCTTAATGTGTTCTGCTGTTTGATCATAGTTTCCTTTAACTTGTTCAAACAGCTTCAGTTTCTCTTGTAAAGGGCTCAGGGATTTCTGGAGCTCCTTTTTGCGTTCCTGTGCAGCTTCATCAATGGGACTGAATCTGTGATTACTGTGTGCTTTTGAATGCAGACACACGACACACACTGGCTGCTGATGGTCCAGACAAAACAGTTTGAGTTTCTCAGAGTGCAGACTGCAGAGAGACTCAGACCCTGCTGAAACTCTCTGATCTCTCTGCGATGAAAAGGCCTCACACAGGTTCTTTAAAGCCAAGTTACGAGGTGGATCACTCTTTGATGATCTCCTCTTACAAATGGGACACTCCTGTATTGGCCTTTCTCTCCACCAGCTCTGCAGACAGTCTTTACAGAAGCTGTGGCTGCACGACAGGACAACAGGATTTTTGAAAATATCCTGGCAGACTGGACAGGAGAGATCGTCCTCTGACTGGGCAGACATTGTCTCTCGGAGTGAAGCTGAAAACACAGCAGGCAGAACACCAAACCTGTGGTTGCCTACCTGGAGTTACTTCTAATTCGGTCTGTGTTTGTCCTTTAACATGCGCTCGATCAGCAGCAGCTGGGCGTGTTGGTATTCAGTACTTCCTTGTTCTGTGTTGTAGCTGTTATGTTGTCCAAAGCCTTCGCTTGTCTCAATTCACGTGCTTCCATACTTACACTTCGTATTTTGAGTGCATACGTGCTTGCGCAGTGAGTATGGTAACATTTAAGTGCACTGGAAGTACCCGGATGGTTCACTAATAACGATCAAAAAGCTAAAACGATAGAAACTTCTCACCGTCAACGGACGCCATCTTGGCTACGTGGCGGAAAGGGCGGGGCCACCGACGTATTTTCAATCTTGTAAAAACAGCGACAGAGGAAGGAGAGCTTCTTTATTTGCATATGTTTGTTTTGTCTGTATTAACGTATTAGTCATCTATTTTCAATAAAGTTGTTAAAGACAAAAAAAAAAAAAAAAAAGTCGTCGCACAAACAAGAAAGTAAAACGTCAATCGTCATTTCCGGTGAGTGTACAGCGTCAGTGTTGGATTTGCGACAACATTATTCTGTCGGAATTCATGCATGGTGAATTTACTGTTTGTACACAGTGTGTTACATGTGATTGTCCTGACTGACGTAGACTGAATGTAATTTGTTACATGGCGCCGTTTTATTTTTTTCAGTTCATAATGCTGAATTTCCAGCCTTAAGTCATACCGTTCACCTAATTGTTCCTAAAAGTTCAAACAAATTAATTTGCTGATTTTTTTAAAGACATAATCTTAATGCAATCAAACTCACAACTAAAGATTGGAACCTGCTTTAAAATACCTCAGATCTTTTATCGCAGGGATCAACACTGTGTAACAATTATTTATCGTCTCCATCTGCTGTTTGATGGATGTGTACATAAAGTTTGAAGATTGTAGCAACAGCTCAAGGTACAAAGAGCATCCATGGCTGGAATATTCCATAAGCAAGCCAGCTGATTAATTATTTATCTTCTTCTCTTTATAATACCGTAAAACACTTATTCCAATAGAAATGTGGAGGAGGAAATTAAAATAAGTTTATTCCAGTAATTTAAAATTTACATTTTGAGCATGTATCTGATTTTCTTGATTTACAATGAAAGCAACAGTAGTGACAGATTCAGTTACTAAATCACCAACTTTACATCATTTCTACCCCCAAAATGATCATTAATGGCTGTTTATAGACATTTAGACCAACTGGAGGGGGCGCCAAAGAGGAGGAAGAAATCCTTTCAAAAATACACAAGCAACCTACAGTATATAACAAGGATCAATAAAGAAAAAACAGGAGCAAGGCAAAAAAACAGGACTATCAAGAGTAAATATTAATGTATAAAATAAAGAGCAAATAAAAATATAAGATATTTTGTCATATCAGTTCCTGAATCACCAAAATAAAGTGTCTCTTACTCTGTCTCATACAGGATCATCTGTATGTTGGAAATGTTTTCATATTTCCTCAAGACATTAATCTGCTAACGTGCATCATCAGTAATTTACAATTTTACATTGGTCATTGTAACTGTCATCAGTGTCGTCGTCCTCATCATCATCATCATCATCATCATCATCATCATCATTGCCGTCATTGTCGCTGTCATCCTCCTCATCCTCCTCTGGTAAAATCTGAATGGGGAATTCATCTCTATTGTCAATGAATGGAAACAACTTCTTTGCACAAATGCGTTTGAAGGTGTAAATGTGCTCATCAGTATCGAGATCAGAGAAAGACAGTTTTCTTCTGTCACAGTCAAGCTCAACTCTGATCTTCTGAATCGTTTCTATAATTGACAGAAAAACTGGTCGGCCTGATGGGGAGAAGGCTTTATATTTACCATTAGACAATCCTATTATCCATCTTCCAGACCGTATGTTTCCTTTCCTCTTCACAGACTCTGTAGCCACTCCCAAAAACCAGAATTTATTGTCTCCAACGTCAACGTCCCAGCTGTGAGTCCCTGAGTCAAAACCCTCAGAGCCCAGGACAATGACATAATCATCAAACCTCTCTGGATTGTCAGGAAGCTGCTGTTTCTGTCCTCGTTTCACACTGGTCAGATCTTCAGACAGGATGAGGTCTGGATGAGCAGTGTTTGGATCCAGAACCACAGGACTGTAGGAGACCATGTCCTTCATCTTTTTCCAGATGTTGAAGGTCAGGTTGCCCAGATGTTCAGCCACATCTATCAGAGCTCCTGAGTCCAGCTGTGGATCATCCAGCAGGGGGCGCTGCT
>NW_019174321.1:2307042-2314391 GCF_002260705.1 Seriola dumerili
ATTCCCCCATTCAGATTTTTAACCGGAGTGGAGGATGAGGATGATGAGAGCCGACAATGACAGCGAAATGGACAGCGACAATGTATGAGGACGACAATGATGACAGTTAGCGATGAAGACGACAAATTGGGTTTCAAATGCTACACCTGATTTCGTCCTATCGGGTTAATAGATGAAATAACAATAATCTAACTGCGAATCTGACTTTAATCTAATGTCATTTCCAGTGTATCGCATGGTATCACAATGATTACTACTAGTGAGCAGCAGCGATGAATAGGAGTTTGCAGAAAAACGTGAGAGTGATACATGACCCACCAATCTCTAGACGAAGTGATCCTGTCTGTAAATAGTAGAATCATTTTATTCTGATCTCATCCACTTCATATTTAATCATTTATTATTTGTTTTGAAAATTTTTTTGTGATGCTGGTTGATTTAGCGAACTGAAGTTAGTCTCAGTTTTTATTCTTGTTGTAAATGTTCTCTGAACAAGAAAATTAAATGTAAAATTGTAATTACTGATGATGTCAGCACGTTAGCAGATTAATGTTCTTGAGCGAAATACTGAAAACTTTTCCAACATACAGATGATCCTGTAATGAGACAGAGTAGAGACACGCTTTGATTTGGTGATTCAGGAACTGAATATGACAAGAATATCTTTATATTTTTATTTGCTCTCTTATTAAAATATTTATATAATATATTACTCTTGATAGTCGCTGATTTTTTAGCCTCATCCTGTTGTTTCTTTCCTATTGATCCTTTGTTATAGTACTGTAGCGTATGCTTGTGTATTTTTGAAAGGATTTCTTCCTCTCTTTGGCGCGCCCCTCCGAGATTGGTCTAAATGTCTAATAAAACAGCCATTAAAGACTCATTTTGGGGGGTAGAAATGATTTGTAAAGTTGGTGATTTAGAAACTGATATCTGTCACTCATACTGTTGCTTGTTCATTATAAAATCAAGCAAATCAGAAATAGCCATGTGCTCAAGGAATGTAAATTTTAAATTACTGAATAAAACTTACTCTCAGTTTCTCCTGTCCATTTCTGATTGGATATAGGATGAGCAGATCAGTCTTTAAGTATCGGTATTATACATGACGTCAAGAGAAAGAGAGATAAATGAATTTAAACATTTGAATATTTCAGCCATGGATGCTCTTTGTTACCAACGAGCGCTTGAAAGCTCTGTTCCCTTCAACAACTCTCTGACAAGTCCTGATAAAACAGGTGAAGAGATTTTAAGACCATAGTATCCAACAATAGTGCGGGTACTAGATTGAAACCACCTACAAACACTTCAGAATCACAAAGCATTACATATAATAGTAAAACAAGTTATAACCAGTTAAACACAACATCCATGTATTGAGAATTACTTCACTTGTCCTGTCCATTGCTGGCTGTCATAGGAGTGATAAGTGATTTCAGTTTTGCATTGAACAAGGTGGGTGGAGGCAGTTGATTAGCGGTTATACAGGGATTTAAATTGGCTGACAGATGACAGTGGAATGCAATGATTTCCTGCGCTCGACGTGCCAAAGGAAGGTAATGTTTTCAACCGTTGGTTTATTTGTCAGCAGGATTACGGAAAAAGGGACTGAACAGATTGGAGCTCAATACTTGGGGGTGGGGTGTGGGCCACAGGAAGAACTCCATTCAATTTTCGAGAAGGCGAGATTACCAATTAAAGTGGTGGAAATCGGATTTACTTTCTCAAGCAGTTTTCCTTAACATTTGGGGACACCGGGGATAATTTTTCAACACTTCGTGGTCATTTGGTCGCCTTGCTGGGGGGAATCGTCATCATGCTAGTGACTTACATTCTAGGTAGGTAGAACGAACATAGATGGAGAAATTTCGTGTTAATCTTCATTTACAATGAAATGGTGTTTTCAAAGTGGAAGGTAGATTTTGCCAGGGAAATGGGTATGAAGCAGGTTACCTCTTGTAGAACCTGCATACAGAGTCACATTCTTCATCTATACTTGGAGGAGAGTTAGAACTAAAGAGAGGCCTGACGATTCCACTTTCACGACATAACTACGCCTCGACTGACAGACGACAGTTACAAGACAGAATACGTGAATACTGGAAAACCAACAACGTCCAGCTGCTATTGATATGCGAACCGACCATATACACTCCAAGAGACATTTCCAACAGAGGTAGGAACCACTCAAATCGACTTTCTTTCAAGTTATGCTGCTGTGTTTTAATCTCACTTGGAAGGACAATGTCTGCACAGTCAGAGGACGATCTCTCCTGTCCAGCTCTGCCAGGAATATTTTCAAAAATCTGTCGTCTGTCGTGCAGCCACAGCTTCTGTAAAGACTGTCCTTCCAGAGCCTGGTGAGAGAGAAACCAATACAGGAGTGTCAGTTTTGTAAGAAAATATCTCACAGTGTGTCACACCCTCGTAACTTGGCTTTAAAGACCTGTGGTGAGGCTTCTTTATTGCGAGAGATCAGAGAGCTTCAGCAGGGCTGAGTCTCTCTGCAGTCACTGCTGACCTCTGAGAAACTCAACTCTTGCTGTCTGAGACCATAGCAGACAGTCTGTCTCGTCTGTACTGCATTCAAAAGCATCACAGTAAAGTACAGATGTCAAACCATCGATGAAGCTGCACAGGATCACAGAGAGGAGCTCAGAAATCCCTGAAGCCTTTACAAGAGAAACTGAAGCTGATATAGACAAGTTAAAAGGAAACTTTGATTTCAAAACAGCAGAAACACATTTAAGGTCCAGGCCAACACACAGAGAGGCAGATTAAGCGAGTGCAGTTTAAGAGCTTACGCAAGTTTCTAGAGGAGGAAAGAGGAGGCCAGGATCATGCTCCATGAGGGAGGAAGAGGAGCGAGAAGAAGAAAGTCGCGATGATGTACAGGGAGAATGGAGGCTTCTTGAGCCAGAGAGAATAAAAGCAAGCTCTGTCAACCACCGACAGTAGAGCCACAGAGGACGAGCCTGAGAGATGAAGACGTCCTCATTCCTGAGGAACTCACAAAGGGTATTACAGTGGAAAGCAGTCCAGGCATGCGCGGACCACCTGCTGGATTGATCCAAGCTGGGTCTCAAGGAGCTCTGATAGGAGCCAGGCCAACACATCTGGGCCAACCTGACTTCACATCTGGGACAAGATGAAGGACATGGTCTCCCTACCAGTCCTGTGGTTTGGACAACACTGCTCATCCAGAAACTCATCCTGTTTTGAAGGATCTACCAGTGTGAGACGAGAGAGAATACAGAAGCTTCCCCTGAAAAATTGCAGAGAGGGATGTGGTGAAACCTTTCACATTGGTCCTGAGCTCTGAAGGGTTTTTAACTCAGGGGATCACAGCCTGGGATGTTGACGTTGGAGACAATAAATTCTGGTTTTTTGGGAGGTGGCCACCAAGAGTCTGTGATAGAGGAAAGGAAACGTACCAGTCTGGAATATGGGAGAATATGGGTTGTCTATGGTAAAGTATATAAGCCCTTCTCTCATCAGACAACCAGTTGTTCTCTCAGTGGGAGAAGCTTCAGAAAGATTCAGAGTACAGCCTTGGACTGTTATCAGGAAACATTGTCAATTCTCTGTATCATGCATACTTAATGAACACATTACACTTGAACACACACTTCACTGAAAAGAGCTATTTTCCATCATAAGCATTAGAGCATGAATCCCCAATTAAGATTTTACTGAATGCTAGATTTGATGATGATCTTATGATCATGGATGATGAATGATGAATAGTGATTTGCAATCTTTGACCTAATCATAGGTGATTATGATGATGATTCCGATGACAGTGACACAGTGATGCACATTTACAGGTTTACTGTCTAATGAATCTAAATTAATCTAATCGTTCATTACAGTAGTATTTGTATCAAATGGAATGATGAGCAGGAAAAAATCCTGCTGTAAAAGTAGAATCATTTTTATAAATTTGCTCTCAGTCATTTTATTTCATTTTGTTTTGAGATTTTTCTTTTGTGATGCTGTGATTTAGAAACTGAAGTTGTCTCAGTTTTTAATTTTCATTGTAAAGTAGCTCTGATACAAAAAATATAATATTATAATTTCTTTGGAATGAATATTCCCACCATACAGATGATCCTGTATGAGACCAGAGTAAGAGACACTTTATTTTGGTTGGTTCAGGATCTGATATGAACAAAATCTCTTTTTATTTAGATTTTTTCTCTTTATTTTTAATATTTAATATTTTTCTTTTGATAGTGTCATTCTTTTTGTCTTGCTTTTCTGTTGCCTCATTTGTTGTTCCGTCGGTTATCTTGCTCGTTTTAAAGGTGCTTTTTGTGTTGGCTTAATAAAAGACAATTCAAAAAATTTATATGTCTTTGGCAGCACTCGAGTGTGTGCTATATTTGTTTAAACGAAGGCGTCAGCAACCCGGTACAATAAGAAAACCGAGATACATGCTCAGAATGTAAACTTTTAAATTACTGGGAAATAAACTTACTCTCAGTTTTCTCCTCCACATTTCTATTGGAAAAGTGGGTTTTACGGTATTATAAAGAGAAGAAGTAAATAATTAAACAGCTGAATATTTCTACGCCATGGATAGCTCTTAATGTACCACCGAAGCTGTTGAAAGCTCTTTCCCTTTCACACCATCTCTTGACAAGTCCTGATAAACAGGTTGAAGATTTTTTAACAGTTAGCTTCCAATCACCATGTGTCATCGCGGTTCAGACCTAATTTTGAAACAACCTACAAATACGTCTCAGGGCAATGCACTAAAAGCATTACTTAATCTAAAAACCAAAAATTCAAAAAATAGCAACAATATAAAATAAGGAAAATCACATTTGGTGTCGTTCTGAGAGCACTGCGGCATCTTGTTGTCTATCGCAACCAGGTCTTTACGCGTATTTCGTTTAAGCATATCATCCTATAGTTGTGTCATATTGACAGATGTTCGATCGCTTGTATATGAAATCTAGTTATTTTAAAGCAGTTCAAACAAATCTTTAGTTTTTGAGATTTAGGTTTTATTATTTGATTATGGTCTGAAATACAGAAGTGTTCGAATCCTGAACAGTTTTATTTCTCTGCCTCGCTGAGTTCTTTGGTTTCTCCTGTCGCCTGACTGCATGGCTGAGTTTCTAGAATCAGTTTCTTTTTCTCTCCTTCCCTTTGTCTTTCATAAATCCGTGCTAATCCTTGTGGACATCATCTCTTATTAACGCAGTGTGCTGGTGTTGGGTAAAACCGCTTATATGAACTGTGGAAGTCACTCTTCAGAACCAACTGAAACCAGGACAGCTGGCAACAGAAGCTGACTAACTCTGAACGGTTAAAAACAACTCCAGATGTATTAAATTGACATATCAACTCTCTGCGCATCCTGCTGCGTCAGGCATGTAAGTGGTGTGTTTTGTTTCAGTTCTGCATTGCCACAGCTCACTCTGTGTACAAACAAGAAGTAATGTTCCCAGCTAAAAACAAAACAGCGCAATCCTAATATTTATAGAAAGGAATAGAGCATCGGGCTGTGAGTTCAACGCTGAACAATGACAATTTAAAATCTAGTTTGTAGTAAGAAGCTGAGATAGGTTCTGAGAAACACCTCATTGTCTCACACAGGAAACACGTTCCTCTGATGAATGTGTTAGGGAAGTGTGGGTCCTATACGCAGGGAGGAGAAACTAGAGAGAGGACTTTGGACTAAACTCACAACTTTCTACTGAAATACAACACAGCCACAAGCACAGAACACGGAAATACTGAAAACCAACACGTCCAGCTGCTAACTGATCTGCAAACAGACCATTCAACTCCAACGACACATTTCCAAACAGAGGTAGGAAACCACAGAAACGGACCTTTCCTTCAAGTTGCCTGCTGGTGTTTTAATCTTCACTTGGAAGGACAATGTACTGCCACGTCAGAGACGATCTATCCTGTCCAGTCTGCCAGGATATTTTCAAAATCTGTCGTCCTGTGTCGTGCAGCCACAGCTTCTTTGTAAAGACTGTCTGCAGAGTGGTGGAGAAGAGAAACCTATACAGGAGTGTCCAGTTTGTAAAGAGAAGATCATCAAGAGAGTGATCCACCTCGTATTGGCCTTTAAAGAACCTGTGTGAGACTTTCTTACTTGCAGAGAGATCAGAGAGCCTTCATGCAGGTCTGAGTCCTCTCTGCAGTCCTGCACTCTGAGAAACTCCAAACTCTTCGTGTCTGGACCATCAGCAGCCAGTGTGTTGTCGTGTGTCTGCATTCTCAAAAGCACACAGTAATCACCAATTCTGTCCCATTGATGAAGCTGCACAGGAAACGCAAAAAGGAGCTTCCAGAAATCCGCTGAAGCCTTTACACAAGAGAAACTGAAAGCTGTTTGAACAAGTAAGGAAACTATGATCAAACAGCAAAACACCATTAAGGTCCAGGCCCCAACACAACAGAGAGGAGCAGAGTTAAAGGAGCAGATTAAGAAGCTTCACCAGTTTACTAGAGGAGGAAAGAGGAGGCCAGGATCACTGCTCTAGAGGGAGGAAGAGGGGAAGCCAGAAGAGTCGGATCGAATGAAGAAGAAGATCGGAGGCTCTGAGCAGAGAGAATAGCAGCTCTGTCACACACAGTCAGAGCCCACAGAGGACGAGCTAGAGTGACGTGGGGCTACATACGTCTATTCCTGAAGGAACTACAAGGTACAGTGGGTAAAGAGACCAAATATTAATGTATAAAATAAAGAGCAAATTAAAATATAAGATATTTTGTCATATCAGTTCCTGAATCACCAAAATAAAGTGTCTCTTACTCAGTTTTATACAGGATCATCTGTATGTTGGAAATGTTTTCATATTTCCTCAAGACATTAATCTCCTTATATTCTTCATCAGTAATTTACATTGGTCATGGTAACTGTCATCAGTGTCGTCGTCCTCATCATCATCATCATCATCATCATCGCCATCATCATCGCTGTCATTGTCGCTGTCATCATCCTCATCCTCCTCTGGTAAAATCTGAATGGGGAATTCATCTCTATTGCCAATGAATGGAAACAACTTCTTTGCACAAGTGCGTTTGAAGGTGTAAATGTGCTCATCAGTATCGAGATCAGAGAAAGACAGTTTTCTTCTGTCACAGTCAAGCTCAACTCTGATCTTCTGAATCGTTTCTATAATTGACAGAAAAACTGGTCGGCCTGATGGGGAGAAGGCTTTATATTTACCATTAGACAATCCTATTATCCATCTTCCAGACCGTATGTTTCCTTTCCTCTTCACAGACTCTGTAGCCACTCCCAAAAACCAGAATTTATTGTCTCCAACGTCAACGTCCCAGCTGTGAGTCCCTGAGTCAAAACCCTCAGAGCCCAGGAT
>NW_019174321.1:2314416-2496341 GCF_002260705.1 Seriola dumerili
CTGGACGTGTTGGTTTTCAGTATTTCCGTGTTCTGTCTTGTGGCTGTTGTATTTCAGTAGAAGTTGTGAGTTTAGTCCAAAGTCCTCTCTCTAGTTTTTTGCTCCTCCCAGTATCAGAGGAACAGTGTTACTTCCTGTTTGACGATTCATAAAAGAGGCTGACATTTCTCAGAACTACTCTACTCTTTACTACAAACTAGATTTAAATTTCATTTAGCGTTGAAACCACAGCCCCATCTCTCAGTTCTTTCTATAAATATTAGGATTGCTTGTTTTGTTTTTAGCTGGAACATTACATTCCTGTGTTGTCACAGAGTGAGTTGTGCAATGCAGAACTGAAAACAAACACACCCTTCATGCTGACGCCAGCAGGATGGGACAGAGAGTGAATGTAATTTAATACATGGAGTTGTTTTAACTGTTCAGTTAATCAGCTTTGTTGCAGCTGTCTGGTTTCAGTTGGTTTGAAAGTGACTCCACAGTTCATAAGCGGTTTACCCACAACACCAGCCACTGCTGTAATAAAGATGATGCAAAGGATTCAAGATTTAAAGACAAAGAGGAAGGAGAAAAAGAAACTGATTCAGAATCAGCCATGAGTCAGGTGACAGAGAAACAAAGACTCAGCGAGGCAGAAAATAAACTGTTCAGGTCTAACTTTGATTTTTTCAGACATAATCTAAATCAAACTAAATTCAAAACTAAAGATTGGAACCTGCTTTAAAATAACTCAGATGTTTTATCACAAGGATCAACTCTGTAACAACTATATTGATTTATTGTCTACACTAATAACTAAAGATCCAGGGTTGGGACAGACAACAAATGCAGCTCCAGAACGACACAAATGTGATTTTCTTATTTTCATTTGCTCTTTTTTGATTTTTGTTTTTACGATTAAGTAATGCTTTGTGATGCTGAAGTTTTGTAGGTGTTTCAAATAGTGACCATGCACATGTTGAACTATGGTTAAAATCTTCACCTGTTTATCAGGACTTGTCAGAGAGGTGTGAAAGGGAAAGAGCTTTCAACAACTCGTGGTACAAAGGGCATCCATGGCTGAAATATTCAGCTGTTTAATTATTTATCTTCTTCTCTTTATAATACCGTAAAACACTTATTCCAATAGAAATGTGGAGGAGAAACTGAGAGTAAGTTTATTCCAGTAATTTAAAGTTTACATTCTGAGCATGTATCTGGTTTTCTTATACCGAGTGATTTACAATGAAAGCAAAAGGGGTTGCCAAAGAGGACCAATAAATCTTTTTAATGTTACTTTTATTAAGCAACACAAAAAAAGCAACCTTTAAAAAACAAGAAAGGGAACAACAAATGAGGCAACAGAAGCAAGACAAAAGAATGACACTATCAAAAGAAAATATTAAAATATTAAAATAAAGAGAAAATCTAAATAAAAAAGAGATTTTGTCATATCAGATCCTGAACCACCAAAATAAAGTGTCTCTTACTCTGTCTCATACAGGATCATCTGTATGTTGGAAATATTTCATCAAGAAATTATAATATTATATTTTTTTATTCAGAGCGACTTACAATGAAAATAAAAACTGAGACAACTTCAGTTTCTAAATCACCAGCATCACAAAAAAAATCTCAAAACAAAATGAAATAAAATGACTGAGAGCAGAATTAAAATGATTCTACTTTTACAGGCAGGATGTTTTTCCTGCTCATCATCATTGTGATACAAATACACTGTAATGACATTAGATAATTTAGATTCAGTTAGACAGGTAAACTGTAAATGTCATCACTGTTGTCACTGTCATCGTAATCATCATCATAATCACTATGATAGGTCAAAATTGCAATCACTATCATCATCATCATCATCATCATCAAAATCTAGCATTGGTAAAATCTTAATTGGGAATTCATCTCTAATGCTTATGTATGGAAATAGCTTTTCAGTGAAGGTGTGTGTGAAGGTGTAAATGTGTTCATAAGTATCATGATCAGAGAATGACAATTTTCCTGTGTAACAGTCAAGCTGTACTCTGATCTTCTGAAGCTTCTCCTTCACTGAGAGAACAACTGGTTGTGCTGATTGAGAGAAGGCTTTATATTTACCATTAGACAACCCTATTCTCCATATTCCAGACTGGACGTTTCCTTTCCTCTTCACAGACTCTGTGGCCACTCCCAAAAACCAGAATTTATTGTCTCCAACGTCAACATCCCAGCTGTGAGTCCCTGAGTTAAAACCCTCAGAGCTCAGGACAATGTGAAAGTTATCACATCTCTCTGGATTGTCAGGAAGCTTCTGTTTCTCTCCTCGTCTCACACTGGTCAGATCCTCAGACAGGATGAGGTCTGGATGAGCAGTGTTTGGATCCAGAACCACAGGACTGTAGGAGACCATCTTCTTCATCTTGTCCCAGATGTTGTAGGTCATGTTGCCCAGATGTTTGGCCTGGTCTATCAGAGCTCCTGAGTCCAGCTGTGGATCATCCAGCAGGGGGCGCTGCTGGACTCTTCCCACTGTAACCTTGTAGTTCCTCAGGAATGAGACGTCTTCAGCTCTCAGCTCGTCCTCTGTGGCTCTGACTGTGTGTGACAGAGCTGCTATCTCTCTGCTCAGAGCCTCCATCTTCTCCTTCATCATCTGACTCTTCTGCTCCTCTTCCTCCCTCAGAGCAGTGATCCTGGCCTCCTCTTCCTCCTCTAGAAACTGGTGAAGCTTCTTAAACTGCTCCTTAATCTGCCTCTCTGTGTGTTGGGCCTGGACCTTAATGTGTTCTGCTGTTTGATCAAAGTTTCCTTTAACTTGTTCAAACAGCTTCAGTTTCTCTTGTAAAGGCTTCAGGGATTCCTGGAGCTTCTCTTTGCGTTCCTGTGCAGCTTCATCAATGGGATTGAATCTGTGATTACTGTGTGCTTTTGAATGCAGACAGACGAGACAAACTGGCTGCTGATGGTCCAGACAGAAGAGTTTGAGTTTCTCAGAGTGCAGACTGCAGAGAGACTCAGACCCTGCTGAAGCTCTCTGATCTCTCTGCAGTAAGAAAGTCTCACACAGGTTCTTTAAAGCCAAGTTACGAGGTGGATCACACTGTGGAGATATTTTCTTACAAACTGGACACTCCTGTATTGGTTTCTCTCTCCACCAGCTCTGCAGACAGTCTTTACAGAAGCTGTGGCTGCACGACAGGACGACAGGATTTTTGAAAATATCCTGGCAGACTGGACAGGAGAGATCGTCCTCTGACTGGGCAGACATTGTCCTTCCAAGTGAAGATGAAAACACAGCAGGCAAACTTGAAGAAAGTCTTGAGTGGTTTCCTACCTCTGTTGGAAATGTGTCTTGGAGTTATATGGTCTGTTCGCAGATCAATAGCAGCTGGACGTGTTGGTTTTCCAGTATTTCAGTATTCTGTCTTGTAGCTGTCGTCTGTCAGTCGAGGCGAGTTTTGTCTTAAGATGAATCGTAGCCTCTCTTTAGTCTAACTCTCCTCCCAGTATTAGATGAAGAATGTGACTTCCTGTATGGCAGGTTCTACAAGAGGTTAACCTCTGTCATACCATTTCCTGGAAATATTCTACCTTTCACTTTGAAACACCAGTTTCATTGTAATGATTAACACTGAAACTTTCTCCATCTATGTTCATTCTACTACCTAGAATGTAAGTCACTACAGAGCACATTCCCCCGCCAAGGCGAAATATTGACCAAAGTGTTGAAAAATACCCTGTGTCCCAATGTTAAGGAAAGTGAAAGTAAATCCTGGATCCACCACTTTAATGGAATCTGCTCCGAAATTGAATGAGTTCTTCCGTGGCCCACACCCCACCCCCCCAAGTTTGGTCCAAATCTGTTCAGTCCTTTTTCCGTAATCCTGCTGACAAATAAACCAACAGGTGAAAACATTACCTCCTTGCACGTCACAGGAACATTGCATTCCCATGTCATGTCAGCTCAATTAAATCCTGTTAACCCTATCAATCCTCCACCCACTTGTTCAATGCAGAACTGAACACAAACACACTCTTCATGCTGACGCCAGCAGGATGGGACAGACAGTGAATGTAATTTAATACATGGAGTTGTTTTAACTGTTTTAACTTTGTTTTTACGATTAAGTAATGCTTTGTGATGCTGAAGTTTTGTAGGTGTTTCAATTAGTGACCCTGCACATGTTGAACTATGGTTAAAATCTTCACCTGTTTATCAGGACTTGTCAGAGAGGTGTGAAAGGGAAAGAGCTTTCAACAGCTCGTGGTACAAAGAGCATCCATGGCTGAAATATTCAGATGTTTAATTATTTATCTTCTTCTCTTTATAATACCGTAAAACACTTATTCCAATAGAAATGTGGAGGAGAAACTGAGAGTAAGTTTATTCCAGTAATTTAAAATTTACATTTTGAGCATGTATCTGATTTTCTTGATTTATAATGAAAGCAACAGTAGTGACAGATTCATTTACTAAATCACCAACTTTACATCATTTCTACCCCCAAAATGATCATTAATGGCTGTTTATAGACATTTAGACCAACTGGAGGGGGCGCCAAAGAGGAGGAAGAAATCCTTTCAAAAATACACAAGCAACCTACAGTATATAACAAGGATCAATAAAGAAACAACAGGAGTGAGGCTAAAAAATCAGGACTATCAAGAGTAAATATTAAAATATTAAAATAAAGAGCAAATAAAAATATAAGATATTTTGTCATATCAGTTCCTGAATCACCAAAATAAAGTGTCTCTTACTCTGTCTCATACAGGATCATCTGTATGTTGGAAATGTTTTCATATTTCCTCAAGACATTAATCTGCTAACGTGCATCATCAGTAATTTACAATTTTACATTTAGATTTTCTTGTTCAGAGAAATTTACAACAAGAATAAAAACTGAGACAACTTCAGTTCCTAAATCACCAGCATCACAAAAAATTTCAAAACAAAATAAGATAAAATGACTGAGATCAGAATTAAAATGATTCTACTTTTACAGACAGGATCATCGTCAGAGTTGTTTCATGTTCATCTCACGTTTTTCCTGCTCTCGGTTTATTTCACTGCTGCTACTAGAGTAATCATTGTGATACAGATACACTGAAATGACATTAGATAAAGTCAGATTCAGTTAGATTATTGTTATTTTCTTCTATAACCCGATAGGACGAAATCAGGTGGTAGCATTTGAAACAATTTGTCGTCTTCATCGCAACTGTCATCATTGTCGTCCTCATCATTGTCGCTGTCATTGTCGCTGTCATTGTCGCTGTCATTGTCGCTGTCATTGTCGCTGTCATCATCCTCATCCTCCACTGGTAAAATCTGAATGGGGAATTCATCTCCATTGACAATGAGTGGAAACAACTTCTTTGCACAAATGCATTTGAAGGTGTAAATGTGCTCATCAGCATCGAGATCAGAGAAAGACAGTTTTCTCCCATCACAGTCAAACTCAACTCTGATCTTCTGAAGTTTCTCCTTCACTGAGAGAACGACTGGTTGTGCTGATGGGGAGAAGGCTTCATATTTACCATTAGACAACCCTATTCTCCATATTTCAGACCTCTTCACAGACTCTGTAGCCACTCCCAAAAACCAAAATTTATTGTCTCCAACATCAACGTCCCAGCTGTGAGTCCCTGAGTCAAAACCCTCAGAGCTCAGGACAATGAGGGAGTTATCAAACCTCTCTGGATTGTCAGGAAGCTTCTGTCTCTGTCCACGTCTCACACTGGTCAGATCCTCAGACAGGATGAATTCTGGATGAGCAGTGTTTGGGTCCAGAATCACAGGACTGTAGGAGACCATGTCCTTCATCTTTTCCCAGATGTTGAAGGTCAGGTTGCCCAGATGTTCAGCCACATCAATCAGAGCTCCTGAGTGCAGCTGTGGATCATCCAGCAGGGGGCGCTGCTGGACTCTTTCCACTGTAACCTTGTAGTTCCTCAGGAATGAGACGTCTTCAGCTCTCAGCTCGTCCTCTGTGGCTCTGACTGTGTGTGACAGAGCTGCTATCTCTCTGCTCAGAGCCTCCATCTTCTCCTTCATCATCTGACTCTTCTGCTCCTCTTCCTCCCTCAGAGCAGTGATCCTGGCCTCCTCTTCCTCCTCTAGAAACTGGTGAAGCTTCTTAAACTGCTCCTTAATCTGCCTCTCTGTGTGTTGGGCCTGGACCTTAATGTGTTCTGCTGTTTGATCAAACTCCTCTTTAACTTGTTTACAACACTTTAACTTCTTCTTTAAGGGCTCCAGAGTTTCCTGAAGTTCCTTCTTGTGTTGTCGAGCAGCTTCATCGATGGGTCTGAATCTGTGGTTGGTGTGTTTTTCTGAATCTCTGCAGACGACACACACTGGCTGCTGATGGTCCAGACAGAAGAGTTTGAGTTTCTCAGAGTGCAGACTGCAGAGAGGCTCAGACCCTGCTGAAGCTCTCTGATCTCTCTGCAGTAAGAAAGTCTCACACAGGTTCTTTAAAGCCAAGTTACGAGGTGGATCACTCTTTGATGATCTCCTCTTACAAACTGGACACTCCTGCAAAGGTTTCTCTCTCCACCATCTCTGCAGACAGTCTTTACAGAAGCTGTGGCTGCACGACAGGACGACAGGATTTTTGAAAATATCCTGGCAGACTGGACAGGAGAGATCGTCCTCTGACTGGGCAGACATTGTCCTTCCAAGTGAAGATTAAAACACAGCAGGCAAACTTGAAGAAAGTCCGGTGTGGTTTCCTACCTCTGTTGGAAATGTGTCTTGGAGTTGAATGGTCTGTTTGCAGATCAGTAGCAGCTGGACGTGTTGGTTTTCAGTATTTCAGTATTCTGTCTTGTGGCTGTTGTATTTAAGTAGAAGTTGTGAGTTTAGTCTTAACCTCTCTCTCTAGTCTGTTTCTCCTCCCAGTATCAGAGGAACAGTGTTACTTCCTGTTCAATTTATAAAAGGGGCTGACATTTCTCAGAACTACTCTACTCTTTACTGCAAACTGAATTTAAGTTTCATTTAGAGTTGAAATCACAGCCCCATCTCTCAGTTCCTTCTAGAAATTATAGGATTGCTTGTTTCGTTATTCGCTGCACATTACATTCCCATGTCATGTCAGCACCATTTTACCATATAAACCCTATCAACCAACAACTCACTTGTGGAACTTAACAAAAAAGACAGCTGACGCCAGCAGGCTTACAATTTATTACATGCCATTGTTTAACTGTTCAGTTAATCAGCTTTGTTGTATCTTTAAGATTTAAGTTGGTATGAAAGTGACTCCACAGTTCACAACCTTATTTCCTACAACACCACCCGCTGCTGTAATTAACACTGTGTACGTAGTACTACTTTGGGTACTGTGATATTTTTTTAAATGGAAGGTTTTTATATTTCCAAAGAGTGACTGAAGGGATGAGGAGAGCGGACACAGAGGAGAGGTAGAAACTCAAGATGAAACAGAAAGATGGAGAAAGTGAAGATTATGCAAAGGATTCAAGATTTAAAGACAAAGAGGAAGGAGAAAAAGAAACTGATTCAGAATCAGCCATGAGTCAGGTGACAGAGAAACAAAGACTCAGCGAGGCAGAAAATAAACTGTTCAGGTCTAACTTTGATTTTTTCAGACATAATCTAAATCAAACTAAATTCAAAACTAAAGATTGGAACCTGCTTTAAAATAACTCAGATGTTTTATCACAAGGATCAACTCTGTAACAACTATATTGATTTATTGTCTACACTAATAACTAAAGATCCAGGGTTGGGACAGACAACAAATGCAGCTCCAGAACGACACATTTGTGATTTTCTTTTGCTCTTTTTTGATTTTTATTTTTACGATTAAGTAATGCTTTGTGATGCTGAAGTTTTGTAGGTGTTTCAATTAGTGACCATGCACATGTTGAACTATGGTTAAAATCTTCACCTGTTTATCAGGACTTGTCAGAGAGGTGTGAAAGGGAAAGAGCTTTCAACAGCTCGTGGTACAAAGAGCATCCATGGCTGAAATATTCAGATGTTTAATTATTTATCTTCTTCTCTTTATAATACCGTAAAACACTTATTCCAATAGAAATGTGGAGGAGAAACTGAGAGTAAGTTTATTCCAGTAATTTAAAATTTACATTTTGAGCATGTATCTGATTTTCTTGATTTACAATGAAAGCAACAGTAGTGACAGATTCAGTTACTAAATCACCAACTTTACATCATTTCTACCCCCAAAATGATCTTTAATGGCTGTTTATAGACATTTAGACCAACTGGAGGGGGCGCCAAAGAGGAGGAAGAAATCCTTTCAAAAATACACAAGCAACCTACAGTATATAACAAGGATCAATAAAGAAACAACAGGAGTGAGGCTAAAAAATCAGGACTATCAAGAGTAAATATTAAAATATTAAAATAAAGAGCAAATAAAAATATAAGATATTTTGTCATATCAGTTCCTGAATCACCAAAATAAAGTGTCTCTTACTCTGTCTCATACAGGATCATCTGTATGTTGGAAATGTTTTCATATTTCCTCAAGACATTAATCTGCTAACGTGCATCATCAGTAATTTACAATTTTACATTTAGATTTTCTTATTCAGAGAAATTTACAACAAGAATAAAAACTTCAGTTTCTAAATCACCAGCATCATAAAAAATTTCAAAACAAAATAAGACAAAATGACTGAGATCAGAATTAAAATGATTCTACTTTTACAGACAGGATCATCGTCAGAGTTGTTTCATGTTCATCTCACGTTTTTCCTGCTCTCGGTTTATTTCACTGCTGCTACTAGAGTAATCATTGTGATACAGATACACTGAAATGACATTAGATAAAGTCAGATTCAGTTAGATTAACTTTATTTATATCCACAAGCGTATGGGTAGCACTCATCATCGCCGTCATTGTCGCTGTCATCCTCCTCTGGTAAAATCTGAATGGGGAATTCATCTCTATTGCCAATGAATGGAAACAACTTCTTCTCACCACTGCAGTTGAAGGTGTAAATGTGCTCATCAGTATTGAGATCAGAGAAAGACAAGTCTCTGAAGAAACAGTCAAGCTCAACTCTGATCTGCTGAAGCTTCTCCGTCACTGACAGAAAAACTGGTCGGCCTGATGGGGAGAAGGCTTTATATTTACCATTAGACAACCCTATTCTCCATATTCCAGACCGTATTTTTCCTTTCCTCTTCACAGACTCTGTAGCCACTCCCAAAAACCAGAATTTACTGTCTCCAACGTCAACATCCCAGCTGTGAGTCCCTGAGTCAAAACCCTCAGAGCCCAGGATGGAAATGAAGTTATCAAACCTCTCTGGATTGTCAGGAAGCTGCTGTTTCTCTCCACGTCTCACACTGGTCAGATCTTCAGACAGGATGAGGTCTGGATGAGCAGTGTTTGGGTCCAGAACCACAGGACTGTTGGAGACCATCTTCTTCATCTTGTTCCAGATGTTGAAGGTCAGGTTGCCCAGATGTTTGGCCTGGTCTATCAGAGCTCCTGAGTCCAGCTGTGGATCATCCAGCAGGGGGCGCTGCTGGTCTCTTCCCACTGTAACCTTGTAGTTCTTCAGGAATGAGACGTCTTCAGCTCTCAGCTCGTCCTCTGTGGCTCTGACTGTGTGTGACAGAGCTGCTATCTCTCTGCTCAGAGCCTCCATCTTCTCCTTCATCATCCGACTCTTCTGCTCCTCTTCCTCCCTCAGAGCAGTGATCCTGGCCTCCTCTTCCTCCTCTAGAAACTGGTGAAGCTTCTTAAACTGCTCCTTAATCTGCCTCTCTGTGTGTTGGGCCTGGACCTTAATGTGTTCTGCTGTTTGATCATAGTTTCCTTTAACTTGTTCAAACAGCTTCAGTTTCTCTTGTAAAGGCTTCAGGGATTTCTGGAGCTCCTTTTTGCGTTCCTGTGCAGCTTCATCAATGGGACAGAATTGGTGATTACTGTGTGCTTTTGAATGCAGACACACGACACACACTGGCTGCTGATGGTCCAGACAGAAGAGTTTGAGTTTCTCAGAGTGCAGACTGCAGAGAGACTCAGACCCTGCTGAAGCTCTCTGATCTCTCTGCAGTAAGAAAGTCTCACACAGGTTCTTTAAAGCCAAGTTACGAGGTGGATCACTCTTTGATGATCTTCTCTTACAAACTGGACACTCCTGTATTGGCCTTTCTCTCCACCAGCTCTGCAGACAGTCTTTACAGAAGCTGTGGCTGCACGACAGGACGACAGGATTTTTGAAAATATCCTGGCAGACTGGACAGGAGAGATCGTCCTCTGACTGGGCAGACATTGTCCTTCCAAGTGAAGATGAAAACACAGCAGGCAAACTTGAAGAAAGTCCGGTGTGGTTTCCTACCTCTGTTTGAAATGTCTCCTGAAGTTATATGGTCTGTTCGAAGATCAATAGCTGGTGGACGTGTTGGTTTTCAGTATTTCCGTGTTCTGTCTTGTGGCTGTTGTATTTCAGTAGAAGTTGTGAGCTTAGTCCAAAGTCCTCTCTCTAGTTTATTACACCTGCCAGTATCAGAGGAACAGTGTTGCTTCCTGTTTGACGATTCATAATAGAGGATGACATTTAGCATTGAAGGAAGGGCACCATCTCTCAGTTCCTTCTACAAATTATAGGATTGCTGGTTTAGGTGAAACATTAAATTCCCATGTCATGTTAGCACCATATCGCGTGTTTATTATTTATTTATTTATTTATTATTGTTGCCATGAGAACCAAGGTCCAGTACGCCTGCGCCATAGAGACGGTATTTCAGGAGACAGTCCATTGGGTTGTATTAGAGGGTTGAAAAACAATGACGTATATGGTCTTTCAGGTTGGACACCTCTCCCTCTTATAGGCTATTGTATGTCTGACACTCAGGCACAGAGTGCAAATTATACAATGGCAGGCGGGGGGGGGCAATTATGTCTTGATAGGTAGGTACTTATTAATCTCTTAGGGGAAATTCGAGTGTCCAGCAGCTCAAAAGTAGTAATAATTAATAACATTTTCAACATAACAATCAACAATTACCCAACCAGGTAAAACTCCTGAATTCCTGAGTGAAAACAAATGACAATCCAACACTGGAAATGAAAGGGCGCGCTATCAGCTAGCTAATTAGCTAATCTAACTTTGGGCTAAAGTGAGAAACTAGCTAACATTAGTTAGCTTAACTGTAACTTAAGGCTAAAGTGAGAAACTAGCTAATTAATGTTAGCTAAACTGTAACTTAATGCTAAAGGTACAACTAGCGAACATTAGTTAGCTAAACTGTAATTTAAGGCTATAGTGAGAAACTAGCTAACATTAGCACTCATCCACATATACTTGACACAATCTAATTCATAAACTCAAGAGGTAAGAAAGTATAATGTATTACACACGCTAAATAGTTAGTTAGTAGATAGTAAATAGTTACATAAATGTACCCACAATGTCTCAGTTTGCTTGTGTGATGCACAATATTCGAACTTATTCACTGATTATATGAATATTTGTTTCGTTTTGTAATTGCTTTTTTAATGGTTTCCCTGTTTGAGTTTTGGGGCTACTTTATTAGGAACACCTGTACTCCTGCTCATTAATGCAGTTATTCAGCTAATCATGTAGCAGAGGCTCATAAAATCATGCAGATACAGGCCATTTTCTTCAGTTAATGCTCGGATGAAACATCAGAAAGGGGGGGAAATGTGAGCTTGGTGACCTTGAACATGGCATGATTGTTGGTGCCAGTCAGGCTGGTTTGAGTTGTTTGATTATGTGATGCAATGCTACCTGTTAGTGTTTTTTTAGGTCAGGGTGTTCTGAGTGTTGTAGTTGTATTGGTGCATTTTGGATGTGAGATTAACTTGTCCCGAGCTAGATGTCGATAGTGAGAACTGTGTTTGAAAGAATGAACTCAGTATCGAGCCAAAAGTGTGTTTTCAACTGAAAAAAATGTAATACAATTACAGTTTTGGAGGAAGATTGAACAAGCTCTGAAGAATGTATCGACATAGACTTGAAATTTGACCCTAAGTTTTTCCTACTAGGTTTACACCATGATAAACATGATACACCTTGGAAAGATATTGCTGTCTAGTATCTTCGTATTCGCTTGCAATACGAGCTTTATCACTCTCTTGGAAGAAAACCAAGAGAGTGGTTGTTGATGCCAGACGGGCAGACAGGAACACCTTGACTACCGTAACTGAGATAACCACTCTTTATAACTGTTTGAGCAGTTATAAAGTCTGAATCCAGTAGAACACCTTTGGGATGTAAGAGAACAGGAGATTGGCAGCATGAATGTGCAGCTGACAGATCTGCAGAAAGGATGTGATGTGTTCATGTCAACATGGAGCAGAAACCCAGTACTAGTGTGGTGTTCCTGATAGTGTTCAAGTGTGCCGAACGTGAACTGATGCCGCTGTTTAGTGACAGTAAATACAAGACACACAAAAAGAGCATCACCAGAATTGATGAATCAGTTATTATTATTATCATTATTATTATTATTATTATTATTGATCCCACAGCGAACGTTGAAAGATTAAAAAGAAAACATTTCTACATTCTGTTGGTTCTTGTCGTCCGTTTAGTCCTTTGCGCGCTTCGCAACAGTCAGACATCCAAACAGGTTTCAAGTCCTCAAATGTCAGAAAATTCACTGGGTTTCCCCCTTTAAAGCTTTTCTACAAAAATATGACGAGTGACGACCGACGTCATTGTCATCGTCCAATCAATAAATCAACAAAAATACAATCAGGATATGTTTACATACATTTTATATATAGATTTAGGTCTCTCTCAGGAATAGAAGCATTAATATATACACACATATCTGCTGTGAGGCTTGGGTTCAATCAATCAATCAATCAATCAATCAATCAAATATCAAAAGCTCTCAGACTTATCTCGTCAGCAATATAAACACTTGAATTAGCTGCAGGAGATCCCAAAATACACAGAAAAGTTTCTCCGAGAACAGACCAGGACCAGTTGACCAGAAACTGGACTACATTTCCCAGCATGCAGCTGATCTCTGCCAGGCAGCTTCCCAGCAGGGCCGTAGCCAGGATTTGAGAAACACTGAGGTCATGAGCCTGAATCTCCACAGTAAAACCCCACACACTTAAGAAATGAGCCACTAACCAAACTGTTAAGTTTTTTTTGAGTATTTTACAAAAACGTGACAAAATTTCACATTTGATTTATTTGTTTAACTGTTGCATTTCTCTACATTCAGGTGTGTAATTCTGGTGGAAAATATTTTTATTTGGCCTTTTGGTTTTCTGCCTAAAAAGTCAAATTATTTCAAGAGTTTTGGTCTAAAAACACCAAAAACTGTCTTAAAATATGTGGAATGTGTTGATTATCCATTTGTCATTTAAGGCAATTTAAGTATAAATTCTAAAAAATTCCTGCTTGTATCTTCAAATGGAAATGTTTTCTAGTCTATGATTGTAAACTGAGTATCTTAAAGTTTCAGACTATAGATCAGACTAAACAAAACGACACCTTGGGCTTTCTGGGAGTTGTCATGTTTTACTGATTTCTGATATTTTATAGATCAGATGTTTAGAGGATTAATTGAAAAAACAACGGTCACATAAATTATTGATATTCATGAGTCTGCAGATTCTCCAAAACATTAACCAAGGACATGACCTCAGTCCGTAACGCTAGCTACAGCCCTGCATGTTCAGACAGCTCTCAATATGAAGTTGACTCTCCACAGGCAACTTTTAGAGGCAACACGTCTCTGCACTGAAGAACTGAAGTTAATCGGTTTAGGGGGAGATTACGTGACTGACGTATCAGCCTACGTCATTTATTACAACCAATGAAGCTGCTTCTATCTAATCCACAAAAAAAGAAGACGACGTTCATTTCCTAATAAACTCCCTCGCACATCCAGAGAAAGTCACGAGTGGGAACAACACCAGACCTAAATGATCATTAAAAATATCACGTGAAAAAAAAGAACAATTTATGAGAATTACATCTAAATAAATGACCAGATCTAAATATTTCACCAACTTGGGTCAGGATCCAAAATAGAACCAGCTATCGGAGCCCAGCCAAACTCTGTAGATGAATATGGTTTAATGTGACGTTAAAAGTCTCATTCAAAGGAAGTAAATGTTCTGAGACAGTCAAACAAAACAAAACTCTAGCAGTGTTTTTTATTAAACATGTTAGATCCTGTATGAATAGGGACAGAAAGACACTGAAGTTCTTTTAATGTGAAGTTTTTAAACAGTAAATTTCACAGATTTTTGCCATTTGAAAAGAGTAAAGCTGAGACCTGCAAGTATTAATTATTAGTAGTAAGTATTAAGTTACAACCTTCTAATGCAAGAAGACTTACATCATCTGCCTGATGTCCTTAAATCAGCACACTCATAAATTTATCATTAACATTATTGTCATTAAAAGTAAATGTATTATTCATTTTTCTGTGATAACATACTTGATATGTGAAGACTAATACTAGATTTTTCTGGGTGTTTCTGTAACAAGAACCAGTTTAATCAATTTTTATCATAAACACAAACATTTTGACAAGGAGACCTTAAATTTAGTTATTAAAGAATTGTGACATTTTACAGTGTAAAGATAATTACATTTTGTCATTGCTCTCTGATGGACAATCCATGTACTGGAGACATTGTTTTGAAATTGAAACATAAGGCATTTCTTATCATTTACACACAGATACCAATATATTTGCAATAAACAAATATCAGCTGATTCATTGATTGTGGTTCTAGTGTTATTATTCCTACTAGTGACTTTCAGCAGTTGACAGAAGTCAGACATCATTTAATGCAACTTTAAGGTCCTAAATATTCCCAGAGTGACACTGATGTGAGCAAAACTAATGTGATGTAATAATTACAGGGCTGCAACTCACAATTATTTTCATTCATGTTTTTGTCTATAAAATATGAGAAAATAGTGAGAAGTGCCTGTGAACTCTCCCTACAGCCCGAGTGACGTCTTCAGATGTCTTTGATCAACCGTCCAAAACCCAAAACATACCATCATGTGACACAGAAAACAATCAAACCCTGAAACCAGAGAATATTTAGAAAATGACTCAAACGATTGTCCAAATAGTTTCCTATAGATCAACTAATTGTTTCAGTTCTGAATGATTATACTAGTAGTTTTTTTTGGGTTGTTATACCCGTGAACATATCAGCCAATAAGTGACAACAAATGCCAAAAGTATTTACGTGGTGATTCAGAAACAGTGTCTCCATTACAGTGTGTCCACTCAGTACATATCCTGGTCACAATTCTTAATTACTAAATTTAATATCATAAATTGTATCATCAATAATTGTTTGTTAAAAAGGGAATATTGCCTGTTCAGCCTTAAAACTCTTGTGTGGTTCAGACTTTAGTTGTTACATTAACTGACATCTAAAGTTTATTTCCTGTGGTAGAAGGTTCAGTCAAGTCCTTCAACATGTCGGTGTGTCCCCTGTAACTGCTGATAACCAGCTTCAATCATCACAGACTTTTCATAGTGCACTTTATTCTCAATGCACTTCTCCTAAAACATCAGCGTTGCCTCTAAAAGCTGCAAATAAATCAGAGCCTCCTCCTCCTTCTTATTATTTTTCCTCATGTTAACCAGATAAGTATTTACACAGTAAACCAGACATTTGCCCACAGTAACATTTTTAATCCTTTTCCACAAACAGTGGCACCATTTGGCGTCCCAGGAGCGGAAACCGTTGCCCTCAAAAGGTGAGGAAATCAAAATGTTGACTCATCATATATTCAAACTTTTGTACGGGTCAAAGAAAGAGAGTGACGTCTGACAACGTGCTGTTAAGTGAAACATCCAACCTCCACACGTGTTCCCAGAGCTTCTTTTGTTCTAACATATTTACAGTCTACAGACACAGTTGAGTCAGGAGCGTTGGGTTCGATTTGTGACGACCGGGACCGAACGCAACGATCTGTGGCGACTGACCTGTACCTCACTGTTCAGACACTCTGGACCAACACTGGCTCAAAGCCGGCAAATTAAAACCTCCACACACCATGGTTCAACCACGTGACGCAGTGGAGCTACTGGACTTATTTCTAAACCCCGCCCCTCTGGGAGTTCTAGGCAAAAGGCAAATCAAATGCACCCGGGACTGAAGAGGATCTGAGACACTAACAGCTTCCTGTCTGGCTAATCAACAAGCCACATAACGATCATCTGCCCAGGAAGTGAGCACTAACTAAAACGATCAACAGCTCTATTGGTAAGACTGGGAGAAACAAAAACTTTATGCACAATCAAAATGCAAACAAGAAGAAAAAGGCAAAAGACGGTCGCTGTAGCAACAGGAAATGACAAGTCTCAAAAGTTTTTAAAACAGAAATCTAAACAGCCAAAAAGGAAGCAGAACTTTTAGAAAATAAAACAGGACACACATCGACTTCCAGCGATTGATCAGTGTGTTCGTGACGTCCTTGTGTTTGGTTTTGCTCTGTGCCGTCTGTGCTGTGCCGACACACTCTGGTGCTGATCCCATTAAACTAAACAGTTAACCAGCAGTGAGGCAAAACAATCGATCGTTCAGCCTCATTTGTGATTGGGTGGAGGGGGCAGGAGAGGGGCGGAGCGGTCGTCGGTGATGGTCCTTTTGAGCTTTACTCCTCTGATGAGGGTCAGCATGTTACCTCCTCCTTCCTCCTGGGTCAGCTGCTCTGCCGCCTGGTCTTGGCTGGAGGGTGGAGGAGCCTGGGGCTGGTAGAGAGTGCCGTGGCCCGGCCACGAGGGCTCTCCCTGGGCCACGGGGGGCGGGAGCTGGGCCTGCTGCTGCTGCTGCTGCTGCTGCTGCTGCTGCTGCTGCTGGAACAGCTTCTGTTTCTGCTGCTGGTTCAGCAGCAGCTGATACTGGTCCTGCTGCTGATACTGGTCTGGTCGATGTTGCAGTTGCTGGGGTTGCTGAAGCAGGGACTGCTGATGTTGAAACTGTTGCTGTAGTTGCTGCTGCTGCTGATAATATTGCTGCTGCTGCTGCTGCTGCTGCTGCTGCTGAATCTGGAGTTGCTGGTTGTGCTGCTGTAGTTGCTGCTGGTACTGTCTCTGTTGTTGATGTTTGGCGTTGCTGCCCTCTGGTGGCAGGGAGGGTACAGTAGGTACAGGCACTGGGATGGGCATCTGACCTGGGACCAGCTGGTAGTACGGGGAGGAGGAGGGGGGTAAGGCGCTGAGGCTCTGCGTGGAGGTGCAGAGTTTACTGTGACCTAGACCTCCTACTCCTCCAGCAGGGGGCGCTGTGAAAACATTCTCATCACTTCCACCGTTTCCTCCGAGGGCTTTAAGCGGGACCTGGGGGGTGCAGATGGGGATGGGAACCCCCCCGCTGATTGTTCCCCTGCGATACGCCGGCTTGGACGACGGTTTGCGTCTGATGGTTGCCGTGTGGGACGGCAGCTGGCGGACAGACCCGCCGATCAACTCGGGCTCGGCCAATAGGCTGACGGTGGAGGAGGGGCGTTTGGACTGAGCAAACTTCCTGTACTGTAAACTGAGGTCGGAGTTCCTCGGGATGGTCGAGGACTTGTCAAAGTCTGACTGGCTGTTTCCGTGGGACATGTGATGTAGGGAGATGGAGTCTGCGTCTCCGTGGAGAGAGATGGACTCGTAGTCAACTAGAGAGAGAGAGAGAGACAGAGACAGAGAGAGAGAGAGAGAGACAGAGAGAGAGAGACAGAGAGAGAGAGAGACAGAGAGAGAGAGAACATCAGTGTTTTCATCTCATCTGACAGACGACAGCAGCAGGAACATATAATTACACAAGTGACTTACAGTGTGTAACATGCAACACACACACACACACACACACACACACACACACACACACACACACACACACACACACACTTAAAGGGTATGACAAAAAGTGCAACATCAAACGTCGGTGTGTCTGTAGTTGTGAGGACACTCACACTAACCTGAACCTGATTCTAAAGATAATTTGTGAAGGAAGACGCTCCACTCTGTAACACCACTGTACAACCAGAGTGGAGCGTTTCAGTTGTTCCCATAGCAACAGTCTCCAGCTGTTATTTCAATGTGTCAGATACATATTTAATTAGTATTCAATAAGGCTGAATGATATGAAAAAAAAACAGACAGTTAATGTGATATGAGTCACAATCGAGGAATGATAACTTTTTCATTTCAGCAAACGAGCGTTTTCCCTTCAGCCTGCACAGTATGATTTATAGGCCTGGGCGTCTCTGTGGAACCAACATTTATTTATATTACATCTATAAAAATATGTTGTGACACATTTCACCTTTAGCTCTTGGGACTCGAATATTGCACTTGGCCATATTGTGATTTCGATAATATTTCAATTAGTATTTAAGTAAATATAAGTATGGGATTGGACACACTTGATCGGAACATCCCTACAGATCAAGCTGCTGCTCAAAACTTCTGTCTCAGCCAAAAACAGTTCTGAAATTATCTGTGGACAGCTGAACCTAAACAGATTCAACAGACGAGGGCGGTGTTGGATGCAGATGTGAGGACGTGCAGCTTGGAGATAAACAGGCAGGAAGGCAGACAGACAGATACACAGACAGACAGGTAGTCAGAGACCTACCATAGAGGGGAGGGTCTCTCTTTACAGCTGGAAGAGAAGGAAGGAAGTTTAACCAAGAAAACACAAACACTACAGCAGAGAACCAGAGAGGAACTAGTACACCGAAGAAATACAGAGGAAACTAGTAAACAACTTAGATGACAGAGTCAGTTTCATCCAAACAAAAACAGGAAATATAAATACAACACACAACAGAGGACAGCTGAGAGGTTCAGTCAGACAGACGGTCGACCTTCAGTGAAAGTGTGTCCATCATACAATAAATCAATTTGTGTTTGTTGTAGCTCATGATCAGAAGCTCATTCACATTTCCTACGTTTTTGTCTCCGATTGGTGGATGCAGGAAGACGTGGAAAATCAGTTTGTGGAAACATAACACATTGGGTGTGTGTGTGTACTTACTGTGTGTGTGTATGGTGTCTTCAGAGCAGGACGGGGTGGTGGTCTGAGTGCTGTAGCCGCTGGAGCAGTGCAGAGAGTCTCTACTGCTTCTCGGGGCGTCCGAATTCAATGCACCTAAAGTCAACGCCAGCTGGTCCCGGGCCGAGCAAGACTGAGAGAACGAGAGAGTAAAAAAAAACAAAAACAAAACAAGTTTAATTTACACTTTTTCACTAATATGACAGATGTTTATATAAAGTTTAAAGAAGAGGTAGGAAGAGAGGAAATAAGGAGAGGAAAGGAAACTGGGACAGAAGAGGATGGGGAGACGAGAGGACACAAGGAAAGGAGACAAGAGGAGAGAAAATGAGGAGCGGAGACTAGGTGAGAGGAAACAAACAGGGGACAGGACACAAGTGGAGGAAAGGAGACAAGGGGAAAGGAGATGAGATGAGAGGTTTTCTCCTCCACTGGCTGATGGGAATCCGCTGTATAAACTTTCAGGTGTTTAATAAACTTATAATTTTGTTATTTCTCATTTTAAAGAAAAGGATAAAAACAGACATCAAGCAGCAGACTCCTTTTGTTTGAACAATTAACAAACCATAAAGAAGATTTTTGTAATTTCCTGTTTAAATCCTCACAGTGATAACACCACTGCAGTGTGTGTGTGTGTGTGTGTGTGTGTGTGTGTGTGTGTGTGTGTGTGTGTTACCTTCCCAGACGCAGACATGGCCCGAGCTCTCTCTCCATGGTGTGTGTAGGCGTTGTGTGGAGGGACCAACAGGCCGTTCTCCGCCCCTCCGCCGCCCCCGGCTGCCATCTGATTGGTGGAGCCAACTGCATCCTGTCGTAAACAAACCAGTGAGTGGATGAATCAACATGAAGTGTAAATGTAAACAACAGTGTCGTGACCAGCGTACACAGAGTATAATCCCATGGAGCCAACAGAGAAGTCCCTCATCACACACCAATTATAAGACTGTGTTTCTGTACAGCACCTCTGACAGCAGGTACAGAAGTCGCCCGGCTAATTATACTTTATCAAATAAAGCCACTAATATTTATTTAATCAAAAAATATTTTTTGTGTATGTATTTTCTCCCAAATGATGAGTCTTGACAAACATTCAGTATTCACAGTGTTAAGCAGGACTTCTATTTTGGCTGCTGGTCTGTGAACATCAACACAACAGGTTTATAATTCAGTTTGACTCTCTGGTGTTTAAAAGTGAAGGATTTTAAATTGTAGTTTAAATAATTTCCATTTATGAATTTGTAGAAAATTTAAGTCTCTTGAGGGAAAAAGCTCAGTTAGCTTGTTAGCTTAGCCTTGCTCATTGAAACCAAGAGTCCTTGCTAAACACAAACTCTCTTTTTGTACCGTACATGTTTTTATTCTAATGGAGAAACCTCAGCAGGTGTTTAATAGAAACTGCAGGACAGAATATGAGCTGATTTCCCCAAAGTGACCACTGCTGATGACAAATAACCAACGGTAACTGAAGAGTTTGGATCCAAAATGAAGTTGAACTTTCAAAACAGCTGAAAAATAGTGTCTTTGTTGGGGACTATTTTCAGCGGCGGATTGATCTACATTTGGTGCTCTAGTGAGTATTTCAGGGCAGCAGGATGGTGCATGTGTGACTGAGTCAAAGTAAACTACAGTGTGTGTTCATGGTGATGAAGGAACAAGTCTCCCAGTGCAACAGTGCGGCTCGTTCATGTGTTTTTTAATAGATTCTGACAAAAATAGAGTCTATGGAGCAGAAGAATTCGATGCATCTGTCTTTGGATACACAGACAGTATTTGTTACTGGGATTTTCCTGGGATTTGTTGACAACAACATAAAAACAGGATATTGTCCAAATTATCATTGACAATCATTGATAACACAATATTCATATCATGTGATAAACTTGACTTTACTTGGATTTTGTATATTTCTCCTGCAGCACTTTGTAAATAAACTCTTCAGACACAAACTTGGTTCATTTATATCATCAGTTCACAGGCGAAGAAAGAAAACGGTCTGTAATCACACGACCACTGACAAGACACCACTGACACAAATATCAACACCAGTGTAAAGGGGCATTACACCACATTTCCATGTCTTAACAGGAAAGAGATGTGAGCAGGGATCTGACAGTGGGGCCGAGGCCGGTTCAGGCGGTGCGCAGGGGGAGATGATGTGATCAGGTGCGGACAGTTGGATGTGCAGTGGGGAGGTACAACATATTGATACAACAGATCGATTGAGATCCATTGAATGAGACTTTCACCTGCTGTTTTACATGTTGCAGCTGTTTCAACACCTTCTTTTGTCAAAAGAAAAAAAAAAAATATAGAGCTGAAATGATTAGTCAATTAAGTGAGAAATCAATCAGAAACGACTACAATGATTGATTAATTTGCTTTAATATTTAATCCAAACAATCTCTAGTTTCAGCTTTTCAAATGTGAGAATCTGCTGTTGTTTTATTTGATTATAAAGTGAATTATCTTCGAGTTTGCGACAGTTGATCAGACAAAACGAGCAAATGTACGATAAAACTTTGGACTGTGCGAAATGTAATCAGTGGTTTATGGTTAAGTGGGAGTAAGTAAGGAAGTAGTAAGTAAGGAGGGGGAGACTCATTGCTCACTTAAAAAAAAGGCTACTCACAGCTTGAAATAAGAGAAATCAATCATTAATTAATCATTAACAATCTCTAAAATGATTCTAAAGGAGTCAGTAAAGTGTCATTTAGAGGCTACAGATACAGACAGACACAAAAACACATTAAAAGACGGAACTGATAAGTAAAAAAAAAACAAAAAACAAACAAACACCATAAACACACGTGGACAAACACTGACACAACACCGATCACTGTACAAGGGAACACACACAAACGTTTTATGGAACGAGTATGAAAATGAAAACAGAGATCTGAAGTGAAACTGGAGCTGGATTAGAGAGATGTGTGGTTCAACCGGAGACATTTGGAGTGGACGAAATGAAAGGTGTCATCGGAGGGAGAGGGAATAAAATCTGTGCAAGTGTGAGCTGATGAGAAAACACGAGGAGTAAAACTGATGAGGCGGAGACAGACTGAGACCGATGGAAGACAAACAACTACAGCACGGTCGGGTTGGGAGGAATGGAACAGTTTTATTCTCACGGTGGTCATATCCCTGCGGCTAACGCGGCGGCTCAGCGCGGGGCGGTGGCCGTGGCCAGCGGCGTAACCATAGCGACCACGGCTGCCCTGATGACCGAGGCGAGAGGGGGAGTTCCCTTCGCTGAGGGACCGCCCACTTTCATCACAGCCAATCAGCAGATAGGGGGAGGAGCAGCGCTACACACAGGAGAGGATTAGAGCTGCGTGTGTGTGTGTGTGTGTGTGTGTGTGTGTGTGTGTTGTACTTCAGGGTGAAAAGGTTTTTATTTTTTAGGTCCTTCATGCTAACACTCATTTAGACGGGGTTGTGGGAGTGTTTTGAGTGGCATGTATCGTACTGTTGAAACAACCAATGAACATGTTAAAGGTCAAAAGAACTCAGATATTTTTGAGGACAAAATCATTTTGAGATACTAACGGCAACAACTGTTTTCAAAAACTGTACAGAATGAAACTGTTTAGGCAAAGCAATCTGTCTGTGTGTGTGTGTGTGTGTGTGTGTGTGTGTGTGTGTGTGTGTGTGTGTGTGTGTGTGTGTGTGTTACCTGGATGTGTACTCCATCCACAGCACAGCTGATGGAGTCCAAGGAGGGAACATGTCTCACTGATCCAGACTGATAGTTACTATGAGAAAACACAAACACTACAGTTAAGGATCGATAGTAGAACTGCAACAAAAAATGATTCAGAAACTATTTTGATAATCAATTCATCATTTAAGAAATTTTTCATTTCACAAGTTTGCTTGTTGCATCTTTTCTAATTTGAGGATTTTCTGCTTTTCTGTTTTATATCTTTGTGAACTGAATATCTCTGGATTTTAGACTTTAAAATTTAATAGACTAAACAAAAACAAGAAAATAATCAGCAGATTAATCAATAATGAAAGTAATCATTAGTTGTTGCCCTAATTGATAGCAATAAAAAGGTGGTGTGCTAGGCAGATGAAAATACAGCAAAAAACCTGTCAAAATAAACATGGCTGTTAAAGTTTTATACAATAAACAACAATATACACATTACACTCGATCAATATAAAGTTTGATTTGATACAGAGAAGTCAGACTGATACTATTAGAAATACTTTTATCACAAGTACAGTATGTAAACCAATGACAGCTGTGGTATATGTGTGTGTTTGTGTGTGTGTTACCTGCTGATGCTGCTCTTCCTGGACAGAGTGCTACTTGGAGAAGCTGGAGGTGTCTGATAGGTGTAGCTGAAATCAGAACCTTTCAGGTCCGAAATCACCTGAGAAACAACAGTAACACACAAACAACAACTCTGGTGACTCTGTGTTTTTGGTCGGACCGCTTCAAGGATAAGACCGGTTTTATTCTCTCAAACTGTCACTCATGAAAAGACCAAAAACAACGTCACACAACAACAACCATCTCTCAGTCCCTCCTGTTTCTGAGGCCATCAGTCCCAAGCCCATTGATCCCAACTGAAGAAATACAATTAATAGTTTTAACAGTGTAGCTCCACGGCCCAGAGGAAGAAGATATATATCAGGCTTTGGATACACAGACAATACTTTTTGTTTATTTTAAGTTTTTAGGATCAGTTCATTCTTGGTTTTGGCCTGAGGACGGTGCTAGCAGGAAGGTCAGAGGTCACCAAAAACATCAGGAGGAAGAGGAGGGTACCTGCTCGCTGGCTGGTGGGAGTTTATTGGGCTCAGCTGTCAGGTTCATCAGATCCTCCAGAATGGTCTGCAGGTGGGTCACCTCACCCAGCATGTTGATCTCATGGTCCTGCAAACACAAACACACACATTGATGATTAGTGTTGTTATTGTTGTGTAATAGGGTTTAAAAGCCGCCTCAGTCCCGTGACGGTGGATTTGGATTTGTGTGTACTGACCAGTACAGGCTTCAGCATGGTGACGAAGCTGCAGTAGCGCGCTCTTTCCTCTATCAGCGCCCTGCACACGGCTCGCTTCTCGGTGTCCTCCAGGACAGCGTAACGCACGTTGACGTCCTGCAGTGCGCTGTCCAGCTGGCCACGCACCTCGTCCTTCCCTACGGAAACACACGCAGGAGGAACTGATGTCAGGAAACACGACAACGTCAGGCTGAAGCGGATACAGACACTTATCCTGTACCTGAAAGGTCCAGGTAAGAACTGAGCTCATGTTCACTAAAATCCCCTGTTCCTGTTCAGACTGTACAGTTCCTATGACGACACAGGTAGGACAGTCACCTCAGCCTCCAACTGCCTCATCTTAATCTACCTTGTTAACTATAAATAATAATAAAAATATGACATAATTCCACTAGACAGATTAAAATTATCGCCACCGGTGCAATGTCAAAAAGTAAAACTACATGACTTTGCAGATGGCTTTTAATTTGAAACAATGGATACAGGAAGTGACAGAGAAAGGCAGATTTAACTAGTGATCATTAAATTAGATCGATTTTTTAATATTCACTTGTTGGGATTTATGATTTATTTTTACTTTTAACCAGAAAAGTGTCAAACTAAATCTGTTCCTTTCAACATATTATATGATAATAATATATATTTTTGAAATTGGGAGAAACTGTTTCATTACATTCGTCATCACTGTAGAAATGTGACTTTCATGCAGGTTTCACAGATGGTACAAGTGGAGATCACAACATAATAAGTACTTATTATTATAAGTAACTAATTATTATAACATGTTGTCATGGTAATGATTATAGGTGGGAATCCTCATTGAACTACAATATGATTCTCTGTTGTGAGACTTGCAGCGAAGATAAATCAACGCTAAACCAAACGGGCAAAAAATAGACATAACTTAGAAAATTATTAAAAATATTAAATAATATCTAATAAATATATAATAAAATATTAAAAAATAAAAATTAAAGCCCTTTATATCCTGACACACTGTTACTATTAAATCTCAGAGACAGTGATAACAGACTCAGGCTGTAATACTCAGATGTTACCAGCAGGGGTCAGAAAAACACTATACAGCTCATGTAATCACACACACACCGACACACACACCGACACACACACCGACACACCGACACACACACACACACACACACACACACACANCAGACTCAGGCTGTAATACACAGATGTTACCAGCAGGGGTCAGAACAACACTATACAGCTCATGTAATAACTAAAACACACACACACACACACACACACACACACACACACACACCAGCTGTTTGTCACACACATGCTGTCTGACCTTGTTCTTCAGTTTGAGTATTTAACTAACCGTCTGAAAGTGTTGGTTTCTGTATTTACATTCATTTCACTGACCACCTCATCTATTGATTTAATGACACATCCACAGCATATTTTTAGCTCATTCATAATTTCATGCCAGTAAAGCATAAACAAAGCAGACTGAGAGAAATAGTGACGCAGAGATGAGACAGCTTTCTCTCTCTGGTGTGATTTACTTCCTCGTTTACTGGACGATCCGGTGCTGAAACCCTGAAACCCTCCAGTCTGTCTACGATGGAAGAGGTTTTTGTGGCTGCTTCATTTCAAATTTCAAATTTAACACAACACTCATCACTTAGACACAAAAACTGTCCAGTTACATGTTGGAGGGTTTAATCCGCAGACCGGAAGGATAAATCTGAGCGAGCAATCGTGACCACTGCTGAGATGCCCCTGAGCAAGACCCTGAACCTGTAACTGCTCCGGTGGAGCCGCTCAGAGGCCAACAGATCTGACTGGTTGTACTTGGCAGCTTGTGTGTTACTGTGTGAGTGTGAACAGGATGTTCCTTCAAAAAGAGAGAATTTCTCTGCAGCTAAATAAAGATTTTGTAGAAAAAAAAAAACTGACACCACGAACATGTATCTGATATTTCTGTGCCAATATTATATATCATCATGAAGATGCCCTCCAGTTAACGTTGTAAGACATAAAATAATATTCTTTCTGATTCGGTTTTCTTCAAAAACGTTCAGTTACCTTGTTACAAAATTATTAAATTTATATCTAATCTTTCTCCCTTGTTGAAAAATCCTGATTCTTTGCAAATATTGTTCTTTTCAAAAGTTTAATTGCTGGACACAAGATGTCTCCTGCTTCACTGAAAAAATCCACTGGAGGCTTCAAGTTTCCACATCACACTTGTTTCAGCTGCATATTGGACAATGACTGGCTTCAACACTAGTGATGTCACTAAATCCTGCTGAGATTTAACTTGAGCACAAAGAAACTTTTCCCCCTCAGCAGACGAATGTGAAAACAGTCGTCTGGTATCAAGCGTCGTTCTGCAAAGTGAAGCATCCAACAAGAAGCAATATGCATTTTTGAGAGAAGGGGGGCTATAGTTTTAAAATCTCAACATTTTGACTCATAATGACAATAATTTAGGATTTCTTTCAGAATCTGACTGACTGTTGAAATGAAAAATAACATGATCAATTTTTTTTTTTTTTTTTTACAATTTACCATGAATATTGTGATTAATATATATTTCAATAAGTGAGTTTGTCTTTGCTTGTTGTGTGTGTGTATGTGTGTGTGTGTTATATATACATGTGTATGTGTATACATGTGTATATAAAGGTGCTCTTTGGAGTCAAGGACCACGATGAATGCAAAGAAGAGGAGAAAATCCAAGGCAATCTGAGAGTCGAGGTATAATGATCAAAAGCTTTTACCATATTACAGGGCATTACGTTACATTGTGCTGCTTTAGTTATGATGGCTTCCAGCTGAAGCGCGCTGGTGTCAGCTGTGTAATGATAAAGGCTTTGATGTGCCTTGGATTTCTTCTTCTTCTTTGCATATTATATCATCAGTCTGCTCATCTCACTCTCGGGTGTTTTACTGCAGCCTGTGTATGTACACTGTCCACACAGTACAACATCACTAGGTGCATTTGTAGCAATGATAAAAATAATATTTAACACTCATGTTGATACAATACTGTCATGCAAGATGTCGCCTCACTACCCACTTTAAACTCTCCTGAAACACTAAAACTCTCATTTTAAAGCTACTACTGCCAATGAGAGTGTAAGGCCACACTGCTGGAGGCTCTGACGGACTGTATTAAATTTCAAATGCTAACATTACTGTGGCAACACGCTTACAATAGCAGTGCTAATATGCTTGGCAGGTATCTTGTTTACCATCTTAGTTTGATGTGTCAGCGTGTGAACATTTTCTAGTTAGCCCTGAACAGAACGTTTGGTAATAAACCAAAAACAATGGACATACTGAAAATTCGACCTGATGATGGCACTAGAGAGTTAAAAGTTACAGGATCAGCGAAGTCGATAAGTTCATCCTAAAGGGCACATGAATGTCTGCACCAAGTTTCATGGCAATCCATCCAACAGCTGTTGAGACATTTCAGACGGATATTTCAGTCTGAATCAAAACTTTAGGCGATTTTAGCCACACTGACAAACTGACATCGCCATCCAGACACAGATGCCACAAGCATTGCTACTGAAATACAGATTTGTCTGGGAAGCAAATATTCTTCAACCTCTCTGCCTCACTTCATCATATTAGAAAAGTAAAATGCAACAACTTGAATACCATGTAGTATTTAAAGTTAAATCAATCAGACTCTGAAGGTCATGTTTTCAAACCATGTGGGGAGACGCCGACAGAGCCGAGCTGTAACTGTGCGGTCGAGCCTGAGCCTGGTGGGTTCGACCCGGCAGGTAGAGAAGACAGACGGAGCTCTGACCTGCAGACCACCCAGCTGTGGAAACACACCCACTCAGTGTAAAAATAAGTCCAGAGGTGGTGGAGGGAGTCTAACTTTTCGCCAACATAGAGGAGTTTAAGAACAATGCACAGACCTGCACATGTAAAACTTTATAAAATGATCATGTTTAGAAATCTGCTCCCTACTGATCTGGTCCAACAATAAGATGCTGCTTTTATGTTGATGCATCGGTAAGAATCATCAAACAATATAATGCTGATACTTTAATGACATTTTGCTTTTAATTCTTTTCTTTTACTAGTAAGATGAATATGCAGGACTTCTGCTTGTAAGAGATGTAATTAAACTGCAGTATTGTTTCTTTTAATATCTAATATCCGAAATCACCGGAAAAATCTCATGACCTGATCTCCAGCGTCATCTGTTCAGAAAGTTTCAGTCAAATTGTTCTCAACAAATTTTGAGATATTTTTCCAGCCAACATGATACAAACAAATCCTCTTTTCTAAAATCACAGGAGAGACAGGGGCAGAAAAACAGAGACGCAGACAGTAAATCCTGTTGAAAACAGTAAGCAGCAGTTTCCACAGCCCAACACACACACTGCAGACTTTGTGTCATAAAGCTCAACCTAAACACAGCCTGTTCACTCAGGTGTGTGAGCGAGAGCATGGGGAGGACAGAGAATCATTTCCACATCGCTAACAGAAGCTCAGTGTCGGTGTGCTGTTGGTCCGTCTGACGTCTGGCCTCTGTGGAAACACACAGACAAGCCGTGTGCTGTCAGACTCCAAAAACACACGAAAACACAAAATCCCTGAAGTCAGAAGCTCCGTCTACTCAGTCACTCTGTTAAAGGTGAGACACAGTTCAGACGAAGCTAATTCTCACCAGCTGGGAAATGTTCTGTAATAACACATCGTGTTTGTTTCCAAACAGGATCTCCAGCTTTTGACGTTATTAAATGGAAGTTACCTGAATGATCACTCTCTGACTTGGAGAAACCGATCATGAATTTTTCTCAAAGCTGTTGTGGCTTTAAAAAATACAGAAGTGACTAAAAATCCAAAATGCCTCATGTCAGCCAAAGTCTAAGTAACTTAATCCTAATTTAATTCTATTTAAGTCAGACACACTTAACCTGACAAGTCATTTACGAGAGGCATCTTTCCCATCGCTGTGGCTCCTGACTACACTTCCCAGAGAACATTTTCCCTTTCAACCCTGGCAGCTCATGGCCCATGTTAATTAAACATCTTGTATTTATTCAAAATGGGAACGTTATTATATTGTACATTTTTCTTTTTGTCAACAAATCCCATAAAAAGATAATTGATCCCATTAACAAATACTGTCTGTGTCCAAAGTCTGATATTCCTCTGTGACACAGAGCTCCATTGTCTTCTAGAAACTATTAAAAACACATCAGTGAGCCACACTGACATGCCCTCAGTCCCACATACACCATCCTGCTGCGGGAACACCCACTGGAGTACCAAACGAGTATTAATCCGCCACTGAAAATAGTCCCTAATTCCTCCTGTTTGGTTTAAGGAAATTACTGAACCTTTTTTTAAATAAATGATGCTGTATATTTCTTCACATCACAGACGTCAGAGAAGCTGACTAACGCATTAACGCACTGTCTTGTCAAGGGTTTTATTTATATCCAGAAACATGCAGAATACGGCGACAGGCACTAAATGTCTAGATTATCAAGTGTTTATAACCACAAATAGAAAAAAAGTTATATTCATGCACAAAATGCATTCTGACAGAGAGAACGAGATGTTGTGTTTACTGACATGAAAATATCATAAATTATTTTAATAATTATTCACCAACATCACAGAGAAACTGCAGACAGGCTTGAGGCATGAAGAGTGAAACCGATACTTCAGCGCTTCTTTAACTGCATGTTCTTCAGCCACAAACCAGTCCGTTAACATTCCTCACTCACACAGGTGCTGTAGCCTCAGGCTGGACCAAATGAGGAATCACCACCACTGCTAACAAGCCACGGAGAGAGAGAGAGAGAGACAATGATTATGTTTGGTTTGGGAGCGTATTTCTGTCCAAAGCACCTACAGACGCCGTAGATGCTGACTGCAGTGTTTCTCAGCCTGTGTTCAGCTGCAGAGGTTAAGTGATCTGATCTGCTCCAGTACGTTTTGCACACGAATCAATGCAGTTCTATTAATTATTCTTAAATTAATGAAGACATACTGACAGCCTATTTATGTCTGTTGTTGCTCACTTTGAACATAATTTGATTTAAAAGAGGCACTAATATGTTTCCTGGTAGACGACACAGAATCCTTGGAAACTTTGATCATATTAAAAACTGAATGTTGACACGCAGAGCGGCTGTTTGCTGCTTCAAATGGAAAATACAATATTAAAATCTAGTGATATGCCAGCATCAATTTTTACATGCTAATATCACTGTGGCCAGAAATACAGTTAGACTGCTTCACAGCATGACTGCCTTTGATTTCAGTCACGGGACAGTGAACCATATATTGCAGCTTTTTGGACTAACATCAAATAAACTTCAAACACCAGACATAAAAGCAGATTGGTTGTTTGGAGGTTAAAGGGACTATTCGTACGTTTTCTCTGCTGACGAATGTGGTTTCATGATCTTGTTTCTTGTCCTCTGAGCAGCGCTACGTCTCCAGGGCAGATCGGAGGCTGCAGTGAATCACTATCAGAAAGTGTCGAGATGGGCCGGGGCTATTAGCCGGTTAGCATGCTAACTTCAGCAGAAGAAATGACGCGATAGAGACGGGAGTTGACATTATCACTGCTTGGCGTTGATTGGCGCTAAACTGCTAATGCTAATGTTAGCTATGTAGCAATAGCAAAACTTACACATAGGTCCTTTAAGACAGGTGACTGGAATACACAGATAAAAGATTTTTCCTAATGACATTCAGTTAATGGTCTGACACACCTGTCTATAGGAGCTTCTGCAGAGCAGGGACCGTGTAGTAAATGTTACCTGCTGGGTGTTAATCATTAAAATCATTAAAAATGTGCTGTGCTGTGTTCACAGTGCCCAGTAATAATCGCTGTATTAATGATAACAGACTTTACCAGTGGTGTTGTTACCATCAGAGAGGCTCATCGGTTTATAGTAAAACCAGTTGTAGTGTCCAATTTCTATTAAAATCTGACTTCACCCAGTTACTAAGTTCTTGATTAAACCTAAATTTTGAACCAGATAATAAACACATGCGAGGAAAAGCTACCTGAACGCAATGCGAATAAACTAATCTTCAAAAAAATAGGGACCTGAGGGTGATTAAACTTGATCCAGGAGAACACCAGTGACTCCAGTCCAGGGTTGTGCCTTCCATACTGGGAACCAATTGGACCCACCAACCCCTAATTACTATTTCCCACTCGAACTCTGTCTATAAAGTTTGTAAATATCTTCTTCTTAGATGTCTGTTGGTGACCGACATGACATCACAGATGACGGTCAACAGTTGTGATGACACACGACCACAGCTTCAGTCAAAGCTCAGACTTTCTGCTGATGATCATCGTTTCTTTTTTTGTCACGGTGACTAATTTCTTCAAACAGCAGAGCGCCGACGTGAAGCTACAGCTGCTATTAAAGGCTTATTCATCCAACAGTCTAGACCATCTGCCTCACACACTGATGATGTCATCAATGCAAGACAGGTGGCCAGGTGGTTCAGTTCAGGTGTTTCTGTGCAGCTCATAGAGGCAGGTTCAGACATGGAGCAGCAACATGCAAAAAAAACTGCCTGGAGATTCAAATGACCTCCCTGTTCCTCCCTCTCTTCACCTCCTCTAACCTCCCTGTTCCTCCCTCTCCTCACCTCCTCTAACCTCCCTTCCTCCATCGTTTGCATCCCTCGTTCTTCTCTTCCCCATCTCCTATCTGTTTCTTCATCTGTCTCTCTCCACTTGAGAACCATGACATCATCCTCCTCCTCCTCCTCTTTAAATCAACCACATGGCAACCACTTGAGAAAGAGATAATTACATCATCCATCCATCTCTTGTCCATCTTTAAACTTTCTTTTCTTTCTCCTTTGCTTGAAATTTCTTTCCTTTCATTCTTCTACAACCTTTATTTATTCTCAGCCTCCTCTTTCTAAAAGTAAGTCCTGAACGCCGCGTCTTTAAGATCCAACCCAGCTGCAGCAACTGGTGGATGTTTGTTATTCCCCCTCAAACGCGTCAAAATGAGCTGGAAATCTCACTTCTGCTTTATGTGCTGAATATTTTGTGATTAAAGCTTCTACGTGTAAAATTCTCATGTGATTATGGCGACACCACGCTGGTGTTCAGGGCGGCGATACGAGGGTTCAAACTTCATTTGAACAAAACGTCTCATTCATTCAGACTTTTTGAAAATATGACCCCAGCGTCTGTGTCATTATAAATCCATATAGAAGAAGGGACCAATGGCATCTTTATGTCTCTGTATTTCCTTTACTCTCCTCATTTCATCTGTCTCTGTGCAGCTGCAGATTCCCCATCTGAAGCGGTTACCATCACCACATAATGACAGAGCGCACACACACACACAACACCACACACACACACACACACACACACACACACACACACACACACACACACACACACACACACACACAGAAAAATCATATGGGATGATTAGTGATGGAACAGATGTTTACTATTATTTAGTTTTTCCTTTCTATTCCTGTCACACTGCTTATATGTTTGCAACAGTCGACAGGAGGGGGATGAACTGAAGTGACCTGAGAAAAGAGACGGAGGGTGACAGAGCGTAAGACTGAAGGGAAATCTTTTAAATCTTGTAGTAATAACTGAGCTTTCTGAGTTGAACATATTTCATTGCCATTGAAACTGTGATATCAGTGCCTGTTCTGTGTGTGTGTGTGTGTGTGTGTGTGTGTGTGTGTGTGTGTGTGTACTGGAGAACAGGAGTGTACTGTAACTAAATATTGAACACCAGCTGATCCACAAGACGATGAAAAGTAAAGGTCTTGGCTGAAAATAACTGGGCTTTTGTTAAGAATAGTTTTCTTTAACCAACAACAGCTAAAGCAGTTTAGTCCTTCTGTCTGTCCTTACTCATTATATGGAGTCCCCACACACACACACACACACACACACACACACACAGACACACACACACACACACAGACACACACACACACACACACACACACACACACAACTGTACAGCAGAGATAATTATAATGTGAAGCCCTGATTGGTGAGTGTACAGAAACCGTTTTAGTACACTGTGCTGTGTGTTCTTATGGGCGTGTGTGTGTGTGTGTGTGTGTGTGTGTGTGTGTGTGTGTGACGTGTCATTACGTGGTGACAGTATGTGAAGCTGTGGCTCAGACTCTTTCTTTGCATTTACTTTGCTCACTTGTTTAACTCCCTCATCTCTCTGCGCCGATCAGTCTTGGATTTATTTCTGTAGATTTGTCCGTCACTTCTATCAGTAATAATAACGCATCAACTTAAGACCTGAGATTCAGTTAGAAACATAAGCAGGAGAAAAAACAAGGTGAGCTTTTATATGATTATCTAAAATGTCTGTGAACATCCAACAGAGTTTACGGACTGCTCCACCTTTTACCTTCCATACTTACAGTAACTGTAGGTATGTCTCTCTGCACTGAGAGATTATTACTGACATTTCAGGTGTGCTCACCTTCAGGTTGACCTTCAAATATAAGTGGATAAACTGTTGGCTTGTTCCCAGATCTCAGAAGTTTACCAGTCTTTGGAACCGGCCTTTCCTCTAAATACTTGATTCAAAACTTGGCACAAACTCACATAACCTCAGCCATATTTCAGGCCTAGTTCCCCGGCTGCCAAGTGCCTAACTTTACAGTATGTTACAGACCATAAAGACACTTGTCTTTGGGAATATTTAACAGTCACACTCTGTTTCCTGAACCTGTGGATGCTGTTGTTTTATTCCATCTTGAAAGCCTAAAACATACTGATAAATCAAAGTTGTGAAGTGAAGTGAAGCTACGAGCGGAGACTTAAGATCGATCAACGGACAAAACTATGAAAATAAGATCCAAGTTGTAATGAACGAAACCTTCCCGTCAAATGTTTTTTTTAATCTGCTTAAAACGTTTCTAGAGATTCAGTTTGTGCTAAAAGATCGTGATGATTGATTGGACCGAGAGAGAAAAGAAAGAGCAGGGAATGTTTTAGAAAAGGAAAGAACGGAGGAAAGAAAAAAAAAGGCACGTAGCAGAAAACATGTTCAGAGATGTTAAAGCCACATCAGACATCTCTGTTTACCATGGGCGGGTCTGTACGGAGACTGTGTGTGTGTGTGTGTGTGTGTGTACTATTTCTGTGTCTGTGCATTTGCATTGGACTTATTGAGAGGGAGGACAACGAGGACATTTGTATAAAGGCCTCAAGGTTTCATTTTGATTTTGGTGTGTGTGTGTGTGTGTGTGTGTGTGTGTTTATGCATGAATGTGTGTTTGTGCACGTGCTTGGGCGTTGTCGTTCTATTTCTACCATATAAGGCCGTCTGCAGTCTCTCCTGGCGAGCTTTCAGTTCCTTTGGTTACGGCAGAGTGAAGCAAAGGTGCAACCATGGCAACCACAGGGTGTGTCACAGTGATAGCAGGGAAGGGTGTGGCCCAGGTGTCTGGGTTGCTATGGCAACCGGCTTAAAAGTCACTACAAGCAGAGAAGCTGCTCAAACACTTTAACAGTCTGAATTATTTACTCTGTCTTTACCACTAAGTCAAGACAGGATGAGTCCTAAAGTTCGTCTGTTTGTCTGTCTACTGGTCGGCACTGACATGTGCATGTGTTGAACTGCTGGGGTAGTGATTCAAAGTCTATCTGTTATCAAGACAACAGCCCTGAGGTAAGGTAAGCCCTAAGTCAAGGCCGACAAATACCAGGTCCAAAGCATCAAGCCCAAAGTGAAGACCAGCGAGACCCGAATCAAGGTCCAAAGGTCCAAAGTTGAGGCTAAGCTTTAAAGGTTGTTTCCCAAGTTATGAACGAGACGTTATTTGTCTGCTGGTCTGCCCTCCAGGAGAACACATCTCAGCTTCACACCTTTAACACAATAAAACAAATAAACAAACACACAGTGCTCATACTGTTTGTCATATGTTAATAAGTGGAGTAATGTTGCTGAGGAGCCTTTACAGCCAGGAAATGCCTATTCACTACTTCATCATCACAGATTGTTGACTGAACTGTGAAGTTTCCTTCTCGTAGTTTCAGAAAAGTTAAAGTTCTCCAGTATTTTACAGGAAAAAACAAAGATATGAGAAAAACCAGAGAAGTAAGATTCTGTCTTCTTCTTTCCTATCTTGTTGACCATATTGAAAACACACACAGATTTATCTTCTCATCCCTTGACAACCAAGTTGGAAAACACTTCATGATGGTTCAACAGCGCTGTTCGTCTCAGGAGAGCCCTGTCACTGTATCTAAAAACATCCTGTGACTCATGTTTGTAAAAGAGCAAAATGGCTGCCACACTTAACACTAACCCACTTGACTAATCCACCAGTGGAGCTGAAATGTTTCAGACTCTGTATCCAGGGAGACAAAATATGTTGAATTTTTATAACTAAATGGATGAAAAAGATAAGCAGTAAAGTAAAAGTCAAAAAAAGAAGTAAAATGACCCTTTTTTAATGATATCAGGGGGGTAAGCTCAGGTTCTGATCTCTAATGTGCTTCAGGTGAAACATTTCAAACCCCAGCAGAGTGAAAATAAAGGCAAGAACATGAAACATGTGCTGTTGCAGTTACGTAGTTTCAGAGGGATTATTTCTTCCCTCAGGCCGTCAGGTGACTGACAGGAGGCAGAGCATAACGTAACGCAGCAGGGATCTAAAAGCACTTATCTCAGCACAATGACGGCAGGATCAAACAGACTCCTTATGTTTACTGTGGAGGATTATCTCACTCTGTGGAAGACGGTTTTCATATTCAGCAGGTGGCTTCTTCCTCTGAAGTAAACAAGCTCCGATATCTATCGCGCCATTCCTTTAGCTGCTTTTAGCTTCTGACTGTCTGACAATGTTGTGGCGTTCGTTTCGGTGCTGCTGAAAACCTGATGGATGAGAGATGACGGTGGTGGTGGAGGTGACTGACATCCGCCTTACCTTTCTTCACCTTCTTCTGCAGTTTGATGGTGTCTGATGATTTCTTCTTGATGTCTGCTCTGGCTTTTTTATACTCTGAAAAACAAAAACATGCAGAGTGAGGGAAAGTTTTTGCGTGTGTGTTTGTGTGTGTGTGTGTGTGTGTGTGTTAGCGTGTTGGCATACCTTTGGCATGATCTTTGTCCAGCTGACTGGCCACTTTTTTCCACTCCTCCATCTTGGACTCCAGCGGAGTGATGAGACTTTCTGAGAGAGCGCTGAGAGAAAAAAAAGACAAAGAGTCTCGATCGTTGTGTTTTTCTAAAGTTGATGCTATAAAATAAAGTTTAATTTGAACCAGTAAATCTCTGGCAGGTTGAGTCAGAATAACACATTTGATTTCATTATTCATTCATGCACTGCTACAACTGATGATTATTCACAATATCAGTTATTTTCTGATCATTTTCATCACTTAACCGATAAATTTAGTTCATAAAATGTCCAAAAATAGTGAGAAGGTCCTTTCCCAGAATTCCCCAGAGCCCCGGCTGACATCTTTACATAAAAAAATAATATAAAATACTTAATTTACAGGGACATCCTCAGATCTGAGAGGCTGAAATCTGAGAATGTTTTGTCACTTCTGCTTGTTTAATGACTTCAGCAATTAATTGATTACCCAGATTGATGGCAATTAATGTATTGTATCGACAAATCTAATTGTTTCTATTGATGTCATGATATTATAGTATATCAGTATATTGAAGCGTTTCTATACGTTTGTCCTTCCCATTCACAGACATGAGGGAGACACAAACGTAGACTTTCATCTGACTGACAGCTTCTCTAATGACGGTCGACAGTAATGGCAGAGAAACAGTTGTGATGCTGCAGCAGTGACAGTGATGACAGACACACACACACACACACACACACACACACACACACACACACACACACACACACACACACACACACACACACACAACTGTCATGTATTTGCATATGTCAGTTGAGAGTAATTATTATGTCTAGTTCCCACACTGTCAGATCAGGTGTCATCATTCACACCTTCACCTGTCCTTCCTCTCTAGTAAATAACACACACAATGCTCCTGTGTGCGTGTGCGTGTGTGTGTGTGTGTGTGTGTGTGTGTGTGTGTGTGTGTGCGCCTTACGTGGTGAACAGCTTGAGTTTGGACTCGATGCTCCGGTGTCTCATACACATCCTGGTTAGTGCCGAGCCGATCTCCTTCGTGGCACCTGGGAAAAAAAACCCAAAAAACATTCAGATGATGAGTATTATTTTGAAAAGAACCTGGAATTAGTGAAAACAAATAAGGTTTCAAAATAAAGCTCTGTTTGAAACTACAAAATAAAATGCATAATGCTGGCAAATGACATAACAGCTTGTACAGAATTGATCTGTATGATTCAAATTCATGTCCAAAATAAAAGAATATCACCTAAACTTGAATCAGCTGTATAACGTGGACTCTGCTGCTTTCACTTCAGCTGTGCATCATAAAAAAATAGTTTCACTGTGTTGAAACAGACTAAACCTGAAGCAACATGAAGTGAATATTCTTCCTTGTTGTTGCTGTAACAGGAGCTGAACAGAAGCTCTGAATTACAAACTACATTTAATCAGTCAAACCACAAGCTGATGGAGGGGAAACTGCAGCAGACCAGTATGTGTGTGTGTGTGTGTGCGTGCTATCATTGCTTCATAAAGTGGTATTAAGGAAAATCAATCTGATTAGGATCTTATGACGAGTGTTGTAATGCGTGTTGAAAACAATAGGTGTATGTCTCATTTTGTTCATGAATTATGCAAGAAAGAAAACAATCCCCTTTCACAATCAGCCCTGGTTAACTGGATGTAACAGTATTAGGTATATCTCTCACACACACACACACGCACACACACGCACACACACGCACACACACGCACACACACGCACAGCTGATGACATAAGATGCACTTCATGGGACAATGATAACTCATGTGTATACAGTACACAGCCATCCACATGTTGTAATGCACATTTGGAGCTGGTGCATCAAAACAAGACACTGACTGAGGTGGAAAATTTGATAATGTGATTATTAAAACAAATGATTATGGCTGCAGGGCCTGTTTCCATATTTTGTTCTTGTTTTATTTCCAGCAGTGCACTCACAGTATATCAGTGCTGCAATAAAAGCTCCAGATTAATAACTGGATGTGATATAAATGTCATACGAGGTCAGTGGGTGAGTGGGTTTCCTTAAATCAGAATTACCTCAGTAGCAATATGCAGAATACAAAAAATAACTATATTATAATACTTCTTTTCCCTGTCCTGTTGGTTCACCTCTGATGTGTTTATCCAGTTTAGCAACAGACTGACCAGTTACAGATACTGGTCTGCTGAGGGATGGATTGCACTGGTTGCTGCAGCTTTTTAAACTTTGACGTGACTTATTGAAAACGGTGATATGTCTAAATTTGAGTCTGTGAGAGATTCACAGACTCAGTGATTCAATAACTTTGCTTTATGGCCCAGTCAGAGTTGGAAGCAGCAATAAAGCAGTTTACAGGAAAACAGGAACCTTTTCAAGCCCAGTTATGGACATGTTGTTACAACGTCTGGCGAAGACTCGTACAACAAGAACAGGATTCACATTAAGCTGCTGGAACATTTATTCAGATTAGTGCAACATTTGGAAGGAAACGTAAATGTTGACACAGACACCGAGTGAAGGAAAAGAGCTGCATCACTTCCACAGTGGGTCCTCTGTCAGCGTTACACACCCACACACACACATACACACACACACACACACACACACACACACACACACACACACACACAACACACCCATAATGGTTTCTTTGTTGCTCCCAGTCTGTATGTGGACATGACACTTCCTGTTATCTGTCCTCTTTATCACACTCTCAGTACAGACATGCATCATGTGCTGCTGTTGGCATGTTTTACAGGATCTTAAATTATTCCACAATAAATGTTTCCTGGTAAATTTAATCATCACATTCTGAATGTAATTTTTCAATTTTATGTAAATTGTGTGTTGGACAGACAAAGATAATTCAGTTTCCTCGCTCTTGGCAAAAGATCTCCCCTGGATGTCCAGTATGACCCTACAGACGAAACCAGGGCTGAAACTAAACTTATTAATTTCATTATTAACTCATTGTTTGTCAATTAGTCAATTGGTACATTAAGTGTTAAGAAATTATATCATTTCTGTCTAACAAAAAGTTGAAAATGTGTATTAAATATATATTAAATATGTATCTATTTTAAAAGACTGAAAGAACTAGAAGATTTTACACATTTGAGAAACTCGAACTGAAAGAATTTTGAAATTTTTTCTTCTTTCTTCTAAAAAACGACTCAATAGATAATCAGAATAGTTGCTATAATTTTCTTTCCAATTGACAAATCGATAAATCAGCTAATCGTCGCAGCTCTACACGAACCACTTGATGGGAATCAACTGACACTGTGATATGAGAACGGATTAGAGCTGTTTTATCGTTCCAGACATTTTTTAAAGCAAAAAAGAAAAATATTTTGTGGTTCCAGCAACTCAAACATGAGGATCTGTTGAATTTCTCTGAATATGTATGTGTGTATTTATATATTTATATATATTTATATATATATAGGAGACAGAGACAGAAGCGAGGTCAGCACAGACTGAGACACTGTGCTTTTTTTGATATTTTAAAAAACTAAACGACTAAAATTATTGGCAGATTAATCAATGTCACTCAAATAATCCATACAGAGACATTTGATGTTATCCACTCTGTGAGGGAACACAGTGACACAGCAGATTTACACTGAGGAGTTCGAACTGTGTGAGTTCACACTGACTCACTTCACCTCATTTGAATATCTAAATCTGAGAGCTGCACAGGCGGGACACACACACACACACACACACACACACACACACACACACACACACACACACACACACACACACCACACACACACACACACACACACACACACACACACACACACACACACACACACACTGCAATGCTGAGTCATGGCTGAGTTACGTAAAATAAAGAACAATCAGTGAAAGATCAGGTGTGTGTTCATCCAGCAGATCCAGTACGAACAGAAAGTGAAGTCAGGGTGAAACCTCGACTGGCACCGACACCCGTTTGAAGCAACCCCCCCTTCCATCCCTCCATCCCTCCCTCCATCCCTTCCTCCATCCCTTCCTCCCTCCTCCTGTGTGTTCTCTCCTTTTCTTTTCTTTGGTTCCTACAATAACTCATCCATCCATCCGCCTCTGTGCACCCTCTCTCTCTCCCTCTCTCATTCCTCTGCTTCTTATCCATCTTTCCCTCATTGTCCTCCAACTGTCCTCCTTCCTCTCCCTCACGCTCCATCCTTCCCCCCTCTCCTCCTCTCCTCCTCCTCCATTCTGTCGTGACTCCTCAGAAACAAAACATTAACTATCAGTTACACCCACGTGAGCATGCGCAGAAATGTGAGATGGACACACACGCACACACACACACACACACACACACATACCCCGTCAGGTATGAGGTGTGGGTTAATCGTTAAGGTGTGGCGAGGTGTGTTTGCTTTATTTGCCTTTGCCTCTCTCTGAGCTCAGAGAACATTTAAGTCTTGCACATTGTGGAGACACAGACATTATCTTAATGCAGCTAAAGTACACGTTTCAAAAGTCTGCAATGTTTTGAAAGTGTATGTGTGTTAAACAGCTAACAGTAAAATCTGTCTGTTGTCACACTGTAAGGCTGAAACGTCAAGTCATGATATGATCTAATATATATATTTATTTTTACAACAATGGATCGATCAAATCAACTATATGCAATGTGAAGGGCGTCAGTGACAAACTTGTAGTGACAAAATCCCTCAGCTCCACTAAGTTTTGGTTTTACATCACATTTACTGTCTGGCTGTTTTCAGCCAACAAGGTCTGATAAACCGACTGTTCACAACCTGTGAAGCACAACAGACGAGCAGAGTCACGAGTCCTTCAGGAGGCGGTGGAGACCAAAGAAGAGCTACAGAAAGAGCAAATGTTGGGAGTTAAATTAATCTCATAGATGTGGATGTGTAATTAAACAAATGTTTATCGTAAACTGTCATGTACTGCAAGCGCCGGTCACATTCAGTAAACAAACAGGAGACATAGTAAAGTCTTCCTTAGAGTAAAGAAGTCCTGGCATCGTATCAGTATAGAAACATTTAAAATGACAGAGTCGTGATCCTGGTTTATTACAACTAATCATTTCTATCATCTCTGAGACCTGGGAACGTCGTGACATCACCGTGATGAAGACAGACAGGTCAAGACACACAAGCCGTCACATGATCAGACAGGTTGGAAACAATACAACACTTCATCTAGATTAACTATACCACTTTATTTGGGAGGTCAAACTGATCGTGGGCGCACCAGAAACGTGGGAAATAAAGTTTTCGAGATGTTGCAAGCAGAGGGTGACGGATGTTTTCAACAGACAGTGTGGGTAATAATTCTACTGTTCCCTTTCATTCGGGCTTGTTTTCTAATAACTATCAGAGATGCAACACTAAAACTATCACTCTCATTACCACTAAAACTACAACTTCAGTAAACAAACTACAATAATCAAATCCAGAATCAAAACAGAAGTATCCTCAATTTTCCAAGGCAGTAACAGTATCTGATGGTGCACGTATTTAATCTAAACGTAGTCTGTTCTCACTGGATCATCTCGAGTTCTTCATTACTGCTTCAATGTGAAACTTCAGCAGGACTGAAGTAATGTTTAAATCAGTTTCATCGACTTCAGCATCATAAAATGAAAGATGTTTTATAGTTTTTATGGTCACAGGACGCTGCCCGGCCCTGTCTTATGGTACAGATATTCATTTAGCAACATGAGAATTACTGCATGTGTGAATTGCGTGTGCTGCAGCCAGGTGTTGAGCACTGTAGGCGCCTGTTGCGTTTGTGTTCGGACACGTTTAATGGTTCTCAGAGTCGACTGGAGATGACTTCAGAGAAAAATGTAACCTGACAAGATCAGACAGACTCAGTGTGGGAGTGAGTTTGTTTCCGATTCTCACATGTTGTTTTGTTCTGGGTTTAATGTACTGCTGACTCACGCCTCAGAAAAAAGCTTGATAAATGATCTGTTTGGAGTTTATCAGAACACAACCAAAGAGAAGTGTGACATTTGATCAAGAAAGCTTTTTTGTGCGTAGACTCTCCTGTAAATACGCTAAATAATCAAAAGCATGTGGACATCTGAACATCACACCCACGTGTAATTTGTGAACATCTCAGTTTAAAACCATGGGCATGAAACAAACAAACCTCTGTTCGCGTTCAGTTTCTCACCAAAGCACAGCGTGTATCCCCGAGGCATAAAAAAATCTGTTGACTGCATTTTCTTCCTCATAAAACATTTGCAAAGCAGATATTTTTATAAAATTTGGAACCTGCATTATTTCTATCTTTGTTTTCCCTACCTGCCAATCAATGTGAAAACCTTGGCCACTTCCCAGCTTGTGCACGAAACACAAAAACAGCAAGGACCCGCTCATAAAGATACTAGTGTCAAAAACCGCACAGGGTTTTCTTTAATCCACCTTATTTTGGATGTTGGGAGATAAGGTCTGGTTCACAGCTGGTGGTTCAGTTCAACCTAAAGATGTTGGATGGGATAGCTTGAGGTGAGGCGTCTGTGCAGCCAAGTTCCCTGGAAAAGGACTTGGCTTCGTGCACGGAGGTACTGTCATGTTGAAACAGAACAGGGCCTTCCACAAACTGCTTCAGACACAGTATTGTGTAAAATGCCACTTTGAGATTTCCCTTTACCAGAACTATGGGGTGTCCTCATATTTTTGGCCACACAGCTTAACATTTTTGGAGCTCTAGTGGTCAATCAAGTATAGAAAATATTCCTCACATATAATTCTCCATTTAAAAGTATAAGATTTACTTTTCCCTTGTGTCTCTGCTCATTCTTCTATGTAAACTGGTTTGTTTTATAACACTGAATAAAATCTGCGAAAGATATGAAATGTGAGTGATTCATCTGAAATCAGTCATAAACGTCTCTGGATGGAAAAAAAATAAGGAGGAAAATAAGAAGCTGCTCCAGTCGTTTATGATTTCCCTCCATTTTCCAAAGACACAACGCCAGAGAGACAGAGAGAGAACTGTTCACCCTCCTCCTAAACCCAGATTTTCCAGCTTCACTCTCCTCCTCACCGCTTATAATGTGGCCCTTTCAGAAAAGCCTGCGAGTGTGTGTGTGTGTGTGTGTGTGTGTGTGTGTATTAATTCCTGTCGTTCTCTCTGCTCCCAGGTTGTTCCACAAAGACTAGTTTTCTGTGTTTTCTTTTCCTCTGAATCTGCTCCCTCGTGTCAGTCTGAATATGAACATCTGCAAATAAACTTGTGCTAAACGCTGATTTTACAAACGTCCAGTCTGGACTGAAACCGTGTGAGTTCCTCTTTTAGTGTCTTTTAGTACCTGCACACTAAAAGAGGAACTTGCCCTGTTCGCATGATCACATAGATTGCTGTTGGCATATAATGTTACAAGAGGTGAATATTTCCAAAAATACACACACTGTAGTGAATAAAAACCAGCTTTCAAATGGATCTGAAGGTTTGAATCACTAACCCGTATAAAAGTATAAAGAGCAGGACACTGGCTGCAGTAACCCCAGTTTCTGCCTCTCACACGTGTAACTTCTGGTAGCGTTAGCATTAGCAAAAACAACGTTGAACACATGAAGAAGATTTTTTCCTCTGCACTGGCAGTAAACACAACACATGGACCTGCGGAAACCTTTGCTGTATTCAGAGCTTAAAGGGCTGACGAACAGTAACGTTAACCGCGATAAACAGCGGGGCTACGGCTACATACGGCTATGTACCGACACCCCTCCACAAAAATATACACACATGGTAACCCACACAGTAACTGATAATGACAAATATACAGTGAGTTGGCAGTTTATTAGAAACACCTAGGTAAAACTAATGTGGTCTAATACAACAGCCCTGTAATAAATCCTCCTCCATGAAGGTGATAATGTTCAGTTTAATTGTTTTAGAGAAGTGTTGCTTGATCTGTGGGAACATTTTGGAGGATGTATCGTGTCTTGCTGTTGCGTTATACAAAGAGGTGTTTCTTTTATTCAGCCGACCTTCAATGATATTAAATGTTGGGGACGAAATAACAGAAACGCCTTGACACCGAGGCGCGTGTCCGTAGACTTTACGTAGCAGTAGTTTTGTGTTGGTGTGTCAGTTATCGGTCTCCTTGATTACCAATAATGAGTATTAGAATCAGCCCTGAAGAAAACATTTCAGTCGACCCCTGCTCTCTCTCTCTCTTTCTATTGATCCAGATGGTGATTAACTGACCAGCTGACCAGTCCATCACTTAGTCAGGACGGAGCAAAACTGTCTCCTCAGCTCAGCAATCCCACAGAAAACAAACACACACCGAGCTGACGTTAGGAAACCTCCAGTAGAACTAGTCAGCACTCAGTGGATCATCTTGTGATCTGTGTATGTGTGTGTGTGTGTGTGTGTGTGTGTGTGTGTGTTTGTGTTTGCGTGCATGCTTTGAAAGCCGCATGATGCCGAAGACGTCAACAGTTCCTCGGTTGCTGGGGAAACCAGTCATGAGGAATCACCAACGAGACAAGAGGAACCTGCTTTTAAAGTCAGCTGATTGTGACGAGATTTTTGCCAAGTTATAGTTTTGATACTCTTCTCATTTTCACTCCTAAACATGATCACTAGAGTTGTCTACAGATCTCACTTATCTGTTTTGAGTGTTACAATAACAGCCGGTGCTCTAGAACCACAGACGCTAAAAACGTGGTATGTGTAACATGTGTAAATGGATGGATGGAGTGATCAGAGCCATCAGATCCTCTCCGTTTACTGAAATATAACAGAATCAAGTCACATGATTTAATTTGATGTAAACTCAATCTGGTGTAACCCAACACACACCGCACAGCCAGCAGAGAGAAGTGACATCATCCAGTGAGAAGCAGAGAGACAGAAGGACGCCTCACAACCTCCACTGAGGGACACGAGCCGGTGTCGGTCTGCATCTGGAAACCAGTGATGGAGTCACTGGTTTCAAACATTTATTTTCTTAACGAGCTTCATGATGAGGTCAGACATGAACACACTGTTCTCAGTCAGTTAGAAAAACATTTGGGCACTAGTCAGGATTTACCAATATCTGAGTTTATCAAATCAAATGTGATCAAACTACATCCACACAGCTCTGATGAGGAAGATGAGCTGAGTCTTTTTAGTGTTAAACTATCAATAAATAATATCTAAGTGGTGTATTTTAAGTTTGACTGTTCCTTGTTTCATCGTAAATATTTAATATTTTACAGAAATAGTTCAAATTTGAAGCCAGGTTTAAGGGGCTTTACCATTTTAAAACTCAAATACCTTTCACGAGATAAGGAACGGTGAGGCATCAGTATTTCCAGACTACATGCAAGATGTGTGCACAAACCAAGCATGTAGTTATATCCTGTTTCTGTTGCAAGATTCTTACACAACAAACACAACTTCTCTGTATGGAAAAAAAAAAAATGATGGGATTTGTTGTGTTTCTTCTAAGACACGAGATCAATGAAATCAGTCTGCCGTCCTTTTCTCCACCTAACTAGTCCACATCGTATTTAAATGGCTGCTGATCACTCTATTATTTCTCCAAAGAAACAATTTTCCTCTCACACACACACACGCACGCACGCACGCACGCACGCACGCACGCACGCACGCACACACACACACACACACACACACACAGTGATGGTTGTGAGCTACTATGACCTGACCACTGGTAGAAATGGTCTTCTTCCAAGCACACTTCCACATGAGGACAGAAGAGGCTGGGGATCAAACCACGATCCCTGTGCTCAGCAGTTCTACCTCCTGAGCCAAAGCCGCCACATTTAGTGAATGAGTCATCACAACAGGCTGAGATCACCGAAACAACAGCCAGATCAGATGAGAGGGAGTTTGGTCTCAGATTTAATGTGTATTTTTTCCTGTGTGAAATTTAAGTATAAAGTTTTTAGATTTTGGTTCGGCCCAGGTGTTTATATACTGTACATTCCTGTGCAGTGATTTAAAGTACTTTAGATGTTTAGATTCTTATCCATCACACAGTACCATCAGAGAGGCGTCTGATTGGTCCCAGATTCATCCTGCAGCAGGACAATGAGCCCAAACATACAACCAGTCATAAAGAACTATCTCCAGAGACAAGAAGAACAACGAGTTCTGCAACAGATGGTATTCATTACTCTCACTTTTCATGGCCTTATATTTGAAAGCATCCCCACTTCACTTTTAGTGCCTTCAAGTCAGTGCTGTAAATCTAAACTATACAATGTGTATACAGTATGTTAGCCATATGTAGCTAGGTGTTTTTATTCCGTTGTTGCAGCTGCTCTTTGCTCTAAAGCCCAGACACTGAACCGACCATTTCAACAGAGGTAATAGCAGACAGCGATTAAGAGTTTGTCCTTCACAGTTTAACTCTTTTGGATTTCTTTAGGCGCCCTGAGGCTCTGACTGTGTTCAATTATGTTACCTTCACTGACACGGCACAAGGACGCTGTCAGTGTCTGTGAGGCATGCACACTGAAATGCTACAGTGAAATGCTAAGTCAGCTGACAGTGAAATATGTTTCCTCACACAGAGAAGAGCCCGTGTCATGAGTGTAGTACCACTGACGTGCCTTTGAGCAAGGCAGTGGGGCTGCCAACTGTCTTTCCGTCAGTCTATCCTGATGAACAACACACAACATTTTCCAGAAAGATGAGAACATGAGCATTACCATAGCAACAACCACAGAACCACACAGACCAGTTCTGACTGACACACACACACGCACGCACGCACGCACGCACGCACGCACGCACGCACGCACACGGGTGTTATGAGGGGCTGAACGGAGGAAAACAATTAAGTGTTCTTATATGCTGACAAGACTTGTCAACGCAAGGAGTGCAACAGTGCGTGTGTGCTCATGTGTGTGTGTGTGTGTTTGTGTGTGTGTGTGCGTGCATGTGTGCTAATTGGGGGTAACTAGTGGCCTTCCTAAAAGTCAGCTGTTCCACTCCTCTTTTGTCTCTCTCTCTCTCTCTCTCTCACTCAGCAGCTGACAGACTGAAGAATCTGGAGAGAGAGAATAGAGGAGGAGGAGGAGACAGCTGTCAAAACACACTGCGCAGCTGCACGCGCGCGCACACACACACACACACACACACACAGAATAGTGGAATGTGCTTGGTCAACACGTCGTCTGTAGAGGCCGTATTAGCTTCACACTGAGCTAACTGCTAACAGATGACAACAGTCCTGTGTCCACTGCAGGACCAAGCGAGGTTCAACCAGACAAGGGCCAAACAGGGCTAAACCAGGGCAGACAGACAGATACTTTAGGAAATTAAGGCATCCGGTAGCTTGTTTGGTACAGACGACACAAACCAGTTCAAACCAAAAGGTGATAAAAAGGCTGTAATAGCTAATAACAATCACGCAAAGTCAAAAATAACTACAGTAATAAAATAAAAGCAGCAATCATGAGTAAAATCAAGCGGACAAAAGACGAAATGATAATAAACATAATATAACAAAGTTTGCTTGTGATAAGCAGGTGAGACCTGATAAACGAACCACTGCAACACTTCATGAATGGGAGCTCTACGTGACGGTGCAAGTGGAGGTTATGCAAATAGACGTGGAGGCAAATGTGAAGCCAGACCAGGACAAAGCGGAGCTGAACCAGAAGAATCACACGTGTTTTCTACCAAAGAACTACGTCTGAACTCATTTCTCAACACAGACTGAACTGTGTCTGACCCTCTCACGCTCACTGTGATGACGCATTATATCGATGAGTCAAATGATTAAACAGGACACAAGGACTTGAGACGTGGGTCAGACAAATAACTTGAATATCTAATCAATTATCACAGTTGTTAGTTCATTTTCTATCGGCTAATCGATTAATTGACTAACCTTTTAAGCACTTTTTGAATCCCTGCGGCAGCCAACATCAACAGCTGTGCTATCTGTGACTTTTCTATTTTGTTTATTGAACGCAACTTGTGATGGTGAGGATGTAGAAATATCCTGCACAGATTTGATCATGAGGGCTGTTGATCAATTTTCTGTCGAGCCACAAACTGATTAAAGGACAACTCATTTAGATACATGACAGGGGAGAAAAGCAGGTCACGAGCTCCTGCACCTTTTTACATTAGATTTAAATTATTTGGCAGACGTGTTTGTCCAAAGCAGCTTATATTCTCCCCTTTCATACAAACATGGATCCGAAGTAATTTCGGGTTCAGTGTCTTACTCAAAGAAACTTCTGGGCAGGAGGAGCTGGGGACAAGCAACAGTATGATTAATGACCAGCTCTGCCATCTGAGCTACAGAAGCTTCACTCTTTAGCCATTTCTAAACATAGAAAGTAGTTTGGTACCACGTCACAATAAGACTTCCCTTATCAGGGATTTATAAATGGTTTATAAATGGTTTATTAATTAGCTTGTCAACACTTCATAAATCATAAACAAAATGTATAAATTGTTAACAATCAAATGAAAAACCTAATTATAAACCATTTATAAATCTTTTGTAAGGTGTGAAGTCGTACCAGTAGTTTTTAGAAAGTGAAATGTTTCATCCTATAAATCCGTCATAATCAGCTGCTCTAACTCATCTCATAGCTTTGACTGCAGGAAAACCTTTCTTCATTCCTTCTTTGTCTGCTCAGTTTTATGAGAAGCACCCACAGCGGGCGGGTGGGGGTGGGGGGTGGGAGTTTACAGTGGCTTGCTGGAGGACACGTCGACAGGAAAGGACACAGTGGCTGCAGCAGACTTTGAACCTGTGACCTCTCTGTGTCTCAAGCCGACAGATGACGCTTTACTGACAGAGCAATACACACATAAGGGATGGACAGTATTATGTAGGTATGAGATGGTGTGTGTGTGCGTGTTTAACAGACAGAGAGAGATAAACACGTGTTGCACGTGCTGACTGCCGTGTGTCTTGTGGCGTGTGAGATGCATGATGGTACCTTATGATACAGCGATGGTGAAACATCTGCAGATGTTCAGCCTTTATGCTTCAGGTGATGTCATGAGCTGCAGAATGTGATCTGAACCCGCCTGAAGCTCTTCATTTCACATTAACCGCTATTTAAAGGATTTTACCATGTTTTACATTCCTGGAAGTGTCGCCCTGCACAGTCACGACAGACACAGTTATCACATTTATACGCTCTCCATGTTTCTTACTGTGTGTTCCCTCTGTTGAGATGAACAAACATGAACGCAAGACATGACAGAGCAGGTCTGCTGAGGCTTCTGCGGAGGGGAGTGGTTATAATTCACCTCCCACACACACACACCCACATATTACTGGATTTTCTTTAAATACCAACCGACTTCTGCGTTACATAATCATACCAGCAGCTGACTGTCTTAACGAAGGCCCCAACACACAGGCGCTGCAGCTCTGAATACACCAGCAGTCCCTGTCTACATCCTCTGTGTATTTGTACAGCCTTTAGTCTGCATCAGCCGGGCTCATTACTGATACTTTATTCTCAGATGAGAGGACGTTTAGTCAATGTTTGAACTTACCCTGCAATAAAAATGTTTTACGTCTGTTTTATGTCTCGGTTTGGGCTGAAGAAGTTTGAAAATGAAAAATATCTGGGAGTCTGGAGTTAGACAGAAGTGAGCTTATCAGATCTCTGTAGCCTGCTCCTCATCTCTGTTTGAGGCTCCAGGCTACATTAGCTCCTACTAGCATACTACAACTCCCTGTCCAAACTGTCGGCATTGTGGGTAGTGTAGGCACAAGGAAGAGGAATGACACCATCTCTGGTTCTGCTGCGTTTATTCACGTCAATCATGAATGCGACAGAACCTGTGGAGTACTGAAGGGTGTAATGTTTGACCCGGCCATGAGGTGTACTTCTGTGATTGTCGTATTTAATTCTGAAGACAAAAGCAAACGAGTATTTCCCGCAATGTCGGAGAACTCCATCAGCATTAAAGAGCTAAAGAGCTACCTGCATTATGAAGCGTCTGTGTGTGATTGTTGGTGCATGTAACCTAATCCAGGGTAAAACAAGGCAACTGCACACGAGGTTCCACTGTGTTATTTCAGAGACAGACAGAAATACAAAAAGAAAGAAAAAGGAGGGAAATGACCCAAAAACAGCTGAAGTAACTCGGCACAAAGAAAGACAACAAGGAACAAAAAGAAAGAGAGAGATGCACTGAAAATTGTCTTGGCAATTTTTGTGGCCCATTTCTTTCCCCAGTAGCTAAGTCCTTAATGGTTCCTACATTATCTCTCTCTCACACACACACACACACACACACACACACACACAGCCTGGTCCACAGAGAGTTAATGGAGCTAATTAGTTCCATCGTGATCTCACTATTTATAATGAAAGGAGGGAGACAGTGAAAGATCACACTGTGGGAAGGAAGGAAGGAAGGAAGGAATAGAGGGAAAACTTTTCTCTTGGGTCACTTACATGATGTCACACAGAGACGCACATATGTATATGCACACGCACACACACACAAAAACACAGAGTGATTTTCCTCCCAGTTTGTCTGGCCCACGGCCTAAAACACAATCCAACTGTATGTGTCTTTATTGCACTGTTTATACCTGTGTGTGTGTGTGTGTGTGTGTGTGTGTGTGTGGGTGTGTGTGTGTTTACCTCTGGTCCCGGTCGCCATGTCTGCCACCTTCTGAAAAGCATCCAGGAAGGCTCCGGTAACCACGATGGTCGTCCTGTATCAAAGACAAACACCACACATATATTAATCCATTCAACACACCAGACGTGTTCTGGGTGAAATCTGGATTTGTACAAGTCTCAGTGAAAATTGTCAAGAACCAACAATTCAGATTATGTCTGTCATTAAAACACACGGTCGAGACACAGGTGGAACAGCACCGTGGCGCCAAGCTTCAGCCCTCCAACTACAGAAGCGGGAACCAGTTCATTAGGAGTCGAGACTTGAACATATTCGCTCGTTTAAGGAGTGGTTATGATTTAGAGACACTTGGGAGCATTGTGAAAGTAAGACTTGTTGTCAACATGCAAACAACAGCCTGATGAAATACATCATGCACTGAAGCAGCAACAGCAGCTTTTGTTAGAGACAAAAACAAAGCAACACGGTTTCCACTTGTAACAAACCGCTGTTTCTTGCAAATCAAACGAAACACGATTGAATGTGTTCGCTGGTGGGAAGCCAGTGGGGGATTGGGTGAAGGGATCTGACAGGTGCCTCTGAGGAGATTTTCAGATTGTGTCTCTTTTGTTGGGGAATGCATTAAAGCACATTGGCTTCAAGTAGGATTTCCACGGTTCCAGTTTCAAAAGTGCAACGCAGAGCCGACTGGAAACTCCACATTAGAAGATAACGGGGAAATAAAAGGAAAAGAACCAAACTGATAAGCACTATCAACTCAGTATCAGTCTAAATGTAATGATGCTCGGAGGAAAATAACACACCCACATCCGTTATGATAAACTGAAATTACATTAACTGTACAGGACTAGATAACTTTATTCTTGCATGGTGAACGGCAGATGTCACTGTGAGTCATGTGACCTTTGTTTACTTATAACTGGGCAGATCGAACCAAAACAAATAAAATACAAAAGATTTCTTCTCTGGTCGGGATCAAAGAAAGGCGGCAGCAGCAGCAGGCGCATCACAGTCTGCAGCAGAAGACACATCACAAACAAACCTCCGCCTGGTTTTCAAAAAGAAAAATAAAGGACTTTTATTTTGGAAGCAGGAGAGCTGGAGCCACATGAGAGGCCAGTCGCCCTCAAAGGCCAGTGTTAGGAGTGCAACTGGAGACCTCCTGACACACACCCCATCATCATCATCATCATCAATGGACCTATTGTCTGTGTGTGCGTGTTGTGTGTGAGAGTTGTGTGTTCCATTACCAGTCGGGTCTGTGTTTCCATAGCTACACACACACACACACACACACACACACACACACACACACACACACATAGTTACGCCTGGAAAAACCTAACTAGGGAAGATCAGTGACAGTCTGGTGAATTAGGTGTGTGTGTGTGTGTCTAACCTCAGTGGAATTTCTTTCATATCTAAGACCAAATACATACAAACACAAAAACAAAACACACACAAACACACACACACAACACACACACACACACACACACACCACACACACACACCACACACTACGACACACGCATCAATGGCAATATTCTAGAAAGTCATAAGTACATTGTGTGTAATGAAGAACAGCGATTTCCATGTTCGTCTGAACTAACTAAAAATAATCAAAAAGAACAAAACTTTCTTTGACATGAGCCAACAGCAGCAACAACACAACAAACCCACCAATGAGAATCATGAGGATAATGAGGCACAGGACACTTAAAAGTCTTGTAACATCTGGGTTTAAAACTAATATTAAGACTGTTAGCAGAAACGAAGTTAAAACACAGTACTGTGGCTTCATGTGTGCACAGACATGTTTGATGTGCCGTCCCATGATGCCCGTGCCTCAACAAGACACCGAAACCCTCCGTGGTGTATGACAGCAGCTCTGGTTTGTCTTTGTTCAGCTGGTATACGCTGCTTTAAAGTTCAGACACTGAACTACACGCAGGGTGGGGCTGTTTGTTTGTTTTTTTTATTCTGCACCAGATTTCATGAGCAAACGTTCTAATCATCCCAAACCTAAAGCTGAAATCATTCTACAAGGGAAATAAGACAATAAAAAGAAGCTAATACAGTAATTCAGCTGTTTAATAAGTCGACGTTAGAAAACCTAAAATGGAAATAGACTCAATAAATTCCTTTGTAAATAAAAGCATCTTTAGCTGGAAGCAGTAAGTGTCCCAGACTTAACAGACGCAGAGACAGTTATCGTTTATTTACACATGAGATTTGGATTACAGACAATTTCTAATATCATTGATGTTTAAATCAAAGTCATGTTTCCAACAACACAACTGTAGGTAGTAAAAGGCATTGTAAAATAAATAATCATATGAGTGGATACTGACAGAACCATCTATCTCACCATTAAACAACCTAATACATTTTTATAGCTCATTATATGAAATGCAATATCATCCTGCTTTTTACACTATAACAGTTTACTGCAGGACATTTTTTATTAACTGGTCTTTTAGTTTTATTTATTTAAAAGCATTGTTTCTCCAATGACTCTATTGTTTAATAATGCAACCTTTCATGAAAATGTCTCTGTCTGTCATTCAAAACAAACAGGGTAGCGCCAACTGTGTGATCGGCTGTTGCATCAATCCAAATCAGCAAACACGTTATCAACGGATAATGATTTTGATTGATTTATGATTTTGAACACTTTGTGTCTCCATGCAGAACGACTGTCCGAGGAACTTGACTGAAAACAGTTTATTTGATCCTGTGTTTACTGGGAGGAAACGCATTTACACGGATAGTTAAACCTCCTACTAACAGTCACTCATGTTTTCACACACAGGGCAAAGGTTTTATCCACTTCAGACGTTTAGATTCTTAACCATCACGCCGTACCATCAGGAGGCGTCTGTTCTAGATTGTGCTGCAGGAATATGAGCCCAAACACACAGCCAGTCATAGAGACTATCATCAGAGACAGACAGACACAGAGTCCTGATCTCAACATCATGGAGTCAGTCGGGGATCACATGAAGAGACAGCAGACTCTGAGGATGCGTCCACACTACTACGTTTCCATTTTAAAAAACGAAAACGATCTCACCTGAAAACGCATACATGCATGAGCAATCACATACACTGGGCATGTGTGTAATGTGTAAACAGGAAGCAGATTGTCAACTCTGCAGTTGATTAGTTGAGAACATACTACTAACGAGGAACAGCGGAGACTGCTGCAGCGTGAAAATGAAGAATTTAACTCCTCAACAGCTGCTAGCAAAAACAACAAGAGTAGTAACTGTAATTCATTATCCGTGTGGTAGTCGAGGCTGATAAGACTCACAGAGCGACGTCATCGTTTTCAAAGGCCTTCGTTTTACGCCCGTCCAGACGACAACGCACCCCGCAGTTTTCAAAGTAAAAAGCGGGGGCCAGCAGCATTTCCAAGCGTTTTCAGTGCTCGTGAAACCCAGAGTAGACGGAAGGTGAAAACGCAGCAAAAGTGATGCGTTTCAACATTAAAACCTATCAGCGTGAACATAGTGTGAGACAGACTAAACCCACAGAGGAACCGTGGCAGGTTCTCCAAGAACAAAACTACCTGACAGGAACCTTGAAAACCTCTGTGCAGATGTTCTGAGGAGAACTGGTAAAGGTAAAGGGGGGCCACAGCAAATACTGATTTGATTTTGGTTTGCACTGCGGACACTGATGAGGAGTTTGTGCACGTACTGATGTTACCTTCACTGACACGCTGTCTAAGTGTCTAAGAGACATACACAGTTTAATGTCACCTGACAGTGAAATACGTTTTGACACGCTGACACAGTTTACCTGTTTGGGATTTGTTTTTGTTTTTTTTACATGGCCTTATTTTTGAAAGCATCCTCCACTTTCCTTGCAGCGTCTAAAACCTTTGCACAGCACTGCAGATGATTTCATCCCATGACAACAATAAAGATCACAGCCATGAGATTTGTGTTGGGTCGTGCAAGATCCTAATCACACTGCAGCTCTCTGCACTCATGACTCCATCCTTTCAGCCACAGTTATGTCATTTTAACCACTTCTGCTGTGTCTAGATTTGGTTCTGTTGAAAGCCGTTAGATTTGTGAACCCATATGAATTATGTGAAGACTTGTTTTAGTCTGAGCCACAGCAGCTCTTTAACAATAAACTAATTAAATGTTTCCTGCAGCAAATCTAGTTTAGACTTCATTAAACTATGAAAGGTTATCCGGTAAAGACTTGGGTTCAAAATCAAAATCCCGCCTAATAATCCCAGTGATGTTCACTGAACTGCTTGTTAGCACAAAATATAAGTATTAATTTCCTAACAAACAGACAGCCCCTTAATGTCTTTGTTTTCATAGTTCAGATTTGAGAAGGCATTTTGGTTTTTATGGTGGTTCAAAGAACAAACACAACTGTGGACTTAGAGTGTGGATTAGAGCTTTATGTGTGCAGTGTCTGCTGTGTGTCCGCAGCAGATCTTTTAAGTAGCATTAAAAATTGGAGCGGTTTGAACAACATGGATGTCCTGTTTGTGCCTACATCTGTGTGCGTGTGTGTAGTTGGCTGACGGGCAGGGATAATGGTCTGTGACCGGCTGCAGCAGGCAGAGTGATGCTTATCAAAGTAAACTGGCCTACTGGGAAACGCAGCCATTATACTGTTATTACACTGAGCCAGCTACTGGGTCACTGTGCGTGTGTGTGACAGAGAGCGTCAGAACACATGCATAAACATGAGAATGTTTACTAAGGATGTTTTGCAGGGTTATGTTAGCTGTTAGCTGCTAGCTGCTATCATTTTAAATGTTTTGATAAAGCTGCAGATGACATGCTGTGTCATCAGTTTTGATACTGAAGATAAACGTCTCACCGTTTCGCAGTAATGCTATTTTAACACAAGAAGATACAAACATTTCTCTTAAAAAATACAGAATGAAACTAAAAGAACTGAGATATGAATCAGATAAAATCTAATTCAACAGTCAGTAAAAAGACAAGTCAAGAGAAGATGTGTTTTCCACAGAGCTGTAAATGAAGGTGAGCTATTTCAAAGGAATGAAAGACCAACTCTGCTGTTATCATAAAAAATACACTTTTACTGAAGCTTTAGAGAAAAGAGCATTCACTCTTTCACATAGTAAATGCCATGTATTTAATGAACGTGGCTACTGTTCAGACTGTCACTGTCTAACTAAACGTAATATGAGTTGAGGTTGAGGATGTGGTTCTCTTACCACCTCGGTTAAACAGTTTCCTTGGAGAAACCCTGAAGGACTCCGACCAAGTATTTGGCAGATAAACTACTTGTAAACCAGACTCTGGTAACTCTTCTTCTGCTTCACTGCACAGTGAACAACACTGTGACTGACTGAGCTGTCACCTGCCACACGAGAAAGACACTCTGACTCTGTGGACATGTTATGTTTCCATACGAGGATCAAAAGCAGTGAGATATTCTTTGGTCTTTGGGGACATTCAGACCAAAAACATCCCTTCTTTAAAATAATGCACGAGGCCGTGCTGGTGGGGGCTTGTTGTTTCAGGTATCAGTGACAGGACGTAGGATTTTACTGTTGTCAAATGTTATCCCAACAGCCTTCACTTCTATCGCAAAGATTACAAGGTAAACACTAGAAGAGGAAACGGCATTCACATGACAAAATAATCCATCAGGAATGTGCACGTGCTCTTATCTGATTGGCCACCAAAGCACTTTGCAAGATGACATCACTTTGTGTTGTGGCAAAGATTGAGTCAGGCTAAACTTTTTTTTGCTGAACAACCCCGTGTTTTCCACACAGTGCTACTATCGGTCTGAACATGACCTTACACGGCTTTCACATCAACTTCACACGTTTGTTATTGTGCAGAGACCAGACATTATTTCCTACACAGAGATCGGCTGTGTTCTTTTCTAGCAGACGCCACAGTGATTTTCTGCTTGTGCAGAGAGTTCAAGTAAACTGAACTTTGACCCCAAATACATCGACAACCAGAACATTCATCCAGTGGGAGTCTGGCACTGATGGGAGGTGAGTGTCGCAGCGGCGGCAATTTCACTGTGGAGAAGAAAGGAGGAAAAGAAACGAGGGTGCAAACTCATCAGGGGTGAAGAAGGTGACAAAGATGTGAGGAAGTGAAACTCTACTCTCGGGTCCGACCAGGACTTGAGTAAAGAAATGTAAAAATGGCAGAATATATCATAGAAGACATGGATGCTAAGTAACACTGTGATTATTTGCATTCAGACGTAGCATCGTAGTGGTTTTGTGCTGCTCTACATCTGTGCTCTGGTGTTCAGAGGTAAGAGACTTGTCTTATAGGGTATTATAGGAGTTTGGTGGCTGCTCCACAGGTGAAAATGCATCACTAACTATGTTGCTGCCATAGCAGCGAGTAGTCAGGTCAATTAGAAAAATAATAATAACAGATTGAGTTTAAATGTGCATGTCTGTGAGTCTTACCTGAGCTGTGATTGTAGCTTGGCTCCTTTGGTTAAAAAGTCCTCCCATGTAGGATAACTGGCCTGCAGCAAACACAGAGAAACACCAACGACATTAAACCTCCAACAGCATCGTTCAAGTGACCACAAGAGGATTCACAGACTTTAACAGCGATGTTCGCCTTGAGGCTTTAACAATATGTATTTCATTCCAGTAATCCTGAAGAGCTTTTAACCTTAACTATTATTAAAGTATTAGTATTAAACCAGGACTGGAGTGTACACACCCAACATGAACACTTTGTGAAAACGGAAGTATATTTGAGATATATTTGATCTCATTTACTTAACCGTGCTATCCTAATGCTTATTGCTTTATTTGAAATTACAGATAGAGGTAGCAGCACGAAGAGTCCTCCAAATAGTGTGTCAACAGACAAAAGGAAAATGATATTTATAAGAATATCCCATTGGCGTTTTGACAGATCGTTAAAGCTGCAATATGAAACCAGTGAAGATCTTAATTAAAAATCACAGTGCAGGAAGAAAAGAAAACATCAAGACTCGTGCAGTAAAAAGAGGCAGCTGGGTATGAAAAGAAAAGTAACAAGTGAAGTATTTTGACAGAAAGACACAAGTCAATAATTATATTCAAGTTAATCAGGGTTATATATGGTAATTAGTGTTTGGGCTTGATCAATACCCTAAACAATAGACTGATTATCAGAATTGTTATCAACTAGTTTTCAGTCGACTGACCTCTGCGTTCTTTATTATCACTGAACTTAACATTCATTTTACAGCTTTGACTGATTTTCTGTGAACAGCAGCAGCAGCTCAGTGTAAAACCAGTCAACAGCTGACTGCCTCGTGTTATTTTTGGCTTCTCTGGGTTTCACATGAACACAGAAGCTGTGGACTCTCAACCATCAACATACAGAAGCAAACACAAGGAAGCGAAGCCTAATACAAGCAAAACAAGGCTGCTGTCATTCAGCTGCGATCGATCGTCCATGAAACCGCAGCTGAGCTCCTCCCGATGTTATCGTGTTCATTTCAGGTTTATCAACGTTAACAGATGCATTCCCACTCAACACATCTTATGCAACCTTATGTATAAAAAAAAACTGAGAAGAAATGCCAGAACAAAGCCGAATGTAATGCTGATGGAGACTAATTTTTTCTCAATTTACACCATATGATACATGGTCGTGGTTCCTGCCTCCTGTTCTACTAGAGACAAAACAGTTTTGTCCTTGCTTGGACTCATGATTACAGGCCACAACTACGACAGCAAGACAAAAATTACAGAATAAAAACAGCAGGGGTGTACGTAAAACACCACAGCACATGATCGGCATGAACAACAAGACACAAATTAATTTATTTTTTTTAAAAAAGAAGAAAAGATGTAGGGAGTGGAAAGGATGTTTTTCTTGGTAAATCAAGACAGAAAATTGCAAAAATAAAATTAAAAATTGTCGCAATTTCCCAGAGCCCAAGTTGATGTCCTCAAATTGCTGCAATATTCAGTGTACCATCATATAGGACAAAAAACATGCTCTGCAGTTCAGCTTGAACAGCAAAAATGTTTTTCATCGATTGACCAAGTAGTTGCTGAGTGATCTTGTCACTTGACTAATCAATTAATCGACTAATCCTTTAAGCTCTAAATCTCCTCACCTCCACAACAAGTAGCTGATTAAACACACACTGGTTCACTTTTTACTTTGCAATAAATTTGTTCGGCGTTTTAATGCAAACAAACTGAAGAATATCTGAATTTATTTGTTACTAACGTACAGCACAACTTCAGCGAGGTGTTTTAAAAGCTCTGCACAAGAAAATAGTTTAATTACATTCTTGTGCAGAGATGAAAATATGTCTTCTTTCTTTAGGAGGTAAAAGCTGCTTCTGTGTCTGTTTTTTGTAACAGCAGCTGATTGATTATGTAATCTAAGGCTGGTTCGTGCTGCAGGCTCTGACCTTGGGTTACATCTGTGACCAACAGCTGCTGGTGTGGTGCTCTGGTTATTGAATTAAAAACACAGGAAAGCCCTGTTGGAACGGAGGGCTGAATCCCACTTTCTCTCTCTTCAATTTTCCTGAACCCGGTCACCCTGTCTGTCCTCTGTCTGTGCTGGTCCACCAGAGAGAGGATAATACCGATTTAACCCCTAACACCACACCATTAGCCTCTTAGCTCTACACCGCTAAAGCCGTTAGCCGGCCCCTTGCTTCACAGCTAGCCGGGCATGCACACGGCGTGGGGCTGACAGGTTTACTAGCTGCAGGGATTTAGCACTGTGTGATGAAATACTGCAGGTGACTGTCTGAATGCCCCTGTGAACAACTAACAGTGAACCTGCAATAAATAGAAGAGGAAGGAAATGAATAGGAAACGATTGCACTCAAAAACTTTACTGACCACTGTGGGGGGGAAAAAATAACACGAGCTCACGAGTAAAATTTAAGATGAAGCACATTGAAAACTGAGAAGTCACTTTACAGCATTTGTATGGAAAGTCAAATGTTTTTTGGAGCTGAACTCATTGGTGGTGATTGAATTGATGATCTTGAGTGATTAAAAATACATTTCAGGCAGCAAGCCCTTTCTAGATATGATAAAATAGAGTTTTCAACCGAGGGCATTCATAACATACAGTAATCTTTCCCAAACCTCATCTCATGCAAGAGGTTTTTCAGCATATTAATTTCAGAAAATCCATGCGTGTTTCATGCAACTGTTTCATGTATAAATCTGCTTTAACGTGTATGGAATAAAATCTCTTGTACCACACCGATCTCCCACTGAAATCGTATAACATTTCTATACATTTCTGTCTGCATACGCTTCGTATATGTTTACAGGGGATGTTTACTCAGAACCATTCGGTACAGGGCGTTCAGTGCAATCTGTGATCAAACAGTTAGGGTCATGCATGTGTGCAACATAAATTCAAAGATGCATCTGGGTCACATTTTATCTGTTAGCAAAACCAACCAGAGGTGGTAGAGCCTGCAAAGTGCTTTAGATCTATTGTTTGGGAGCGTTATGAGTTCCCCTGTATTTAAAGTGGCGATGGACAAGAAGCATTACTGCCATACTGACATTCACTTCTGCTCATCTTCTGCATTTCTTTTGTATTTCCTGCTGTGCAGAGAACTCAATGAAACCATAACTGCAAAACCGAGGGATGAATGAACTGCCAGCATAACAAACCATAGATTTCATGTGCGATTACACCCCTACTGTTTACAGGAATATCATCACAGTACCATAACTTTGACCCTTCACTTCCTCACTGTAATGTTGGCTGTAGGACTGCAACACGTAATTGTTTTTTATTATCTAATAATCTGCAGATTATTTACTCAATAAACAGATTACTCATTGTCTATGAAATGTTTAAAAATGTGCATTTAAAATGGCATTCACCATGACTCAGAGCCCACATCTTCAATTTGTCTGTTTAGCCTGAACAACAGACCTTAAGGTAAAAATTTTTTATTTAATATCACACAAGACAAAGAAAAGCTGCAAATCATCACAGATGCGAAGCTGAAACCAGAGAATATTTGGCCTTTTTTACTTATAAATAACTGATTGTTGATTGACCATCGATTAATCGACAGTCCTTGCAGCTCTCGTTGGCTGTGATGTTGGTTATCCAAGAAATGCAGTTTATCCTTTTTGAACAGTCACTGAATATCACTGTGGGTAAGACAGTAAAGCTACAAACCAAAATCATACAACACAAAATGTCTCTGCTGCTTGTATTTCAGTCTGTGCAGCTCTTGGACGGCTCCTCTTGTTCCCTCTCCACTTCTCGCCTAGACCTAAAATTCTGCCAGGATTTGTTGTGACTGCCAGGAATGTCACAGTCAGTCGCAGACAAAATATCCCGGCACTGGTTTTGCAGCAAGCAGAGCTGAAAACGCCACAGACAGACAGCGTATCGGGGTCTGCTGCAGCTTGATACTGAGACCTTTAAAGCAGCGACCGCTAAATTAGGGTCCCGAGACCCACAAGGGTCACTGACGGTGTGCGGAGGGCTCCCAGAGACAGCTGCAAGCAAAACAGCTGTCGACCATCATCTGGCTGGACAGCTACTTTTACATCTGAACTCCAGTCAGAGGGAGAAAATCTACAAAGCACAAAGACTGGTTCAGTCTCCAAAATGTCAAAGGTTAAAACAAGTGCCTATCACAAGTTACCAAAGCTGAAGATGATATCTTACAGTTGCTTATTTTTTACGACAACAGTCAAAATGATGATGTACAAAATTCAGTGTTGGAGTAGGGCTACTCCTCAAGTCAGCGGTGGCTCTTTGGTAGAAAATGGTCGTTATTCTTTCAGTTGTTTGAGCAGCTAATTTCCCTACTGTACCAGATAGTTTTTGTTTTACAAATTAGCAGAACTCAAATCGGAGGCCGACTGATAAGTTTGCACATTAGCTTATCAAAGATATTTCTGTTTCTATGTAAATGCTGCTCAACAAATAACAAGAAACTGCCGCACAAAAATGCCAAAGATATTTTAAGTTTATATACAAACAATGTCTCATACATTATTTCTAAGAGGACGAGAGGGCAGTGAAAAGTTTTTTAGTTTTTTTTTTTTAAACTGTGAAATGTCTCTGTACATATCTTCCTTGTAAATCTCTAATGAAACCGATCAAACTTAAAAAGATCCTTATGAAAATTATTTGTTTATAGTTTGTATTTGTGTAAACTGTGAACTTTCAGCCAATACTTTGCTTTGACATTTTTCAAATGTCAATATCGCCCTGAAAAAATCCAGCATCCGGCTAAAATTATGGTTAATTATCTGTAGTGGGTTGGGTTTGAGAATTCATGATGGGCACTTGTTTTAAACATATAGTATTTTAGACATTTAACTCTAGCAGCTTTGGTACCTGCCTGAAACGTTGCACAGCTGAGTGGAAATGGTCTGCATGCTCCACTAGCTCCGACACAGGAAACCCTATTGACACAGCCTCGGCCACCCCCCTCCACCCCCCACGTATAGAAGGTATACGGTGCTGTTATCTTATCTGCTCAGTCAACCAGACAGCATGACCAGGTATACTGTTACTCTAGTCTGTGTGTGTGTGTGTGTGTGTGTGTGTAGTCACCTGCCAGTGGCGTCTAATCCTACCGTCATAATCCTGACTTGCTCTACTGACCGACAAAGGGACGGAGACGGAGACAGAGCCTTGTGGACGGACTGACGTGACATGTCAGGAGAGTGAGAATTCTTCCCTGTTGACCTTTCTGGAGTTCAAACTCACTCTACAAAGACCAAGTCAACTAGTCAGTCGACCAGTGAGCTGGTAATTCATTCACTGAATCAGTCCGTCCGTCAGTCAGTCAGTCAGTCAGTCACAAAGAGCCGTGGCTGGAGGTTTAGATATCGGTGTAAGGCTGCAACTAGAAATCATTGTTCTTAATTAATTTGCTCAATTAATTAATCTAATGTTTGGTCTAAAAATGCCAGAAAATAGTTATAAATTTTCTTTGCAATTTATACTAGACCAAGTGCTTGTTTTGTCCAATGCACAGCCCAGAGGTGTGTGTGTGTGTGTGTGTGTGTGTCACAGCGAGCCTCTGCAACCTACAGTACATGTACCTGTGCTACTCTGCAGACACATAAGTGTAATCCCCACATCTCTCACCTGCCACTTTCACTGTGGCAGCCAAACAGGTGATCAGAATAAGCCAGGACTACAAATGCTCACTTCCCCGCCACAAACACAACAAATCTCTTTCACTGCTGCTGGAGGTTAATTCTGAGTCTGTTTTAATGCAGCGAAAAGAAGTAAAACTCTGATTTACACCGAGGAGCTGAGCCTTGTGTGCTGAGGGAAATTCATCCATTTCCATTGAGCATTTTCTTTTCACATTTCTGACTAAATGGTTGCAGGAGGGGAAATGTCCTGGTTTGAGATGTATGGGAACATTAATGACCCTCCTGTCACAGAGCGGAGAAGTTATTTACCCAAAGAATGTGATGGTGCAAATTCTTCTGAAACCAGTTTGAGAGTGAAACCTGGCAATCACACAAGACAAAGGATCACTACTAGCCTGTCATTTTTGTTTTACTTCCTTATTATTAGGGGAAACAATACTAAGGCTTTGTGTATGCATTTCTATCCCCTCCAACAGGATCACCTTCTCCCCCAGGGAAAAAAACAAACTAACAATTTGTTATTTACCTAATGCATGTGCACTCCTTTCATTTCAGCTCAGTGGGAGTCTCTTCTGTGATTTGCTGTCATTTACAGTCACGTTTCTCTCCTGTGCTTTGTGTTTCACAGTGTGTCTTAGCCCCTCCCCCCACAGAGCGGGCCAGAGCAGAGAGACAGGTCGACAACTCGTTAAGTTAAGTGCAATAAAAGCTTTCCAACAAGTGTTATAAATCCCTCTAAAACCAAAGATGGACAGACGTCGAGCCCAAACGTCTGAAAGTCAGGCTGAAATAGCGGTTGTTTTTTTTTTTTTTTTTTTTAAACACATGCAATCTGGCAACAGCGGCGAGGATGGGAGCTGCTCTGCTGCTCATGGCGAGGAAGCTCGTCCTGAGAGAACTAGCAGCTTCCTGCTGTTACAGCTGCAAAGACAAGTCTTCATGGTGATGAAGGAACATGTCAGTCTGCACAATGATGTGACTCACTGATGTGTTTTTAATGGTTTTGGACAATAAGGGCACAAAAGGAGTAAGATGTGTCTGGCTTTACACAGACCAAACTTGTTAGTAGAATCAAGTCATTGTTGGTTTTTGTCTTTTCGTGGGAACTGTTGACAATAAGAAACAAACAGAGTATCACCAGACTCATCCTACATTATAGAGCGCTGTTTTGGTTAAATATACTTGTGTTTATTCCCTGACAAAGCCTTTGCTTAATACTGTGTCGCCCCAAAATACATATTAAAAAAAAACAATAAAACACTGGATTTTTTTGTTCAGTCTGTGGCAATTATGTTTCAGACAAACAGTCGCCATGTTAAGAGCGAGGGAGAGCGAGGCAGGGCGAGAGAGGTTGAGGCTGTTCAAACAACAGGTTGATGGGTTTGTTTAACATTGTGTTTGAGCAACACTGGTTGACTCAAAGCAAAAAGGAGAGACAGAGGGGAAAGTAGACGGGTAGGGTGTGTCAACATCGGGTTAATGGTTTGTGAAGTGAAGACTATGTGTTCAACGCAGTCGACTACTCGCTCCTTTATCTGTGAAATAATGAGGTTTTTATTAAGTGAGACAAACAGCAGAGGAGAGCATGGACTTTCCATTCCTCTTATCATTCTTACATAACTCACAATGTTTTCTTTCTTTAATACCAACAGCAGGCAGATCACTCCCATTAGCTTTGTTGTCGTTCACTTCTTTTCATATCTCAATGGGATTTCCTGGTAAAATAAAAGGAAATAATTCCCATTTGTCTACATGTAATATTTCGAATACATAACGTTCAGTACAAAGGGGCAGAAAGTCACGTCATCGCTCTCTGACCGAGACCGCAGCAGATAGATGGACCAATCAATACTATATGATTGGGTGAGGCTCATGAGTCTCTCCTGCTGTCCCTCTTCCTCTTTACAGCAGGTTGGCAGCAGACTGGTGGACATGAAGCACCACCGGCACATTCCCCCGTTATTCAAACCAAACAAATACAAAGACATATTCCCTAGGAAATGATAAATCCGGCCATCCAAGAACAAATACACAAACTCTCACCTGATACTTCACTCTGCACTTTTTAAATAGCCTCTACTATATGAAATGGTCAAAAGATCGTTTTAGGACAATGTCAGTGTTCGATTCTTATCAAAACTGGTGGTCTCTCTCTCTCTCTCTCTACAAATGATGTTTGTTTGTTTTTTAACATCAGCTACAGATCCCCACCGTTACTGACAGGTGAGCACAAATCTTAGGTGACAACACTTCCTTTGTAATCTGTTGTTTCTGATCTTTTATCTTAGAGGGACTGTTGCTCTGGAAAAATTAGGACTGTTGTCCTTCAGTGCCTAATGTGGCATTTTTGAGATGGAGTCATAATAACATTTAAAGTACAATGTAATTGTACCTGCTATTTCTTAAACTTGCCAGTTAGTTTAATAAATCATGCTTCTATATCCAAATGCTACTGTCTGAATATTTTATGAATGAGTGCCACTGTCTTTAACCAGCAGTAAAGTGATTTTCTCTACTCTCTGTGTTTCCCTCCTTGCCTCTCATTGTGTGTTGCCACAGGGCGCTGGTGCTATGGAGAAAAGGAAGTAAACGGCAGCTGATCTCCATGTGATTTTTGTCTATTTCTGTTTCTTTGCATACTATTTGTGTATCTCTCTGTCTCCAGTTGTGTCGGTCTCTTACTGACGATGTATCTGCGAGTCCATTTCATATAATTCTCAGATCAGCTTTAGAAATCACAGCCACTAAAATTCAACTAAATCTTTAAATCTGGCAAATTCAAGCCCAAGTGATAAAAATCTGAGTTTTTAAAATAAACTGCAAACTTATTAGCAGTATCTTATAAAATGCCTCAACATCATTTCCATTAAGACTGAAAGTTAGTTTTAGCTTCAACTTTTTCCAGACGTCAGTTCATAAAATCAACTGAAAAGAAAAACTCCGGTGTGTTTGTTTTATAAATTCACACCCTCTATTGAACTGCACGCATCCTTAGTGCCTCATCACCACCATCTCTCTCTACCTGTTGACTCATGACCACCTATCCTCCTGACTTCTTTCCAAACTTTCCACACACAGCTCGACACGTCAGAACGGATCTGTTCAATCTGAAAGGCCCCTTCAAGTGAAATTGAGAAACGCAGTATACGATCAGTCAGTATCCCATAATCCACAGAGAGCCGAGGTCTATAACTCCGAGACCTCTGTTCCACCAGCTTTGGTGACTCACTAAAATTTCTCACCGAGGGTTTTTCTCACCGGTCTTTATGAAAAAAGTGAAATGTGTTCCTGGGCTTTACTGTCCATAAAAGTTATTCTAAGATGAATGAGTACCATCTACTGCAGTCAGTATTACAAGTTTAAAGCTCTATGAGCCAAGTTAAATAATAATTAATTTTGTGTTTGAATTTGACTGAAAAATTTGACTCTTATTAAGTTTCCCCAGCTCTGCAGGGAGCGTATTTTGCATCATTATGCAACAGCATTTCCTATTTTACTGGAGATGAAGGGCTGGACAAAGTGTAACTGAGCGGGGAGAGAGAGGGTGGTTTGCCTTCGAGTCTCATGCCAGCGCTAGCTTGATTTCCAGAGCTTTCATATTGTAGCTTTAAAGATATGAAAGTTATATATATATAATACCGTGTAAAACTATGTAACTTTTGTAACTCTAGTGATATTAATAATGCCCTGATTTTTGATAATGTATAATGTTACTGTTGTGTTTTTTTTTTGTTTATCTCAGAATAAAAGACAAAATGAAGATGATGATAATTGGTCATGTGACCTGTGTGTCTGGATTCATCCCACCTGTGAACTCTTGTTAATATACTGAGTGAACCTGGAGAAGTGAACAGTGTGCGGTGCTTCAGTTTGATTTTCACTTTTGTTGTTCCTGCGACCAACCAGCTGCTAATACTGGCTGTGCATGGGGAGTTCTGTTCACAGTTATACAGATATATTTACTAGGGAAGTCCGATTAAGTCCTTTCATATTGGGACCAATACTTAAACTCAGAAGGCAGGTTATTATGTAGACCTAGCTAAAGCTAACACATTGCAACACAAGTTCTGCAATAAATCCTATGATTCAGTTTGTGTTGAAACTGTTTCGGAGATGTAAAACTGTCTACACATATAACAGGCTGCAGTTTGTGATGCTGTTGAAATGTATTGTGTTATACAGACACGTATTTCTACTATTTGTTCCACCCCATTGATATCAATGCGGGGAGGCCACCTCACTTCTCCTTCCTCTCGTCCCTAGCAGCCAACTAACAGAAACTACATACTGCTATATGTGTATATTCTATGTGTGTATTTCTACGTGTGTATTTCTATGTGTGCTTAGCAAAGTGATTGCTTGGTCTGTTTTGCAGCAATGTGTGCATTCTGTGTGTGTGTGTGTGTGTGTGTGTGTGTGTGTGTGTGTGTGTGTGTCCACACCCATATTCACCTGAGGCTGCTTATTTCCCTGTGTGCAGTAAGACTTCTCTGAAATCAACCACTCCCACGCAGATGTGCACGTGTGCACACACACACACACACACACACACACACACCTATCAGGAACTATAAAATCTCATATCGGTTATGTGACTCATGAGATTACACCACATCACATTATGGCTTCTAGTTGTAGGGTGTGTTTTTGTATATACTGTTGTATGTACTGTATTGTGTACTGAAGTTGGACTGAGTGAGGTGGCAGCTGTGTGTCTGTGTGTGTAATTGTACAGTTATAACTCAGGTCAAAACAACTTGTGTGAGAAAAGCCTGTATTTTACTCTACACAAAAACACACACACACANCATGAGATTACACCACATCACATTATGGCTTCTAGTTGTAGGGTGTGTTTTTGTATATACTGTTGTATGTACTGTATTGTGTACTGAAGTTGGACTGAGTGAGGTGGCAGCTGTGTGTCTGTGTGTGTAATTGTACAGTTATAACTCAGGTCAAAACAACTTGTGTGAGAAAAGCCTGTATTTTCCTCTACACAAAAACACACACACACAGTTAATTATATATAGACAGGTCTGATTATAAAATACAGTAATGCAGTCATAACCATTGCTTACTGAGTGTGTGTGTGTCCGTGCAGAAATTGAGTGTTGCTGTAACTCCCTGTTGAAACCCATTTGCTATTCTGCGCGCGTGTACGCACGCACGCACGCACGCACGCACGCACACACACACACAGCTGCCATCTCACTCTCAGTTCACCTTCAGCACAGGACAGATAACACATACACAGCACACATATGCGTACACAGCACACACACACACACACACACACACACACACACACACACACACACACACACACACACACACACACACACACACACACTAATTACACCCCCCGGGGGGGGGGNCCATTTGCTATTCTGCGCGCGTGTACGCACGCACGCACGCACGCACGCACGCACACACACACACAGCTGCCATCTCACTCTCAGTTCACCTTCAGCACAGGACAGATAACACATACACAGCACACATATGCGTACACAGCACACACACACACACACACACACACACACACACACACTAACTTAATACCCTCCAGGGGAAGGATGGCAGGTCAACTGTTGTTTTGAGTGGCATTTTCCTTTAAAGTCAACAGTTAACGAGGAGAATAAATTCAATACTCAAACACTAATTGAATCCTCGTGAAGCAGCAAATAACATTGGGAGATACTGGTGGTGGTGGGGGGGGGTTACAAATGGAGAGATGGGAGAAAGAGGAGGAAGGGAGGTGTAGATGGAGAAACAGGAGAGGAAGGAGGGATGACTGAAGAGGAGAAGAGAAACACGAAAGAGGTGGAAAACACGAGGAAGAAAAGAGTGCATGACACGAAGAGCAAGAGAGGGAGAGTGAAGGTATGTACTGAGCGTGTCAGGATGGAGGGATGGATGCGAGCAGAGATGGAAGAGTGTGGAAGGTCGATGGCTTATAATGTCACCCCTGATAGAGCTGAGACAGAAATCAATAATCTGTCTGTCTCCCTCCAGTAGAACGTAAAGGTTCCATGACGCTTCTGCAGGACGCCGACTTCATCCTGAGATGTGACATATTCCTTTAAACACGTTTCAATATATCTTTCTGCTATTATGCAGAAAGACTGAAGACGTGATTGACACCCGTCCCTTGGGAGGTTATGCATATTTAAAGAAATGAGTTGAGTTGGACTGTCAGACCATAAGCTTCAGAGCACAAGCTGAAAGTCAGCTCGGTTTCTTTCCTACTTCCAAAATCTTCAAAAACAACCTCTTGGAACAAGTTATAATAACTCGATTTTAACAGTGCAGACCAAGATACTGCAGCGTAAAAGAGGCCCGCATTCAATCTGAATTTATTTCTCCAGGTGGAGGTGGGATGATTTTCACATTACCTGCACTGGTCAGTGATTTTAATCCCATCCAGAGTGCACATCTGGTTAATATCGGCATTCACACTGTGGGTAGATTTGGGTATTTATTGGCTCCTACATTTAAAAAAACGCTTATACCTGCTAATTTTGGTGCTAAAGTGTTTAATACTGTGTGTAAAAACGACTCTACTACTCAAATGAGCTTTTATGAGTCTCTTCGAATCTGAAACCAAATTCTATGGCCCCTCCCTGACTGATGAGATAGGCAAGACTCCAAGGTCTATTTCGTATGCCATGCCTACTGATTTATAATCACCATCTTTGAATTCTTTGCCTGGCAATGTTTTCAGAGTTTCACGATTGCTTTCAGAAAAAAACCAATCTGCTCTTGATCTGCTGTCGTCAGCCTTTATTGGAAGTGTGTTTGGCTCCCTGCGAAGCTGTGCATCTACACGGATAGTGAGGGCTGAGGGCCGACCGAGTCTTTGGCCCCCGACAAACACTTCTCAACACACTGCGCTTCAACACAATTCAGTGCTTACTCAGAGTACTTAGGTTGGATATCTTATGGGAATTCATGTCACAACAATAATAAAATGTTCTATTTTTCCTTTAAATGGCTGCGTGGTTAATTCACAAAATGACCTATAATCTGCAGCAAGCCTCTGTGCCTTCATGTCTGCTGACTGATTCAGTGTGAGCTCTTCACAGGCGTGTTATGATGCCCTAAGGAGAGATTTATCTGAACAGCAACTCTCTACTTAATTAGACATGACTTCTCTGTGCGTGTGCATGTGTGTGTGTGCGTGTGTGTGTGTGTCTGTGTGTGTGTGTGTGTGTGTGTGGGGGGCAGATGGCAGAAGTGCTCCCTTACCACCTGTGCCATGTTGGTAAGATACCAGGATATGATGCCACAAGCTCTGAATCAATAGCACGCACACACACATACACACACACACACACACCACCATGACCATCCCTCTTCCCCATTATCTGACAGCAGAAGTGACTCGTGTACTGTTCTCACCACAGGATGTCTGCAAGTCCCATCACGTTTCATCCAAAATGTTTTACGTTCAGAATGAAATGAGACCGTCCTCATTTTCCTCACATTCCTCATCCTGCATAGATCCAACCTGTGGCCTCTCGGGTGATTTACAATCACTCACAACAGCAAGGTGACCTTCCTGTCAGAGAGGCAGGTCTGTTTGAATCAGGATCGAAGAGTTCTAGTCGAAAACTGTGGAGTCTATTGTTCAGAAAACAGGACATCTAACCTTAAGGAAGCAGAAGTGCAAACAGCAGGGCTACTACGAATTCTGTGATTCATCTGAACACCCATTCTTACACAACATTCCTGTATATTTTCAGACTGAGTCATCGTCAAATGTGCAGCTTATATGTGATACAGAAATCAAGAAAAATAAAACATAAGTTAACGCAGAATTAAAAGCATCCTCTGCAGTTCAGCTGTAGCAAGGATAAACTCACTCTGACAGCTGGTCAGGGTCTTTCCGCAGGTCTTCATCCAGTATCATCCTCAGCTGCAGCTGACAGTGTAACATCATCTACTGTAACTCACTATATTGTCTTTTTTTAAACATCTCGGCAAACACACATCCCACTGACCATCTCGTATATTAGTCACGTTGCCTAAAATGTGTTTTTCAGCTTCTAACTTCATGTCTAATGATTCCCTCTTTATTTCAGTCTGTCACACTGCAACAATAATCTGCAACTATTCAAATAATAATCAAATAATCAAATAATCATACTAAAGAAAAAATTCCAGACATTTACGGTTTCCAGCTTCTCAAATGTGAGGATTTGATGCTTATTTTTGTCATGCATGAGACGAAATGGAGTATCTTTGGATTTTGGGCTGTTGGTTGAATGAAGGGCGTCACCTTGGGCTGTGGGAGATTGTAACGGGCATCTTGCACTACTTTCTGGCAGATTCAATAATAATAAAATAATGATAGTCGCAGCCCTACAATTTTGTGAACACAACTTGCCCGCTAAAGGAGCAGAGCAGGTAACCTTACGTGGCAATTTCAGGGGTCTTGATTATGCTAATGATCCAATCTCAAAAAGGCACACCTCCTCATGAACAGGTGGCTTTCACCGGGTTAAAATCAGCAATTCATGAGTCTGCCCAGTTAAGAGAGTTTGTTGCAGCACTGAAAATCCCAACAGAAAAGCTTTCATGTTACGTCTATAATAGCGTCGACTTTAGCGAGGCCAAGCAGCGAATGCAGCCTCATTCTTTGGCTACAGCTTTTAGACTTAAACCTTATTAAAAAAAAATGTTTTTGTGAATCTGACACCATGTGGAAAAACAGAACTACTACTGTAGTAGTTTCACATACGTTGCATGAGTATCACAGCATCTGTTTTTGTGTCACCCTGACAGTAATGCAGGGTATGCAGTTTTCCACACAGCAAGTCAATGGGAGTGGGGGGGGTGGGGGGGCGGGGGGCATGTTCTTGTGGATTATTTTCCATATTCTGAGGAAAATCACCATCCACTACAGCAGAGTACAAATAATAACATGTACTGAAAATACTACAGCTCGCATGGAGAAACTACAGAAGAAACTCTTCTCAGTCCTGTTGCTATTACACATAAGTCTGAACTAACCTCGACCCCCTGAATCACTCACAGACTCATGTTTAGCTCACAAACGTCTGGGTCTTATGGGAAATGGTGTTCATTATAAAGTCTGTTAATAACATAAATACTAAATAAACAACAATATTAGATCATTTTTATAAAACTACCATCCGTATCTAAACACATGAAGCCTGCAAAATGACAGACTGTTGAGAGAGGCTCTGTTCGGAGGCTGGGTTTTAAGTTGTTAGCGTCATTACACATGTCAGTGGGATTGTGAATGAGGTTTTCTTACATCTGGAACAGAACCTGCACCTTCTGCTTTCACTTCAGCTCTCTATTGAGGAGTTGTGGCCAAGATATGAGGGACGTTTAATTGAAAAACAACATAACACTAAAATTCAAACAGGAAACTTCAATTGAAAATGAACACCTAACGATAATTAGTGCAATAAAAAGGGAAAAATCTCCTTTGTTTACCAGTATTAGTTTAGCATGGCTCAACTGTATGGCAGTTTGTCATTACTTCCTGTCCAGCGTGTACATATAGCTGTCAATATATTTGTGAAAAGCTAAAACCAGACTGTAAATCAGCCCTGTAGATGTGCTGGGAAAGCTCCTATGTCATCTCCTTTAGCAGCAGAGCCTTTGCTGGCTATTTCGGACAAAACGATGCGTTCAGGCTCGACTTGAAAACAGAGGCTGATAACGATGAACATCTGAGAGCAGTGAAACACAGACAGGCAGACAGGCAGCAAAGGGCAGCCTGCTTAACAAACATCAAAGAGCACACAGCTGGCAAAATCCACCCCCATCCAGCCCTCTTACCCTCTCACATGGCCCACTTCCAGTTTTAACCTCTGCTCATTCATTACCCAATCAACATCACCAGCACTCATCATATCCAGTCGCTCAACATCCAGCCTTTAATAACCCATATTTCAAGGTTTTTTAAGTATCTTAAACTCATTCAGTTTCTGCGTTTAGGTTTTTTTTTTTTCACCCACTCTTCACCATTATTTTCAGCTTTCCAGTACTTTATGGCTCAACCAATCTAAGACGTATGAGGTTATGAATGCCATAACAAAATAAAGAAATTAGGGCTGCAACTAATAATCATTTTCAGTATATATTAATCTGCTCATTATTTTCTAGGTTAATCGATTGATCATTTTGTCTTTGAAATGTCATAAAATAGTTAGAAGTGCCTGCTATAATTTTCCAAAGCTTAAGATGATGTGTTCAAACTGCTTGTTCCGTCTAAAGCTACTCAGTTTATAATGATTATGTGACAAACAAAAAAGAGTCAAAACAAAACATCTGAGAATCTTTCACCAGAAACTGACTAAAACGACGAATCCATCATCAAATTATTGACAAATCAATTGCTCAACTACTAGTTGCAGCTCTAGAGGAAATGAAAACATGGATATTATATTTGAGGAAGTGCAAATGTTAAGTGAAGCAATGCAGGAAAATCTCCATGAAGAATGAATGGAGCAGCCAACTCAGGCCTCCAGTTGTAACACAAACCGATTCATTTTCATCAGCTCCACTTCATTAGGTTTCATTTAAATCTTTTGATATCACTCAGTATGTAAAGTGTGTGATTTTTCTAAAAAAGAAATAAGCTAAAAAGAAACAACTGCAAGATGAAATGGAAAGGTAGAGAAGGGGTGAAAAAAAAAGATATAAAAAGAGGAGGAATAATAAGAAACATGTAAAATGTTCTGGAAATGAATTTTTAAAATGCCCTTCAAGGGAAATCAACTTCTAAATATAAAATGTAAAAGCAATAAAGACAATGAGAAGATGCACAGAGAGGACTTATAGAAAAGGGGATAGAAAAGTTATTTAGAATTGATTTTTACCTTCATGTCGTTCATGATGAGCTGGAAGAGCCCTCCCAAGGCGCTGCATTCCTTCTCTATACCCGCATCCATTTTTCCACAGGCTCGGAAAAAATCCTCCTCAACTTCCCAACACGCAAACTTTTTACCTCCCCCCCCAAAAAAAAAAAAAAAAAAAAAAAAAAAAATCCAGCCAAGTTTTGAAATACTCCAACAGAAGAATCAATAGAGGCTCTTTATTTAATATGGAGGGGGAGTTACAACACCCCGAGGGCAAAGTCCACCTTTAAAAACGAGAGAGAGACCAGCAGCGGAAAAGCAGAAAAACGAGGAAAAAAAACACACCGGAGTAAAATCCAGGTCGGAGAAGCAGAGACTCACTAACGTTAGGCTTCAGTCAGCCGATGCTACCGGCCGGCCAACTTGATAAACGTCCGAAAAACCACCACATCATGACTGAATCACGGAGCAGACTGTCTGGAAAAATGTCTGACAGTTTTTTTTCTTAACTTCAGCCCCGGCTGCTTTTAGTCCCGGGTGAAGGGAAAACACAGCTAACCGCGGGGAGCTAACTTGGCTAGCTAGGTTAGCGTTAACTCCGTTAGCAACCTGTGACTGTGAGTGTGTGAGTGTATGTGTGTGTATGTGTGTATGTGTGTGTGTGTGTGCGTGTGCGTGTGTATGGCTCTCCAAACGAAAACACACACATACACAGCCCGCGATCAATTAAGTCCTCCGAAATAAATCGGTACTGCTCTTATCTGGCGTCCGGCTCGGATGTAAGTCCCCCGCTCGTTGTTTTTCAGAAGTGAATCCGAGGGATTTCACGTTGTTTTCCAGCGAGTTTTGACGACAGAGCCGGCCGTTTCCCTTCCCTCCGGTTACTCCAATGGGAGTCCTGACCTGAAGTGAATGAGTGTCTCCCCGAGCACCGCTTCAAGTTAGCCGCACTGACGGACCACACATCCGGCCGAGAATTTCAAAATTAAAGCCTCCAAACTCGATAGATAGATAGATAGATAGATAGATAGATAGATAGATAGATAGATAGATAGATAGATAGATAGCTGTCTTATGCATGAGCTTTTCTCCACAGCTCTGGATTTAGTATTTTGCGGAGTGAGAATAAAAATAATTTTAATATAAGGACATTTCATTCTGACTGTGTGTTCATGTTTATGACTGGTTTGCTGTTGTATAGTGTTTGACAGGCTCTGTGATTGATGCATGCTTGCATGGTTTATATCAGGTTGTGTATAATGCTATGATGATCTCAGTGTGGTGCTTGGTAGCTGTCTATCGTAATTAAGTGAAGTTACATTTTTTTAGATGAAAGTAAGAACATGTTCAAGCTGCTAGTAATTGTATTAATAATAATAATTATAATTATAATAGAAAATAAATGAAAGGATTATCTCTTATTGCACATCCACAAACTATGAGGGACATTTTGACCATTAGTAAACATTGTAAAATAACCTCAGTACAGCATTAAGATCATTTCTGTGCCACTTCAAAGTGAGCACTGGCCTCAACCTGGCCACTTCTATGAAACCTGTCTCACTTATCACCACTACATATAAAAGCATTTGTATTGATAAAAAAAAAAACAACTTGACACTTATAAATGCTGTTGTTTATTTTAATAATTTTCCTCCATTTTAAAATGACCGTCTTTAAGCTTTTATTTTATTTTCTATATTAGTTTCCTGTTGGCGCTGAGTTCGGTGAACTTTACACTGCCATGTGTGTGTGTGTGTGTGTGTGTGTGTGTGTGTGTGTGTGTGTGTGTGTGTGTGTGTGTGTGTGTGTGTGTGTGTGCGTGTGTGCGTGTGTGTGTGTGTGTGTGTGTGGATGGTGGAGGTATGTTGTGTGTGGAAAACGCGGCTGTCCGGCGGGGTGGAGCTACAGAGAGCAACGTAAAAGAGTTTGTCCAAACGGAAGAACATACTGAGACTTCACTGAAGCAGAGGTGAGAAGGAGAAGGGAAGCAGAGTGAAAGTAAACAGCTGCCAATTCACACAGGGAATCAGAGTAAACTCCTAATCCTCTGTTGGTGCAGCATTAAACAGCAACTGGATACAGAGGAAAAAAAAATACACATATAACCAGAGGGTAAACAGAGGTAATCACTAAATGCACTTTGTAGCTATTAAACCCAAACTATTTTATAAAACAATAAAATAAAAGGTATGAAATGTAATTGGATGTGCAAACTAATGGTATGTATAATTTTTAATGTACAAAAATATCTCATGCAAAGTGTAAATATGAAAAACATTCTGTATATTGAAGAACAAAAGGAGGGAAGAGTTCAGTTTCTTTCGAACAGTGCTTCCCAATAGAAGAGCACAGGCCCACGAAACATCTGCTACAAGACCACAAGTAAATAATATAATTAGGGGAAAAAAGCTGAATAAAATGCATGTAACTTTACACCCTGTTTTTGCTGTAATGACCTTGAACTTTGCAGAGTATGTCTGTGCTGCATTTTTTTCCACATTTCTCCTGAGTTTGAGCCAAACGAGGTCATCAGTATGCAGGTAGGCAGCCGAAGTCGCCCACTGTCAGTGTTGATCATGCTGGTTTCTCTGGGAGCTTGTGTGACCTACATTTACCCTTAGGGCCACAACAGGCGGTTCATACAACGTGTTATCTGAACATGTTAGAAATCGAAACGTTCATACCTGATCTCAGCGTCACACAGAGTGAAAAGTGTTGCCATCAGACAAGCCAAAATTTGGGATGTGAGGCATTTGTGTTTAGGTAACAGTTTTTAAACAGCACGCAGTATAAATATAAGTATAATTTAATCTGCCAAATGAAACTTTTTGACCATGAAGATATTGACGGTGGTTAGTTGCTAGTAACAACAACATGTGATGAGGCAGACAGGAACAAACGCTGGATGGTGGAGAAAACAAAGAAAACTCAGGAACTAATGAGATACGAGGCTTCACAGTACAGAAAAATGTGGTCTCACTATTTGGCAAGCACTGTTGCCCTTTATGTGTTATAACAGCTTATAAATGATTTATAAAGTGTTAACAAGCTAATTAATGAACTAGTTAAAACCATTCATATATCCTTTATAAGAGTAGTCTTATTAGAATATCTTATCTATCTTATATCAGCTTTAAATTCTATTGTAGTGAATTAAAACTCTATTAAAAGTGCATATGCTGCTCATTAATGTTTAACGGTGGGCAGGTTCATGTGTGGACTCTCCACTGAGTTGGTTCTCTTGTATTCTGTCTTCAACTGTAAAAAGGCACCGCAGCGTGGAAGTGACAGGAAACCACAGCTACATGACCCACTAATGATAACATACAGCTGTAACTGAATCCCACTTTATCAGAGACCCACTGTTCATATCACGCAGCCACCAGCCGATAATAAACACAAAGCTTTCACACTTTGTGTGCGTCACAGTGAATTTTACTGATTCGCCAGGCAACAAGCTGAGTCACAGGAACAGCAGACTTCCTACCGGTCCGGTTGCCACGGCAACCAGCATGCCACAGGGGTGTTTGTATGTGTTTGGACATATGCGTGTTTTGCTGAGTCACGGGACCACATCCAGCTTACCCACCAAACACCAGAGTGGTTTCTATGGAGACCAAAGCATCAGCTTCTCTGCACAATAATCCAAATATTATAAAACAATAAATCTTTAATGTCGTTCTATTTTTAAAACTGGGATCTGGTCCAGTCAGTGATTTGATTATATATAGAATAGAATAGAATAGATGCCTTTATTTGTCATTGCACAGCTGTACAATGAAATGTAGTGCATCTCCTCATTGGTACATACAATTTAAACAATATAAGATAAAATTCAATAAACACACATATGAAGCATTAGTCAACACACAAATAACATACACACAAGGATAAAACAAGTGTAAATATAAAAAGATCAATAATATAGGCCATTGGTAATTTCTGTAGATAGATTAAGTGTTGTTATTGGAAGTGATTGGGACTGGACATATTGGCTCTTTAAAAAGGGTTTTCCCCAACCACTAAACCCCTTGTTTTTTATTTTTTTTTTACCCCCCCCCCCACTTTTTTTCGCAACAGGTCTGTGTCATATGATCAACACTGAACTGGATTTTATTAATTTTAAGGTTTGACACTCAAGCTCCAGGCCAGCTCAGGGCTCAGTGCTGCGTTTCATTTAAATCAACAGTGACACCTGCCGACCAGAGGCACCAACTGACACTGAGGTAAGAGGAAAACAGTGGCTGGGGATATGTAGTGTGTGTATGCTTTTAATTTTCTGTTTGTATGATTCATTATAATGTTTGAATCACAAACAATATTTTTTATTCAACTAAACTGTAACAAGTTTCCAATCTAGCAGCATTTTTGATTTTTGCAAGTTTGATGTTGTTGACATGTTTGAAATGTCTGAATGAACCAAGAGAAACATCAAGAAAAGACTGTAGAGCTTCATATTTCATTACGATATCATCAGAACAGGATAATTGTCAACAATAAGGTTCTTATGTACAATCAAGGCAGTGACCTGGTTCAGTGCAGGTGTGCTGCAGACCACCTTCAATCAAAGATGGGTTTGTACTTTCAAACAGCCACAAGGGGTAAAAAACAAAGGAAAACAAAGTACAATCTAGTATAAAGACTGTAATATAAAGGTACCATCTGTTTGAAGTTCTCATTTTGCTGCAGCGATGTGGAAGTAAGAATCAGACTCAGTTCAATGAACTTTTACAGTAGATTGTTCTGATCACACCAGAAAGTGATGCGGCTTTTTTTTTAATATGACATATTTTTGTTTTTATAACAACACTGAATCAAATCACATACTTTGAAATGGCCTTTTTTTGTGCATGCAGAGAATAAACTCTAAACCAGTGGTTCCCAACCTGTGAGCTGGGGCCCACTGGTGGACAGCAACGGTACTGCAAGCGGACCAACAAATTATTTGCATTATAGTAAACATTTTTTGAAAGGATGTGATTTTATTTTTTAAAAATTAAAATATAAATAAAGTTTAAAAATGTTTTAAAAGGAAATGATCTTTAATTTTTTTTAAAATGTCCTCTCATTGTTTTTATTTTTTCATGTTAAGGGTGGTTTGCTTTCTCAGTTTGATAAGCATTAACAGATGACACCATATATGCTCAAAAAAAGAAACTGGAGCATCAAAACGAAAAGCTGGTTGACAACAGAAAGGATTGAAAGGGAAAGAGAGTCAAGAGACAGATGGTGAATCAACAAGTGAGTGTATGTAGATTGTGTCTATTTGTCACTGAAACAGTTTCACCACTGGAAACCCTGTCAGTAAAAGTGTTTTCATTTAATCAACAAAAGACTCCAGTGTAAAGTAAATAACGGTTAGATGGGAGTAATGTCAAGTCAATTTAATTTATAGAGGATCTTCTTTGTTAGATATTTTTTGTGTTTACACTATATACACTGATCTCTCACTGTAAGTCACTGTCAAAAGATAACCTGTAAATACCTGATTATCAATGTCAGCTCTGTCATCTTCAGCAAATTAACTTGGCAGGTTGATTTCAAAGGGCGAGTAACTGGTTCACATCTTCAATCCCATGTAAATTTTTAAAATACAAATTATACTGTAAAAACTGCACTGACAAAATGTAATGTAATATACTACAATCCAACTCACTTCTCTTTTTATAGAGGTTGACCTGAGGATCATAAGAAATTAAATATTCTTCTGCTTCTGTTTTACCTCCTGATTCTACAGGGTTTGTGTTTCACTTGGTGTTTGGTTTGTTCGACTTTGCCCTTGACCTGATTTTCAAATTTCAAAGTTTCTGTTCCTAAAACCAAACAAATGGTTAATTATTCTCAGACATTTGAAAGATATAATCGATGAAACTATCATGGCGAGAACTACATTATGCTGCGTCATTCCCTCTGTACTTTGGCCTGAAAGATGCAAAGATTTAACCCATTACGACACAACTTGACATTTAAAAACTTAAACATCCTGCGTGCACAAGAAACTACATGTTTCTGTATCACTGGTTCGGTATAAACCAGGTTAATAACATAAGATTAAAGCAAACACCGAACAGAGAAACACAACAGAACAGTTTGGCTGAGAAACTGTTTAATAGAAACCAACAGACAAGCGAATATTGCAAACTTGTATTTGACTGTTACACAGGGAAGATTATGTTGGATACATGAATCAGCCCATTCATACAAACAAGACGGAAAACATCTGCAAATAAGTTGTTAAAAAAAAAAGAGACTGGACATGATTTTTACTTTGTAACAAAAGCGACATTCAGATGGAGGCGTTCTCGTTCTGCTGCGGAACAAAATCTACAGTACATAGACTTGATATAAAAGGTACTGGTGTGGATAATGTGTCTTAAGGCACCGCTGGCTCCTGCAGATCAGTGTTCACTGTTAGCATTGAGGCTTCAGGTCAGATCTAAATAAAGGCTGCAAAGATTTAACGCTTACATAAAAACATATGTCACATAATAAGTACGTAGGATGCTCATTTTAAAACAGGGGTTTTATTTTTAATTCAACTTTGTGAGTAGTTGAACTGAAACAATTAGCCAATTAATTAATTAGCTTTTATTTTATTTTATTATTATTTTAATTATTTTTTACACAAAAATATGATCTGGTACGATATTAAACTGAATATCTTTTGGTTTTTGACTGACTGTAAACAATATGAAGATTTCAGATTCTCTTTTGGAAACTTGTGATGGGCGTATTTATTGTATAGATCACAGTTGATTAATTTATTGAGAAAATGATCAGCAGACTAATCAATGTAAAAATTGCTAGTTGCTGCCCTAGTTCTGGGCATCAGTTATACTATACAGTACTATGGTAGAGTAAGGACTATAATGTTTTGTTTTTACTTTTAGTTTGTAATTCAGAACTTAATAGTGAAAACAACTGTTTATCTTATATGTTAGTATATTATAAGTAAATGTTAAACCTGATTGACTGTAATCTGCAGATCCAGCCTGAATCTAATGTAACAGACTGTAGCAAGAAAAACTGCCAACACATTAAAGGAGTGATATGTCTGTATTTTTCTTACTGTCGGAAAAAATCCCCCCAAAAAAGACTAAAACCAACAATAAATTGATTCTACTAACAGGTGTTGTCTGTGTATCAAAGGCTGATTTATCTTGTTATATCTCCACTGTGTCCAAAGCTTTTAAAACACATCAGCGAGACACAGCTTTGCACTGGATGACATGTTCCTTCATCACCATCAACAAACACTCCAGTTTATTTTACCTCAATCCCACATACATCCGTCCTGCTGCTGGAAATACTCACTGGAACACCAATCGTGTATTAATCCGCCGCTGAAAATAGTCCCCCCCCCCCCAAAAAAAAAAATGCTCCATATCCTACATTAGACATTGAGACTGGTTTTTAAAGATTCATTAAGAACCAGTGGACTCGGAGCTGAGTGTCACAGACAGGGAAGAAATATAGAAGTTGTTTTTTCATGGGATTTTTTGACAGTAAGAAGAAATGTAACAAGTAACATTTTAAATCAAACTGCTTCTCATCACTCATCACCTCAGGTTAGGTGTACTGGGAGCTGTTATTGCAGTGTGTCGGGCACTTGAGCTTTTGCCTTCACCTCATCATTTTTCTTCCAAAGATAACTGACATTAATTTAAAAAATAAAATAAGTGTGAATCTTATTTTGAAAAGAATCAACAGAAGTCTGTGCTGGTACAAATCGAAGCAAACGTCTTCAATTAAGATTTCTCAGAATCATTTAAAAATTGTTCTAAATATAAATTGGATGTAAATCATAAAATATTTTCTTCACTAGCAGCAAAGCTGAATCTGCAGCAATTTGCCTGTTTGGCCTCAAATCCTGACAGAAATTTAGCCGCGACTGAATATTTACAGTATGTGTCCAATCCAAGGATGAATGACATTAAATCTTATTTACATTGGGACGAATATTCAACAGCAATAAGTGATGAATTTGTGTCAAACTCTGTAATGAACGTTTTGTACATCTTGATCTTACAGTTATAATTACATCTGAAATCAACCTGATTTCAATTTGCACGACATCTTTTTTCTCCCGTGATTTCCTTTAAAAGCAGAATTTGCCCTGTTATTATTACAAGCTAGAGAAGTGGTAGATTCATGAGGAAATAACACCCATTAATACTACACTAATGCCAATAGGGCTTTAAAAACAGTTAATGCTATTGTTATTATGTTATTGTTATTAATGTTCACAGTGAAGCCAAACGCTGATGTTTCAACAGCTGCAAATTAAACATTTCCAGTAAGAATTAGAAAAAATATATATATATTTTTCTCTTTTGTTATGATACGTATAAAATCTTTTCATAATCATCAGAGATTTACAGTGATATCAGGTAGGTCGAGTTGCGTGTTACATGACAAATCATGCTGACATAGAAAAATAGAGCACCACAGATTCACAGAACAGCAAACCCATAACATACAAACAACCACATAGAAAATAATATAAAGAAAGAAGCAGGAATTCATTTCGAACCAAGTTGTTTTGGTGACATGAGCTTTGTATGACAGTGTAGTGTTAAACAGCTAACAGAAAAATACATTTCTAACTGTGGGAACATGTTAATGATCCTCGTCGTACATTAAAATAAAAAAAGAAGTGAGGCTGACGGTTAAACTCAAACCTGGAAGTTACTGAGCGATAAGAAACCAGAGCTGATGCTGTAACGTTCCTTCACTCAAGTTTATCTGGATTTATTTCTCATTCTTCTCTTTCTCGTTACTTCTACTCTTCTACTCTCTCTGTCTTATTTCCATCTAACTCTCTCTGATTCCTCCGTGTCAAATCCAGAAGTTAGAAAATGTCCATGCCCCATTTACAGGTTATGATTGGTCATTGGATTTGTACCAATAGGAAAAAATCCACTGCAGGATATAAATAATAGAAGCCAGGCACAAAACTCATCTGTTCGACTGCGTCAGCCCGAACATTTTAAAAGCAATATCCTGAAAAATCCAGTATCTTGTCACTTAGAGGTGAAACATCACAGCACATCCCAGCAGGCGGACGTCAGTGTAACGTCAGACAGATGTTGGACTCTTAACAACTCTATTGTTGCACAGAACTGAAACGAAAATGAAAATCGGGTCGTTGTGAAAAACTGACAAAACTGACACTGTGACATTTAGCAGACGTTTGGTTTTTCACATGTAAAGATGTCACTTTGGAAAATGTGGGATTTTGTTTACTGAACACCCTTAAAACTTAAAAGCAACCAAATATCAACGTCAGCTGTCGTCAGTATTCTACGTCAAATTGGCGTAAGACGTTGTCATGACATTGAATTCTAGTCACCCGACGTTACAACCTCCATTCGACCAAATATCAGCATCTAATGACGTTGGCGGCCTGCTGGGATGAAGTTATGGTGAAGAGTGACTCCAGGCGGTAAACGTGTATCTTTCTTGCATTGTGATTTGGCGGGAGCGACCCAAAGGCGCCGTCTGTCTCTCCTCCATCGCGTCCTCCACTACAGCGTCACTGTCTTAATCTCCAACTTACTAACGTTCGGTTCTGTTGGATCCTACCAGCACAACTGTCTGCGTTTCTCAAGCTGCTTCAGGATGCCTCAAACCGGCTCTACGTTGGATCTACGAAGATACCAGACCCAAGTCCAGCTGTAGGGAGCACTTGTTGCCTGTTTCCCGCCGTACAACACGTCAGCAGCATGTTTGGTTTCTGGAAAACATGACCGGTGGCTTTTGTTCGCAGCAGTTCCAGTTTCATCTCAATTGGATCAGAGTAAGTCGGTTAGCTTAGCTTGACCTTTTAGTCCAAGAAAACCTGCTACAAGTCCCGGACGCAGAGCTCTGCTTCTGTCTGTGTGGTCACCTGTCTGTCCACCCATTTGTCCATTAATCTGTCTGTGGCCACACCCCCTTCTCCTCTTCCCTCTCCCTCTCTTTGTCTCTTGGCAAGGTCGCTAGCGATAGCCAGCGCGCCTCCCTTCAGGAATCTCACAAAGTTCTCGCCAACTAACGGCCCCATGGCGTACATGCCGGGCCCCTCTGCTGCAACCACGTTGTTCGTGAACGGGTCCACCTCGATCGGGTTCCTTCGGCATGTGATTGGCTCTGAGGGGTTGATGCCGAGTGGACGCCCGTTGTCGTCCAGAAAGGAAAGGTTGGGGTGGGCGCCGATGAGAACCAGAGCCTTGGAGACCTGGACCACCGTCCGCCGGCCGGAGTCTGACTCCAGGACGCACTTTCGGTCAGGTCTGAACTCCACGACCCTGTGACGCGGGAAGCTGAGGTAACCTGGGTAGGAGGAGGGGGATGGAGAGAGGGAGGAAGGAGAGGAAGGGGTGGAGTGGTGACGGAGGTTCTGGGCGTGGTCCTGTGGTGGAGGACTCGGTTGATGCTGCTGCTGGATCATCATCTGGTGAACCTGGAGGCCGGACAGGAAAAAGTTAGATGTAACTTAAGTATTGAACCTGAAGTCACGATTTTGTTGCCACAAAGCAGAAAAAAAAATGAACAGAATTATCTATTAGTTGAGTTTGTGATTGGTCAGAAAGCAGGAAATTCATTACCAGTCATTTAGAGAATCAATTAACTGTTACATCATTAATCAAACATGTGACTTTTCAGCAGGTTGTATAAAACAGGCTGGTAGAGGCTGGGACGCTCTCCTTTCCTTAAATACTTCACACATGAAGTTTCTTTATTGGGTCAGGAAATGAAAATCATTTTTTATCAAGTTACTTAATATTGGAAAATAACGTCGCAACTAACAATTATTTTCATTATTGATTAATCTGCCAATTATTTTCTAAATGAATCAATGAGTTGTGAACCCAAGGACTTTAAATGTCTTGTTTTGTCTGACTGATGAACAAAGAAAAGCATCAATCCGCACGTTGGAAAAGCTGGAACCAGAAAGAGTTTCACATTTTTGCTTGAAAAAACTTACTGAAATTTTAATTATCAAACTAGTTACAGATTCATTTTCTAGCGATCGACTAATGGATGAATCGACTGATGATGAGCGGCTCCAGGTTTCAGACTCTCCTCACCTTGTGGTACTCTGGGTAAAGCAGTTTGGGCAGCTGGTTGAAGATGAGGCCCGGGTCGGTGACCGAGCGTCTGAAGGCATGGTACACGGGCGTGTTGAGGTGGTGGGCGGCCAGCACTGCGTCGGCCGCCGTGAGCCCCGCTCCCACCACGAGCACCGGGTCTGAAGACTGGTCGAGCTCACCGCGAGAGATGGCGGCCTCCAGCTCCCAGAAGGAGTGGCAGACGAAGGGCAGGGACTCGCCCTCCACGCCCAGCCTGGCCGGGATGTCGTGCGTCCCCGTCGCCAGCACCACATTGTGGGCCAACAGGGAAAAAGGCACCTCCTCCGAAACAGAGGAACCATCTAGCAGGAAGGGGAGGGGGGGGGGTATTAGGTGTCACTTTCTTTAATTTTTAAACAACATATGACAACATTAATCAGAAGTGCTTTAGTTCCCTGTACCTCCCAGCTCCTCCCCCTCTCGCCGCTGCAGTCCCGTCACTCTCCAGTAGGACGGCGACCCCTCCTGGTTGCTGGGCTGCCTGGTTACCGAGGTGATGGTGGTTCCACAGGCGAAGCTCTGCTCCAGGGACATCTGGGAAACGTAGTGTTGGTAGTAGGAGGCGATCTCTGCTGGCGTGGCGCGGTCATTTCGGACATTTCTGGAATAAAACAAACATGAAAATAAACTTTAACACAAAACACACAAACAAATGTTTTAACACACGACGCACGACTTCTGTTTTCATAGTGTCAAGTCACAGTGACATTTACTAGTTCAAAATAAAAGATGTAACAAGCTGTATTACACCTTTTATTTTAAAATTTATTTTAAACAATAAGTGAACAGGAAGCGTAAAGGTCGGGTCCCTTTATATCAGCTGTTCTACTCATTTCATGTAAATCAAGATTTGTTCCACTGAGTCATTTGAAAAACAAATTAAGGAGAGAGAGTAACACACGGACATCTGTGATCTGTGGCTCCTGTTTATTTATACAACACTTCCGTGTTTATGTCTGGTCGTCCTGTTGTGTAAAGAGAAAGTTGACTTGACTTTTATAATCACAATCCTTTCTCTGTCCGACATGAGCCCAAACAGAAGTTTAATCATGAAGTTTAATCAGGAAGTTTAATCATGAGAGGTTCAAAGCTTCGGGGCCTAAACTGGGAACCGGTGACTTTATCACTGGAGTTCAGATAATGTCCTGTTGTGTGACTCACTGGTGACACGTCTTAAACCGACAGATGTATTCGATAAAACTACAGTAAAACTTGGGTTGTACATTACTGTTATTTTCTTTTAACATGCCTGCAGGTTATTCAACTGCAGACTGTCAGCAGGCCAACAAGAAGGCCAACACTTCTCAAAGATAGAGACACAGGTGGCTGGAAGTGGAATACAAAAGCAAAACATTTTCTTATTATTAAAGTGTTAAAGCTGCGGACAAGCCTCTCGTGTCCTGTGGAGCTAAATTAGCTGGTTTTACGTTGGACACACCTGCGCTTGTCTCTCATCCAGTCCTTCAGTTTGAGTCCAGGAAGCTCCATCCAGTTAGCCAGGCTCAGCGTGAGCATGGAGCCCTCCATGGCCTGGGAACAGCACACACGCAGTATTGTTTACAGCTACAGTCATGCTCACCTTGTGTGATCTGTCAAAACAAATGTACTTAGCAGACATTTTGGCAATGTGTGCAAAAAAGGCAGGTGACAAAGGAAAACAAAGCTTATTTGCACACATGACCAAAATGTCTGCTAAGTACATTTATTTTCATATTCATGGAGTCAAACAAAGGCCCTGTTCTCTAACTGGTTTTAGCATGTCAAGTAAAATATTAACACTTTCATTATTACCAATTTAAAACAAGATATCCCTCCTCTGTGCTGTAAGCTGAGGGTACGTCAGCACGTGGGTTAATACTAATCAACTGGAAAAATATAAATATAAAATAAATATAGGATAAATCAATCAATAAATATATTATATAAATATATAAAATAAAGGCCAGTTTGTCAAACTTGTCAAACATCAAAGCGGACCAGTGTGAATAATCAATAATCTGTATATAATCGTTGATTCCAGCTACATACATGCCAGGCTCCTCCAGGCGGACCCTTCCCCAGCACCAGGTGTGGGGTGGCTCGCTCAGGCTCGTATCTCCATTCCAGCGGAGAGGTGTGGTCCAGTCCGAAGTCACTGTCGGGGAGCAGCAGCGAATCAAAGAGCACGGCCACGGGATTGGACGATCGCCCCTCCAGCCCCTCGCACAGGTACTCCAAATCCTGGAGAGAGAGAGAGGGCGAGAGACGCCGTGAGGCTCTGTTCACTTCCCTGATCCTTCACTCTACAGATAAAACTTTACCTCCATCTTTTTAAAAAAATATACTAACCTACTGTACGTGTGTGTGTGTGTGTGTGTGTGTGTGTGTGTGTGTGTGTGTGTGTGTGTGTCTGTGTGTGTGTGTTCCCTGCTCCAGCAGCGACAGGTGAGGCTGCTCTCCCAGCTTGCTGTGCAGCAGGGGGTTAGGGTGCGACGCCTCAGGTGACAGGTAGGGGGTGTAACCTGACAACAGGTATGACAGACAGATCCCTGATGGGCCGTTACCTGAGAAACGAAGAGAGAAACACACAGAGACAGAGGGAAGTTAGTTTCTAACTGCACCGATGATCCACATTAAGCTCTGGTAGATGTTCGTGTTGTGTGCATATTGTGTCTCTGTACTGGGTTACCATGGTTACAACTGACAAAATACTTTTCATAATCACAACTGTAAAACTTCTGTAGACAGAAAGCATGTTGTGTGACTGCTGCACAACTTCACTGTCCAAGGTTTTGAAACTTGTCGCTAATAAAATGAATTCCTCCAGCTGTCTGATAAAGACACAGCAGCTAAATGTGGATAACACAAAGAGCTACAGCTAAATTATACTGTATACATTGAAACTGCACAGTCACTGACTTACTACGACCGCAGCATGACTCAACAAGCTTGAATATCAAATATTAACCCACACAACAAGCCAATGACTCAGCATGAACACACACGCACACGCACACACACACACAAGCACACACACACAGTAATAACTCTTACTCAGCTAATCATGATGACTCATGGATTATCACACTTTCACTTTTTAAGTCACCGACTAAATGTTTTAAGACAAAACCTCTTCTGCACAGAGAAAAATAAACATCTACATTTTTATTTATTTATCTTTAAAGCGGGATATTTAGCCTTTAATCGGTAAACAGTTCACTCATAAGGTCGTGGTGCGTCGTCTCTCCTCTGGTGAGCTACTAACCTGATTGGCAGCCGTACAGCAGAAGTGTAAACACACACTCTTAAGGCCTCACAAACATTCAGGATTCACTCTCTGCCTCAGACTTTCGTGCAACACCTCGGTCTGTGGCTAATGCCAACACTTCCTGTCTATGTAGCATTTAGCATGTGAGCAGTTATTAGCAACGTGTGTGAACCTGTTGTTTCACTGTGTCAAAATACAAGGAAGCCAGGGGTTGTTTCACAAAGACAGAGGTTTTAATAATGACCCTTCTATTACAGATGTTTTCCCACAGCTGGATGAAAACCCTCCTGACTCACTACTGTGCCGCTCCTTCTTAATCCATCATGTTGAGTTTACATCTTAGTTGCCTGGTAATATAACAGTGTGAGAACTGTTAGAAGAAAGAAAGAAAGGCCCATACAACTACGCTTAATGTTAGTCGTCATAGCAACCGCATAAACTAATCTAGTTGCTCCATTTAGCTTTCCCTCAGCATATATGACAGTGTGCAACTATGCATGCATACCTGTGTGTGTGTGTGTGTGTGTGTGTGTGTGTGTGTGTCTGTGTGTGTGTGTGTGTGTGTTTCTTACCGATGATCACCACAGGCAAAATCTCTCCAGGGAGAATTTCTTTGTCATGAAGATCCATGTTGACTGAGAAAAGAAAAACAATATTATTATTATTATTATTATTACCCTTAATGCAACACCATCTGTCATTATTATATAAGAATGAGAACGTTGAATAAGGGTGGATTAATTAATCATTAACAAGTCCTGTCACCAGTCACAATGGTCAGTCAGTAGATTTCCACTGAGCTCTCTCACACACACACACACACACACACACACACACACACACACACACACACACACTTCTCCTCTCTGACCTCAAAGTTTAACAGCGCAACATGACCTCGAATACACAGACATCCAGGTCCGGTGGTCACACACACAGACACTGAACCACTGAAACACACAAAGTGTCTGTGTGTGTGTGTGTGTGTCTGTGCGTGTTGAAGGCAGAAATGAAAGAGGAAGACACAACAAACTTTTTTTTAAAAATCAACATCAATCATTTCTTCTTTACTCTGATTTTTACTCGAGACTTGGCGAGTGAGTCGATACACCAACTTCAACACATGATTTATTTACTGAATCTGTTAGAAAAATAGAAATATGTGAACGTTCCTGGCTCAACCCAAACAGCACAGGACAGAGATGATAAAATAGATGCAAATATTTTCTGTTATTTCCTGGTGTGAGTCGCCTGCGAGAATAAAGCATCTATTCGTTCTCATGTTGATGAGTTGAGTCCATAACTTTGATGTGAAAAGTCCTGAAATCAGTAGACTCTATAAATACGACTTTAATAACTCATGGACACATGATTTACACAGCCACATGATACAGTTTATACAGCTCATCAAAGGATGTTAACAGCCCAGGGGCCTGTGTAAAAAACAAGCGCACCTCCTCTCCTAAAGTTTAAATTTCATTAAAATTAAAATGTTGTTTGTAAATGCGTCTGGATACATAAGCTTTCCTTTGCCTTTGGCATTTTTTAATGAACTTCTTCCAACGAACATAAAATAAAATATGTTTTTTTACACCATGTTTTTTCTACAAAATGTTTTCTTTTCAGTTTAATTAAGACGCCAAAGTTCCCAAGTGTTTAAAGTTTAACACAAAACACTTCTTAATATCAGTGTCTACAAAAGATTTAAATGAGGAGCTACGAGTCTGACCAGACATTTGACGCCAACAGTCACTGATATTCTGATTTCCTTTGGGGCATGTTTAGGTTGGCCTCAGTGACAAGCTGACCAACAAGAACCAGAGTCATTGTGCGTGAACACTGGTGCGAGGGAGCACTCTCACTTTTCTACGTTGTTCACATTTTTCCTCCGACACAGACTCTCCCTGTCTCCACTCCTACTGATTAAAACCCGGCTGAATGCAACAAGCTGTGGGAGGTGTCTGTGGCGGCCGCAGCGTTGAATTCATTGACTGCATGCAGACAGACAGACTGTAAAGAGTGCAACCTAATATATATAGCTCATGATGCCAACTGTGATCTCACTCAGACACTCGCAGAGCGGCGGGGGCAGGGGGAGGCGAGCGAGGGGCTGTGGTGCATAACGACGAGTGTCGGTTGCTTTTAACAATCTGCAGCGTCATGCTTACACAGACGGACAGACGGAGGTCAGGAGAGGACAAATCAGACAAAGGAAGAGGAAGACAGAAAGTAAAAAATGAAGTCAGCAGCAAAACGGTGTAGAGAAGAAGAAGAGAAGAAAGAGGAATGAATGGACTCGAGCGAGTGAGAGAAGTTGGGAGAGATAAAGGGGGTTACATAAGTGCAGTGCAGTTTGGCACCGAGCCCAGAGCAGAATGTGTTTCATAGCCAAAGACAGCACACACACACACGAACACCCACACCCACACACACACACACCCACACACACACCCACACACACACACACACGCTGTGCATGACGAACTGCAGCCCTACTAGCCCACTTTAAGGAAATGATTTGACAGGACAATCACTCTGCCTTCATTTTTGGGAAGAAAACGCCTCTTAAACTCTCTGCAGCAATCTCCAGGAAGAAACTCCAAAGCCTCCACCCGGCACATTCCGGCTGAACTTTGGTTCAAGGATCAGTCACTTTTCCCACTTGACCGTCTGCTCCAAGATTTCCTAAATGTTATTTTGCGACACTTTGTGCATCAAGGAAGCAAATCAGTTGTGGTGTCCAGCTCCACACCAGCCGGGAAAATAGGAAAATATCTCGCGATGATTTTGTGCGACTGACCCTTTAATAAAACACCAACAGCTCCAAATGAAAACCATAAACTTACTGTAGTTTTAATCACATACGTTTGATTAAACTGGACTGATACGATCGGTGCGGCCTCCTTCAGTTCTTCCTGTTTTCAATTCCACCTCAAACTGATTTTGTGTTTGACAACTGAAATATTTTCTGGCCCTAATTAGATGACACTTCATCAGGAGACGATCAAGCAGTGGAACAGGTCTTTTCATGCACATTTCGTTTGCCCTTCTTCATTTGTTACCTGCAGTAATCACCAGGTGTGACATATAATCAACTCACAGATAAAAACAACCTTGACAGTAATGATACAGCACTTCCTCCTACTACTAAAACTAAGGTGCTGCATTATATCTGCACTATGACTGAAAGACAAACAATCTCTGTCCGATAACTTGAGTCAGGGTTTCACAAGAACGGCAAAAAGCTTTGGAGATGGTGAACATCCCAGTGTCTGCTTCCCATGTGACCTTCACTTCTTCCCGTATTCATCCAGTGAATGAACTCTGACTCAACATCAAAAATGAGATCCAGCCCCAGTCGCCAATGTGACTCTCACGGGAGTCGTGTTTCTCTGCCCGAGGTCTGATCCAGCTGCAGATGTTGATTTAAGAAACACACGGTTTGCCGCTTTTAATTCAAGTCGTCTCACATTTTAAGTCACGCCCCCGTGGCTCCGTCTCTAACGCTGGCCAACACTTCAGAAACGCTCCATATGGCACCTGTACAGACGCTGTCCTGAACTCGTCCTGCGGCTGCGGCCCGGCCCATCAGCCATCTGCACCGGCCAGACGGCTAATGAGATTTTGATTATCTGCCAAGTGAACGACTAAACGCCCACAGGAATCTGTGGAGACTGCCAAAGGTCTAGAGAAGAGACAAATTGTTTCTCATGAGCCTAATAGACCAACGTGTAGTAATAACAAAGCATTAAAAGCTCTGTGCTGAATGGGTAAGTCAATCAGTCAATGGGTAGTAGATTACATTACAAAATATTTGGATCACTGGAAAGTCATTTAAATAAACAGTCACTGGGACGATTTGTTGCTTTTGCTGATATTGTTAACTGGACAATTTAAAATGTTACCCTGTGATCGATGTTGTTCACTTTTTATGGACTAAATGATTCATTTATTGGTCATTAACAATAATTTATAAGTGTATTTTGAAGTGGATTATCGTGGTTCTGGATGCTACCTGCGACCTCTGACCCCCATCCTGTTGGTCTCCTGTAATTTTGGTGATTTAAGGACATGAAACATAATTACTCGACTATGGGCTGGCCCCCCCAAGGTCGAGGGGTCCCAAGACGATTAAAGAGGTAGAAGAGTTAGGAATTCCCTTTCCTTAACCTTTGCAGGATCTGAAACGCTCCCGCTGAGGACATGAACTACGATGAAGACACGTGTAGCTGTTGCTTCATTTGTAAGCAAAAAGGTTGTTGACCATTGACCTAAAGTTCAGTCTACAGAGACGCAGCTGAATCCCTTACATTTACAAATGTAAAGGGTTGTAAATCAGACAGTCGTTACCACACAAGTGGGGTGGTGGTGGTGGGGGGTGGGGGGGGCACTACATCTCTGCAGTTAAAACGCACTGTTCAATAACAAACCCGCGCCACAAAGTAACTACATACATTTAGTGCTGAGATACAGTTTTGAGATTTGTGGACTTGAGATTTTCACATTATGAGGAAACACTGTTTCTATTTCCACTGAAATCATTTCACAGTCACTGTTCTCCTTTCAGATTAATTGATTAATTCATTTTACATCTAGAACACATTCAGTTAGTACAATATTTTTGCACTGTGGTAGATGTAAGTAACCCAAGGCAACTAAAGTCGTTAAAATTAGCTCCACCTTAACAACATTTAAATGATACTTACACATTAATGCACTGGAGATAATATTCCCACACAGCACATGATAAACAAAAACTCTCAACTGCGGTATTTTGCATGATGTTTACTTTTACTTTTGACAGTTTAAGTGAAGGCTGGGTTGCTATAGTAACCATTCAACTGCCCAGGGGCCAAATACATCCATCTTTCTGACAATTTGTCTTGATGTTATTTGTACTACCACAAATCCACTTTGATAATTAGCTAATTATCAGTCTTTGTGCCCTGTGTAAAACTCTTTAATTTGCTCTAGTTCATACTGGGATATATCTCTAAATAAAGTTGTGTTTAACCAAATTATGATATAAACTAATAATAGTTATGTTCCAGCACAGAAGGGCTGGCTGTAGCAGGACAAATCCAGAGGGTGGGAGCTGAACTGCATTTTGAATACAGTTTGAATTGTACTTGTATAACAGTGTTTTGTGATATTGTTACTTTTTCTTTTGTGGAAAATTCAACATTTTCTCCACCACTGCACCTAATAATAATTCCAAAATAGATTATCCAGTGAGCCTATTGGCCAAATTTAGCAGGAAGCAGTGGGAGACGTCCCAGTGTGTGACTGGACGTGTAACCAGACCGTCAGTGTGTCTGTGCAGAGACCACCCACCCCTCCATCCACCCGGTGAACTGCATGACTCACATCACGTCAGTGAGAGCTGGGGACAGAGACCTGCACCCGCCGCGCACCCTCAACGCACAACTAACGCATAGATCGAGCGTAATAACGCGACACTGACTCATTTGTAAAGCCACCACATGCGTTGCACGCACGCGCCGCTATGTATAGGATAGATGAAGGTTACTCACAGATGAACCCTGCGTCCTCTTCCCGCTGCTCGAGCCCTTCAGATCAACAGATAATATGATCTTTCTCTTGTGTTCCTCTGTAGCAGAGTCTCACTCTGTCATTTCTCTTTGTCCTTTTCTATCCGACTTCTTCCGAGCATGTGTCACACCAGCCTCCAGCTGCCGCTTCGAGCTGCGCATTCACAGCTTATATACCGCTACACGCAGTTCGACCTGTCGACCAATCAGCAGCGTCCCCGCCGGCAGTTCCCTCCTCCCCAATCCGCCTGACATATAATAAAACAAAGATCGTCTATGGCTGCGAGATGGCGGCTTGGGTATGACCCAGGGGAGTGGACGGAGGCAGCCGAGAGTCGACTGTTTGATAACAGCTCTGGCTCCCCTGAGACTCGACCACCAACCAAGCTACTGCCCAGGAACCTCTGACCCCCAGGGGCCCCAGACGTGTCAGGGGTTACCTGGCATCATGTGGATAATTGTAATTTAATTGTTCACAAGTTTGTCAGACTTATTTCTGTCATGAACACACAGAAAACGTGGACTGTAAGGCTAATACGTGGATGGTTCAGTAATAAAATGTCAGAAAGAAATGAATAATATGAAATAATGGATAAAAAAAATTAAAAAACAATATAATAAATAAATAATGAAAAACATATGAATTCATTCAAATTGCTTGTTTTATCCAACAAACTGTGAAAAACCCAAATATATTGAGTTTACTATCAAAGGAAACTGGCAAATATTCACAACTGAGAAACTAGTTAGTTAATCCAGCCAATCCCAGGTTACCACCATATCATTTGGCAAAATTTAATTATTTACATATTTGTTGTAAATTTGGACTAAATAAAAGAATATCGGCTGTGACTTGTCCTCCATGTTCTGGCCTTGTACATGGATTCTGGGTAAAAATCTAGTTTACTGGTCTATTTTTATTGTTTTAGTTTATATGTGTTGCTCATTTGTTGTTTTATTTATTTATTCATTTTCTTTTATTCTATTTTTCTCAAAAAAGGGAAGGGAGAATATTCTTCCATCATTAACAAAATGATCTACTTTTTACAGCATTTTAATAAATGTAATTACAGGCAGCTCATGTTATAATTTTTAATCATTTTCACTGTCAACACATGAACAATGGTTGCCAACACATGTGATTACAAAACACATAACAGTGTAAAATACAGTCTTTATTTGGCCTCGTTTACTCTGTATCACTTCAAGTGCTGTAGTAAAACACACAACTGGTAATGATTTGTTCAATTTGTACCAGTTCAGTTTTACTTGTTGCTATTGACAGAAAAGGAGGCAGAGGTCAAGAAATCATAGTTAAAAAAACATTTGAATAAGCATTTAATTCTATTTCTTTCTATGGAAACCCATAAAATAGCAGTGAAAAGTTGCCACACCGCCACTTTTTTGGTTATTGATAGTGTTAATAAAGAATAAGAATAGCAATATAGCATTAAAGAGACAACAAACATGTTTTTAAATATGGATTTAATACCTGAATGTAACAACTTTAAACTTTTTTATAACTAACTAAATGTAAAACCTGAGCTTGCTAACGTTTTTTGTCTGTGAATTTTACCCTCAAATAATTTATTTCAGTCCAGCCAAGTCCTTATATTTCCTTACATATCCCAACTTTAGTATATTTATTCATTTATTTGGCTTTTTTATTGTATCTGTTTCTGCTCCACCTCATTTGTTTTTGTGATTTATATGACTTGGCTGCGGTAACACTGCAGTTGTTGTAATTGGCAGTGTGAACCCAAACACAGACACAGACTTTGGAGTGAGATGAAAGAAGAGGATTTGTTGAAAGGGCAGCGGGGAGTCGCGGTACGAACAAGCGGGGAGGCTGCCGGCTGAGGCTGAGGGCAGGCTGAGGGCAGGCAGGGGCAGTTCTGGAGGCAGCAGGGGGAAGTGCGCTGGAGAGCAGGTAAGCAGGCATGTGAGTAATGATCCTGGAGCATGAGGAAATAGTTCACTACGAACATCAGAGCACTACAAAGGCATGGAGCTGGAGGCGGAGTTGATATACTGCAGGATGAGGAGCTTTAAGGAACAGACAAGGACTCATGGGAGAAACGGGGGAAGGGTGAACACAAAGACACAGAAGAAGAAGTAAAACTAGAGGCCTGGCTCTAATAATTGTATTTTATTTGTCTATCAATCTATTACAGTTGGATTTTTTAAATGTCACAGTCACAGTATCAGTGATTGATGACGGCAAAGGTAAAGAGGTGAAAAGGCACCAGGAGCATTGCACCATTCACCTGCATGTGATGTAACTAATAAGAGATAGTGAGATAATCAATGTAAAAATCCACTTACAGACTACAGTTCAGACAGGAAGACACGCACCCGTCGAGATGCTGATCATGTCTTACTTCTGACTGACGTCACAGCCTTGAATGAGACAGGTTAACCTTTGACCCTTAAAAAACACAAGGACACCAGACACAGGTTAAAAACATGATCTACAAACAGGATCAGTGAGATGATCCAGAGACAGGCAGCAGTTAATCTCAGGTGAGTTCCTCCAGTATGGCTGCCGGAGGTGTGTTACATCACTTGACAGCCCAGACTTTGCATTGTTGTGTTAGTGTGCAGTGAGGTCAGTGTCTCAGTGTGCTATTTACTTAAACTGTTGTTAAACTTAACTTTCCAGCCAATTCTAATTCAGTAAGAACAAAGGAAGTATCTTCTTTTCTTTGTGCGGTGGTGGTGATAGTGTCTGGAAATGTAAACAGAGTGGGAGCTCTTCACCTTCCCCACCTCTCAGATCGCCAGACTTTCCCTGAGCCAGAGCCGTGCATAATAAGAGTCTGGTCAATTTTTCCAGCAACCTCTCACTGTGACTTCAGCTTCAGCCTCATTTCTCTTCAGCTGTTGCTCGGAGATATGAAAAATACTGAGTCAGTGCTTTGAAAAACAAAACACTAAGAGGAACAAGGAAACAAAGCAACAGCAGCTGTTTCTCTGGTCGTTTATGTTGTTTCTGTAGCAGCGTTGGTAACACAGTTTGGCAGGTACTGAGCTGATGACGAGGATATTTTTAAGACAGACCTCCAGGCGGTTTGGTCCTTATTATGGGGGAAATGGAGAAACTGTTAGTTCAAGTTTTTAAGAAAAACAGGAAATTTCTTCATGCCATACATCATATCTCTGCTTGGTCACATGGTAAATATTCAGTTAACTGACATTTATGCTGCATTTATGCTAAATTGCATGCTTTTTAAATTAAATTGCATTACAACTATTTCTTCACTTACTTGCCACATAATTTACTATTTTTTTCTTAAAATGTAACAACTAACACTTTCACAATTTCCCCTTATATTAGTACCAAATTGTCTCAGACTTCCTTGTAAATATTTTAGTAATTTATGGCTGAATATCAGCCGATTTAACAGATATTACTTGGAAAAATTCCAGGAATTAAGTTGGAAAATACAGGACTTTTGTTTTTACTTTATACTTTATACTTTTATAGTGTGGTTTTATTATCAATAATAATCCGTCAACCACTTTGTTCCAGTTTCAAACATCTTTGTGCAGATGTTCATGTTCCCCAGATGATGACTCTCGGTGACGTTTGTTCTCGAGCACTCAGCTGAATAAAGTTTTCTGTTATTCAATGTGACGTGTCGGAGTCGACTCAATGGACCGACACTAAATTTAGCACATTCCTGTTCTCCAGGGGATGAATCTTGTTTACCTTGTTGATCCTCGGGGAGAATGTCTCCACAGCTGTTGAATGTACAGTTACAGACATTCATGTTCCTCACAGGGTGATTTCTATCACTCTTATGATCAAATTCCTGCAAAATCAGTGACCTTCCCATCAGCCTCAGCTGTATTTTGTGTTCAGTGCTAAGGAGCAAATGTTCAAAATTACCAGCTAAAAATGAATATTCGTATTATGAGGATATGGTTGTTAATTTCTTTCTGTGTTGGTCTTTCAGCGGTGAAGCTACTTTGTAAGTTTGATATAAAAATGTTGTTGAAATGAGATTTTTCATGATCACAGATGGGATTTATTTTATGTTACATTTCGATATTGTGTCATCATCCTCTCAGTTTCTTCATTCACTCCTTCCACTGACACAACTCTTGTGTTTCAAAGGTTCTGGTTTGCGGCTCTTTCCATCATGACGCAACAGGCTGACCGCTGAGTTTCTTGTCTCATAACTCACCTCGCTCATTGGATGAAGTCACCACAGCCGAAACACAGGCAGCCAATCAGTGAGTAGAATATATAACACACTCACAGGCTGTATGTATGCGGGAGATATGTTAACACGCTGCACTGTGATGACATTACACGCCAAGGTTGTGAAATGTTTCCGTCATAAATTCACTTCAAAGCTCCCTGACTCCGACTGCAGTGAAAAGAAAACTTGTTCTTATTGTTATTTATGTCCAGGAACAGTTTTAATACTTTAAACTAACTCAATTCTAAATACTTGATTGTTTTATCATAAAAATAACAAGAAAAAAAAAGTCAAATGACGTAAAGCCAAATAAATAAAACCAGTGACTTTGCCCTGGATCATTAACAGCAGGAGCGTGAATGTTCTTAATTTCATGCCATTCTTCCATGAAATTGATATTTCTTTGATATTTCTCATGTGCCAGTGGAAGCTGTGGTCTGATGATGGGGCTGAGAGGACAAGTCACTGGAGGTCTGAACTGACCCTGCAAAGTTTTTACAGCGGTGATTATCTTATCTTTCCTCTGGGCGATAACAAGGTAAACATTGGAAAAATACCATCATGTTACAAAGTAATTTAGCAGGAATGTGAATGAGGATGCAGATGAATGAGGAGGCTGCGATTTCCTTTCACACAGGGCTAAAAGGCCGTGTTCAGAGCAGAGGAAAAGCAAAGCAGCAGTACATGTCTGTTTATTCCCTGCACTTTCTTCTTCCATTTCACGTTCATATATTTTCGAGACATGCTGATGTACAGGCTGAAACCTGCAGCAAAACAACAGGACCCAACCTGACTAGAAGAACATGATTTAGATGTGGATTTGGGTCCCAGGCCAGGGAGCTCCTTCTCATTTAAGTCGTTCAGGAAAACAGGATGCCTCCCATTAGAGGCATGTTCAACAAGGAGGAGGACACCAGAGCGGATCCAGAACACAGAAGAAAGACTACATATCCCATGTGGCCTTGGGACACCTTCAGGAGGAGGTTGGGGAGAAACTGGATCAGGCTACCTTGCTGAGCCTGCCACTGTTCTTCTTCTTCTGAGCGTTAACATGCTAACATGTGTCAATCAGCATGCAACACAAACTACAGCTGAGCATGATGGGAATGCTAGTTCTGTTGATTTTGCTGATGATGGTGCTTGAAGAAAAATCAAAAGAATCACCAAAGTAATTACAATTCATCCCGAGAGGGTCGTGAAGGTCTGCGCTAAATTTGCACCAAACTGAACTAAAGTCCAACTTCAGCATCAGCAGTCTTTGTCAGCGAGGCTTCTGGGTAAATGAAAGAAAGCTGTGCATAGGTACAGTATGTTGTGGTATGCAGACAAGCTGCACACTTATATAAAATGCAGATGCTGATGTTGAATGGTACAGAATGTGCTGACAGCATCTATTCTGCCAGAGCAACCCTGTGTCCTAAAAATCACATTTATACAGATGCATTGAAAGGCTACTGAATATGTTCAGGTGTTTTTGTGTCAAAACAGCCGATCTTGCAGAAAATATATCCACCTGCAGAGACTACAGCATTATTATAACCTGACACACCAGGAAATGCTTTGTTGGAAACTGTGTGAAAAAGGCCAGGAGCTTTCAAAAAAGACAGATTATAACTGCTTCAAAGAGTCAGAGGCTTTAACAACTGATTAGCTTTAATATGAGATTTCGTTAGTTGTGACAGATAATTAATTGAGCAGAGTTATGGTTAACGTTATACTGTATGTTTCTTGGATTTTTTTAGTTTTTTTATTTTTTATTTCTAACCCACCAACATCAAGCTCATCAAACTGCACCAGCATGAGCCGCAGTTCATGCTCCAGAGTTATTTATTTTAATCTCTTTAATAACACGAGAAACTAAAAGCAGCATTTTCACTGTGGTTGCAGAAGCTAGAAGTCTAGACTCTCATGTTGATTTAAGTTGATCCAGTTTGTCAGGACTCACTCGTCCAGTTGACCGAACTGTCCAACTTCATCTCTGTAAAAACCAGATTTATGTTCATGTTACCTGGTTGATCAATGTCATTTTTACTGCATGTGTCAGAGTGCCAGTATGTTGTGGTACTACATACTTGAAGTACATGCTGTACTTTATGAATGTACAAAAATAATGACAGGCTTCAGGTTGCACAAATTATCCGTCTGAATGTGATCAGCAGTGCAGACTTGATTTGATTTTGCTGACAAAACAAATCCAAAAACACACCCATCTCCTTGTGTCCATAACCCCTTGCAACATCATGTTTCCTACTATTTTCTAATGCAAATGAGTCGTGTGTGAACACAGTATTTAGGGTTGCAGAAGCTCATCACTACTTCGAAGATGGCGTCTTGCCCTCCAGGCGATTTCACAACAGCGGCTCAAAGGTTCATAGTATCTCTGAAGAGCCTCTAATCCCTGATGTGGTTCATGGGAATAAATAAATATGTCAGTCTACGGTTCATCTGAAAAGTCATGTGATGGGTTTGTTAGAATTCAAACACACCTGCAGGAAATGCTTCAGATTTCAAGTAAACCGCTCTGACTGCTTTCTGTGTGAAAGCAGAACGGCGTGAGTCTAAAGATGCCGTGAGTCACAGTGTAATCCCGTCCAGGAAGCTTTCCTTTGTCTGTGTGTGAGCGTCACCGGGATGTGCTTCCAACAGCAGAGATCACAGGCAGAGGATGAACAGATCAGAGCCAGACAAAAGGCCTGTGAAGGGTTAAAAATACACAAAGCATTCCTCCTCTGCCATTTTTCCAGGAACAGAGAGAACATTTGAACAAGACAGAGACACAGTGAGGTACAGTGGTCAGACACAGAACAAGGGTTTTAAACTTCACACAGCCCAAAGAAAACAGCAACGGATGAGATGTGCAACGTAAGACATTTTACATGAATGTGTGTCTCTAACGGCTTGTGACGGGGACACGCTGTAAGGGTCGGTTTATGGTTTATTTCTGACCGACCACGTCAGAAATCAAATGTTTTTTATATAGGCTAGTTCATCACGAACGGCAGCACTGGAAGAGAAGGCCGTGACAGAGAAGAGGAAGACACAATGTGGTTTTTAAAACAGGGATAACAGCACACGTTGTCAGACAATCTCTCCAGACAAACTCGCATTAAAATGAAAAAAGAGGGTGAGTACAATCCCTTGTTCCTCTCTCATCTCCACGGAGCCGACCAATCACGGGGATAAGTTACGGAAAATGGTCGACAGTCCAACATCGTAAAGGTGCGGGGGACGAGGTTTTCGGACACCATCCAATGTGCAGCTCAGAAGGAGAATCAATCCTGCTTAAAGTTACCAGATGTATTTTGAAAGACAAGACAGATGGGACTCGAGATCAAGTGGCAACCTCCAGGGCTGAACTTTTTTTTTACATTTTATATAACTGTGCATTTTTGTATAACTCACCCCTTTGAATTATATTAAGGCTAAAGGTTATGTATAATTGAGGCCGTACTGCTTTGAGTGACAGGTGGGTGCCACAAAGTCTCGGCTCCACTAACCTCTTTGCCCATTTTTGGATTAGCCAGGACATAGGCGGAGTCAGGCACTGGCAAGATGGTGATGGAGGAGCAGCCCACTCTGAGCTTCAAAACCTACGGGTAACGTCAAGCAGGATACGTCCATTTGCATAACCAGTCTATGTCTTGAAAACAGAGCCTTAAACAGTATGTAACTTCTGTCGCTAAAGGTCTCACAATCAAAACAATAGCAACAGACAGTATTGTGTGACGTTGTGAAGAAGCACGGGATCATGGGAGTTGTTGTCAATCCCCGTCCGTACAGGAAAGACAAAAACCGTTTTTTGTACCAGGCTGTCAACATGTTTATTCCTGCTGTAAAGTCGGGCATTTTAAACATGGGAGTCTATGGGGAATGACTCACTTTTGGAGCCAGCCTCAAGTGGCCATTAGAGGAACTGCAGTTTGTGGTACTTCTGTTGTCGGCTGTTGAGGTTGCAGCTTAATTCGAGACTGAACCTTAAAATTAATGTTCACACAAACAAATTTCTGCACAATCTCTGTAAAATGTGTGTGATGCTGACACTGAATTCCCACAAACTTCAAATCTCTCTGACATTACAGAAATGCTGATTGTCTCATGTGCTGAAGTCACAGCGGAAAACCTCCTGATGTCACATGTTGTGTCGTTGTGTCACAGCATTGTGACAGCAGGCCACACAAGGACAGAAGCAGAAGTTAACAACCTTACAAATGCAGTTTGGAAAGTTAAAAGTAAAAAGAAGCTCTCACGTGCTCACCAGGGAGTTATTACTCAGCTTAGTTTCATTTCATTTTCTAGTGTTTCCTTGTTCCTAGAAGATTAAGAAAAAAAAATCTGCCTTTTCTTTTATATTTTTAGTTCATCATTTCAATTGTTTTTTACATTTTCATTTAACATTTTGAAACATGAACGTTCAGTTAGTTGAAGTTTACTTACTAAATTCATTTAACTGTTTAAATTCAATAACCTCAGACGTGTTGTTGATGCTTTACCTGCGCACACTGTAGCACCAGAATGAATGGAGGTGTTAGAAACGCATGGGAATCGACCCCTGACCCTGTTACTGCCCCCTCCCCCTCCTCCGGTCTCAGGTCTCGCCTCAGTCTGGATCACTCCTTCCTATGGAACGGGGCGGTTTGTTGACAGTTGGATTAAAACATTACATAAATAAGATTATGTAATACTCTCTGTCTTTGTGCAGAGAGGCCGACTGATTAGTGGTGACGTAACACTTTGCCGTCGGGGCTGAATGGGCAGCACTGGGATTAATGGCCACAGTCCTTGGTGCCTTGCTCAGCAGAACTCCAAACACTGGCTGCTGGGAAGAATATAAGATGACTTCCAGGATTTAGTCTATCTTTATAAATATAAATTCAAAAACTTACACCACATCTCTCTATTATTTTACTTCCAAGTAAGAGAGTAAGTAAGGAAAGTGTATTTCTAAAGCAAGGTGCTGTACAAAGGATGTTAAAATGTAAAGTGAAAACACAAAGAGAAACAAACCAACGACAACATTAAACAACCAGGGACAAATACAGAATAATAGACACTACAACAGATGAAAATGAGGGAAAGGGGAGATTCTTATCAGATTATTTAGATCAGGGTTTCAAATATTTCATTTGAAATCATAATAATAACATTAATAACATCATATATTTTACACTTTTCCATGTTTTTATTTGAAGATTTGATCCAGGGAAGATAAACAATCTCAATGTAGTTCTACATCTCGTCTCTCAGGCGTTTCTCTGTAGCTCTGGTAACAACAGGTCGGTGAGCCAATCAGAAGAGAGGAGGCTCTGAGCCTCTCTATTAATACATATAGTATTAATATAGAACCAAGACCTGCTGTATGATCAATAAAGACATGGACATCTACCTTTAGACTATATGGGACCTTTACTGAACTTTACTTATAAAGCATTTTATAAAGTTACATGAAAGAGATTTAAAAGAAGGTTTTTAAGACAAGTTTAGGGTGTTAGAAAAAAAGAAAAAAAAATAGTTTTTCCACAATACATTTCAAATATATATAATATTTTAGACACGTTTTATCCAACAAGTGTTTAGTGTTTTATTCTTTGACACTGAGAATCCGAGGATCAGTAAGATTTTGTAATCTATTTGAATAGAAGCAGGTAGCCAGTGAAATAAGACTCGAACCAGGGAATTAAAGGGCAGCTTCACAATTTTTCAAATCTAGTCTTAAAACAATGGTCCGGCGCTCATACATACACTGAGAGAGTTTTTGCCTGCTGTGTTCACTCCCCCTGTTCATACTTGCCCTAAAGAATGTATGGATCTATAATTAGTGTCTGTCTTATCTCTATTCAGTTGAGGGAAACTCTGAGACAGACATTTGTGGATGGATTATATTTTCTGAAAATGGTTTTTCTGGGTCACGGATCAGAGAAAGTGGTTTGTCATCTGTGTAAAAGTGTAAACTGATAAACTTTCACCATCAGAATATAGTTCACACTCGTACAGTGGGTCACTAAAGTACTGAACAAACAGTCTATAAAGTTCAACAGGTATGAAGCTTTTTGTGTCGACTCATTTTGTTACTTCACAAATGTTGTGCGGCTCAGGACCTGTCCATGTCCGGAGTGGTGAGTTACTGCAGGTTTTATGATAAATGACTTTAGGAGAAATTAGTTGTGTAAGAAGCTTTGAAGTTTTTCTTTTCTTTTGCCTGGGAAGAATTAGCTACTGTATGTGTTATGTAAGAATGAATGTGAATGTCAAGTCTATACTCGGTATGTATGAGACTTATGCTCGTTATGTAATCGAATTGTTTCAAGCCTGCGTGGTGCCACGCCTCTGAATCATCTCTGATTTCTGGAGTGATTCAGTCAAACTAAGCTCTCTCTTTCATATGAGTAGAAATAATAACTTCTCCTATCCTGATTAACTGTGTTCTTCTCTGTGTGGATTCTCTACACTCAGTCTCTGATATTTTTTAAATGATTTTGCTCTTTTTTTTGTCTTTTATTTGAAAGAACGCTCTAAAGACAGAGCGATTCACACAACTGTACATTTGCAGTTAAGTGGTTTCCTACATTCGACCACTGGGATGTGAAGTTCTTGTGAGATTTAAACACTTTCCTCTCAAAGTGAAAGGAATAGTACAATTCATGCCAGGGTTATGTCACTCTGTGCGCCCGCATCATTACCGTTTGGTGAAAAATCATGGTGTAAAATATGAACTACAACTTCCCATAATGCTTTGGGGGGTGTCTTTTTTTTTTGCCTATAAATTTTGGTAAATCTGCACCATTAGATTAATAACTGCATGTAATCTATGGTCGGGTATCAGATACAATATAGATTAAAGGTAATGGAAACAACCTTCTGTCTGACTAGAGCTTTTCCATCAACTGTGGATCCAAGTGTCCAAAACGACACATTTCTATGTGCATTTATGTCAAACTGCAGGAGTGGAAATGAGGCTCGTGCATCTGCGTCCGTTGCCACAATGATTGAGATTTATAAAACAGGGCCAGGACCAGTGTACACACAGCTTCATATATCAGAGCGGGAGAATGTACAGAGGGTTGTCTGTTGTCTGTTGACTGTCAGACGATACAGATGCACGGCATGTTTCTGTCAGCTGTCTCAGAACAAGGTTGAACAGCTCCGTCTCTATAGGAACTTGGCAAAAACTTGCATTTGCCTGGAAGATAAAAGAGATTTACAGCAAGGAATGTTAAACCTGTTAGTTACAGCTCAGTCTTTAGCATCGTTACAAAACCAGTAATCCATGATGCAGCTTTTTTTTTTTTAACACAATTGGTTTCTGCTGAGAAGGTTGTGGGAGGGGTGGAGCTAACGTCAGCCATTACTAACGGCATGGTGCACGTATAAGCTGAGAATCTAGTGACATTAAAAGTGTGTGAATGTAGCACAGCTCTCCGCACACGACCCACGGTGGGGTTGTGCTTCTGAAGAAGAGGATGTCTGTCATGTTTGACCTGCCACTGAGATACAACAGGCTCCACAACAAACACACCTGAGTCTGTGTGTGACTAAATTACACATCAAGTTAAAGTCAGCGTTTGTTTAAGATGCACAGTCACAAAGACACAAACATAAACCTGGATATGATTTTTATGAACAACATCTTTGCCCCTTTCTTCCTGCACATTAATTTATTCTGTTTCTCTGGTTATTATTTAACTTTCACACACATTTACCCCCTTTTTCCTCCCCAGTTTACTCTAATCTCTGCAGTAAATTCCCCCCTTCGTTCATCTGTCTTCTGTCTCTTTACTCCATCTCTGACACATTAACATTTCAGGGTTTAAAGTACACTTCTTTTTTCTTTTTTTTTTTTTACACCTTTTTACAATCCATTTCGTAGAGGTTGTTTTCCTGCATTCTTCCGTTCAAGGACGCAGCTGTTCTTCCTACAATCTGAACTAACTGATCTAACATTTTTGAAGGTTCACTCTCAAATTACAGTAAAAAGAAAAAGAGAAAACTGCTACTTCCTCGATTTAAATCTGTTTGGCAAATAACAAATTATGAAACTTTTTTTCCCATAATAACAGTTATATAACGAGAAGTAGAAGCGCAATGTAATGCTTCTTAATGAACTAAGCCTGTAAAGACTACTTATGTTGTTCCTGTTAAAATGAAAAAAGGAAAACACTAAAACGAATCTGCCACGTTTTGAAAAAAGGAACATAGCGACATCCATTTCTGTCCCCAAGTCCTCCAAACTAAAGCACAAAATTCATCCATCCCTCCAGGACGACTCATAGACCTGATTTCTGATTGGACACAGGTTCAACATCATTTGTCTCCGTCTCACAAAACATTATAGCTGTGTCCAAAATTCAGAGGCGGAGGAAGGATCCAACGGGTGAATCCTTCGCGGCCCAACCTATCCCAAGATTCATTGCGCACCGTTAATGAGAGCAAACAACACCTACAGGGAGCCCAAGGATTAAACTTTTAAATGTAAGTATTGGGTTTCAGCTTATAGCTAATGGTACAACTGTTAAAACCAAGAGCCTGTGAAGGTTTCTAGGCAACAGCACGCACAACAAAAATCCTCTGTAGACCACACCCTCTCATTTCCGTTCGGCCCCTGAATGGGGACACAGCTCACGGTGCAGGTTTGGTTAGGTTTAGGCATAAACACTCTTGTGAAGTACTTGGTCCTGAATTATCTTTTTTTTTTTTTTTTTATCTTATCTACATTTACATTTTCTGTCTCTAAACAAGAAGAGAAGGAAGAGCAGGTAGGTGCGGCAAGCTGAAATGTCCCACAGTTCACAGAGCGTAATGAGAGCAGGTGGAGTGAAACTTTGAATGACTCAGCTCTTTTCCTTTGAGGCGGCAGATGGAGGCAGATTAAAAAGATGGATGTTTGGTATTTGAATTTTCCTTGTATAAACCTGTCGACCGGCTCTGCTTCTTTGTTCGCTATGAATCCAGACAAAAAGCCAAGAGACCTGTCAGCCATGTTGCTAAAGGACAGATTAACACATCCGCTACTGAGGCTGGAGCTGCTCCTCGAGATGAAACCTGTCCCTCTGTATCTGCCCATTATGTACAATATTGATTTGATTAAACTTCAATAGATGGTGCTATCGTCCCCAGTGTCTTACGCGTTTCACTGGCTGGCCTTGGGGAAGCACCGCAGCACTTGTTTACGTGCTGTATTTACCCAAATGTGGAGGAATAGATAATCTTACTGCTCTCACATGATAGTGGTGACTTGTGCAGATTCTACGGTGGCCCTGAGAGCTCAAATCATTGCGGCTTAACAAAACACATGCAAATAGACAATACACAAACAAATTCAGGAAACATCATCAGCTTGACAAGACGTGCTGCAAAGACACACAACGCAAGCAGATAGAGAAAACACACTGCAAGTAGCACAGACGACACCAGACGTGTCACCAAGGCGACACAAAAAAGTGATGAACGCACTTGTTGTTCAATACTTTGTGAAGTTAAAAGCATTAAACAAGTGTGTCCCAGTATTAAATATAAATAATAATATTAAATATTCAAAAAAGGGATTTCTTAAAGCCTTTTCTGTAACATTTGTCCGATGCTACAGCCAGCAGGCAGCAGTTAGCTTAGCTTAGCACAAAGACTGGAAACAGAGGGAAACAGCTAGCCTAACTTTGTCAAATGGTAACAAAATCTCATAGCATCAAATGTTGAGCCAGGTTTCTCTTTTTTGTCGGCGTAGACGAACCCTGCTGTGTCAGACAGACCGGCTTCATTCAGAGCTGCTTTCTTCCCGCCCTGACCCTCGACCTGCGAAGAAGTGAGGACCAGACTAAATCCCCTCTTTCGCAACTCAGACCGGTTCTCACAAAGAAAACACACACACATGGACGCGTCTAGACACGCTGCATCACATGGTTGACCCCGTGACCCTGTGTCCATGAGCAGAGCCCCAGAGGTCACACACACACATGCACACACACACACCCGTCTCTGTCTGGTGAACTTGCTGAACTCCTTCATACTTTTGATCCTCAGACTTCATCGTTTTAAACCTGCGTTACCTGAATCTGCTTCTAAACTTTTATTATGGGCTGAAAAGTTGTAGAAGGCAGAGCTCTCTCTCTCTCTCTCTCTCTCTCTCTCCAGCTGCGAGGATTATCGTTTGCAGATTTTAGAAAATCTTATTATGGCCACTTCTCACAGAGCACGCACTGAAACTTGTCCTGAAGGTTTTTCATTCACCCTGTTGGTCAGTTTCCCCCGGCATAAGCCTCTTTGTAGCCTTCACGGATTTACACTGATGAATGAAGAAAGTTCCTACAGAATTAGACCTTGTGTTTGATTCTGTTCTGGGCGGCTTCAGGGGGAATTACAGGGTCAGTGAGGACCTGCAAACACAACGTCACATTTTTAACCTCAATAACAGAGTTTTCCTGTGAGTAAGCAAAGTTTTAAGAAGGACATGTAATGTGAAACATTTAGTGTCTTTTTATATGAAAAACCTTGTTTCACTTTTTCTTAAACTTGATCTAAGTCCTTACTCCATCTGTTGCTCTCATAACAGAAGGAAACAGACGTGGATCTGGTTATAACCATGGACTGTTTATAAAAATGGACGTACTCTCCGGGGCTGAAAATTGAAGCCAATGTGGAGGTGCCTTAATGTGCAATACCACCGAGAGCCGGAGGATCATACAGCGGAGGAGTTTTAATGAGTTTAGGTTCACAGTCATTACGGCTCGTTCTTCGGCACCAACAGACCGGAGGGACGATGATATACGTTTTTTTTCAAAGATGACAAAGACTTTATTTTTTCTTTTCTTTTGATTATATTCTTAAATTGCATTCATGATGGCCTTAAAAAAGTCTTAAAAACTCTTCAACACCAAGAGAGAAAGTTAAAATGAGCGCAGTGGAGAAGACTGGATAAAATGTTGTGAATAGTTTCCATTGGACACAATGCTGTTACTGTATGTAAGAATTTGTGCTTTCTTTCATTCTTGCAGCTCACATCATGTGCTGTGGTACAGTGGATGGATAGGCAAAACTAAGGTCATCACATGACTCACTATCACTGGGTGAGGAGCCCTGGAGAGAGATCATCAGCTTCACCTGAACCTCAAGTTCTGTTAGTAAGTTATATGATGAAGTTTATGGCGCTACAGTGACTCACTGTCGCCTCTTGAGGAACAGTGGTAATACAAGATGAGACGGACAGTTCAGGACATCTTGCACCAGTTACACTGTGAACCTTTTTATGGAAATCTGCAGTCACTTATTTCTGCCCCATTAACCCCAAAACCATTCTGTTCAAAGGAATGCATTGTATATATTGGGTAAACTTCAAATAAAGGGCTGATTTGTTTTAGCATTTGTAAGTGTCCTTGACTTTTAGTTTTAATTCATATATATGTATTAGGGGAACCTGGATGAAACTGGTGCAGTATAATGGAACAGGCCTGCAGTAAATCTTCCTTCATGAGGATTATAATATTCGGTATTTATAAGATGGCGACGTCCATTAAGCCAAACTCGAGGATTCAAAACAGCAGTTCACAAACCAATGGGTGTCGTCGCGGCAGTTTGCCACTTGGTTGTAACTGGATTAAAGGTGGACGGCACAAAATGCTGAACTGCACTCATGGTCATTTCTGTAGACGTTTTTGTTTGTGTCACGTTGGTTTCATTTACTTTAGAAACGGCAACAGAGACACTTTGATCTTATGACTGTGGTTTGAGAAATCAGAAGAAATCTCAAAAGTGTTTCATTCATTTCTCCTAGACAACTATTAGATCTGAGAGAAACCAAAATTAGACCACGGCTTATTTCTTCTCTCTCTGCTTTTTGTCGAGGAGAAAAAGATTCAAAATCTCAAATGACTCTCCTTTTAAGTTTCAAATGAGATCTCATCAAGCTCAGTCAAAAATGATTTAAATGGCAGGACCAGCAGGTTTGTGTTGGTCTCCAGTTGATCACTGTGTAAACGGAGGCTCAGCTCTCACATCACACCTTTCCCATGATCAACCATCAGCACCATGAGGAAGTTTTAATATCAAATCTTCTACAGTTTCATTTACTTTGTTATCCGTCTTCGACTGGGCTGAGGAGAAATTAGTTTACGAGCCGCTTTGTCCTCCATCAGAACACAACAGTAATAAACTCGTTAACAACCTGCTTCTGGAGAATTTAACAGTGTTTGTCAAAAGATTAATCTGTGACTCACATTTACAACCAGACAACCTGCTACTGACCCACTGCTGCAGTAAACATGACATCACATGAAATCCAGAGTGAAACACCAGTAGTTGATGAACTTTTCGACATCAAAACGGATGATTCTGGTAAACTGCATCATCATCGTCGTCATCGTCTGTTTATCAGGCACCAAAGACGCCAAAAAGCAGAGACAGCTAAAGGAGGAAGGAGATTCAAATCTGCTGCCAGCTGAGTCTTACACCAACTACACACAGGTTACATCCTGTAATAAAGTCACAGTCATCAATAATGTGAGTGCGTTTTAAAACAATATGCACGTGTGAAATTACTGAACTGAGCAACAGTTGTAGTGGTGACCTGAAACACACCTGTAACCAAAACCTCACAGGTTCGAACCCTCACACCAGCTAGGGGAAATGACAGAGCTCTCATAAACTAGATAAAGGTAAAAAAAACAAACAGACTGCGACCGACACGTGCTGTTTGCATTCACACATAAATCTTCTGAAACTTTTCCACAGTAAACAGTTTTATCAGTTTGATCCACAAAGATAACGGAGCAATAAAGGTCAAAGTTTAGATGTTTTTTCAACTAAAGGGCTGTAAAACTTTTCCACCATTGTGTTATTAGTGCTGTAAGTAGCTTAATTATCTCCATGAGGTGTGTGTCAAACTGTCGGCCATGTTGGTAACCAGGTACAAACTACAATAACTGGCTTGCCATTGTTCACAGCACCACAGTATGCACCTGTCTCTTTCACCTGGCGTCACTTGAACTGTCCCGACTGATGAATGCTCCACTATGTTCTCCAGCTTGTCTCCAGATGTGTCTGTCTGTCCTTTCGGTGGCGATCTGAGGAGTGCGTTTTGGTTTTTAGAGCTTTTACTCTAAAAGAAAGTGAGAGCGAACCAGAACAGTAAAGCTGTGGACCCGGACAGATAAACAATATGAAGCCGTGTGAAGCCGAGGGGGAGCTGCAGATTCAGGTTATAATTTTCTGTAGCTTCATCACTGTGAGTCTCTTGACACGCCGCTATTATAAAAACAATTATAGTCACTTAGTTTTAGAGACATGTTAGTGTTGAATGAAATTAGATCAGTCGTCGTCCAGGTCGCTAACACCTGGTCACATTAACAAAACACTGTTCACCTGGAGGAGTGGAAAACTGACCTGCATCAGAGAAGGGAGGGCGGGGGATGGAAGGTTATATACAGGTTTCTCACATGACAATGGCTAGTCAGGTCATTCAGTTTACAACACTGAGGCGTAAACAGGTGTGTGTGTGTGTGTGTGTGTGTGTGTGTGTGCAGACCGATGTACTTCTGTCTTTGTGAGGACCAGTCTGACTTTTAGACCTTGACATAAGGACATGTTGCCTGCTCATCACCTCTTTAAAGAGCAGTCAACTAAAGGTCAAGGGTCAGATTAAAGTCGGATTAAAGACGTTGCTGTGAATGTTAAAGGTTCAGTGCTGGAAATGAACCAGGTCGTTCGACTGTCAATCCACCACATCCAAAGATAAATGACACCATATTTATACGTTTAAAAAACTGCACATTGAATTATTTTTATCACATACGTTCGTTCTGACACATGATGTTGACGTATGTAAATGACTCAGAGCTGCGTTCTTCATATGTTCTTCTTCATACGATATCTCAGTAACGCTTTGAAGGAGCTTCTTCAAATGTGGCACAAATGTTCACTCGGACTCAAGGATGAACTGATTAGATTTTGGTAGTCAAAGGTCAAAGGTCAAGGTCACAGTGACCTCAGAAAACGCTTTTTAGCCATTACTCAAGACTTCAAGCAGCAATTATGACAAAATTTCACACAAATGTTTAATATTTTATGACTGTGGATAAACAGGGATGTAACCTGAAACTAGTCTGAGTGGCGGAGGGATACAACCACGAGGTAACTCTAGTTTCACATATACAGCAGCGCTGCTCAGTCCTGCCTGTGACCGGAGTTTAATGAGTGAAATTGGCGGTCTGCCCCTTTAAAAAAGTTATCATAGCCTACATCACAGACTGGCAGGAAACAAGCTCCACATACCTGCGCTGGATGAAACTGTATAATTGAGTATTATGTGTCTCGTCCTGTGTGTTCAGTGCTGGATTATACTGTGTGACTTGACTTCAGACCCAAATATACTGTAACGCCCACTCTGAGGCAAAACACCAAATCAAATGACCTAGATAAAGCTGCATAGACGTTATGATATACTTAATCACATGCTGTATCTGTGTGCCGTCACTGACGTGATATATCAGAGATCGAGTCAGGAGGAAGTGACTCAGTGTGCAGGATGGTTACTGATCAAAGCTTCCTCCTTTGCCTTGTTGGTGACCTGAATGTTTTTCTCCACATAATCCTTTTATTTCTTCCCAGAGAATTTATTCAGTATGAGCCATAAAGAGCTTAGAAAAAGAACAAGGTTTGTTTTCCAGTGTGTTTGTGTGTGTGTGTGGTTTCCCAGACATCAGTTAGTCATTGTGCTAAGTAAAGCCCCAACACCTGCTGCAGTGGATTTACAGTACAGAGACAACGGAGAGGGGCAAGATACAGTAAATACACCACATGGCCAAAAGTATGTGGACACCTGAACGCCAAGATTGTTGAACGTACGATTCCAAAACCACGAGCATTACAGTTTTTAACAACTGGTAAAACACTTGTGCTTCTTTATACTGAGCTCGCCTCCTCTAACTTGTTAACACAGTTACAGACAAGATAAGATCTTCCTTTATCAGTCCCACGCTGGGGAAATTTGTAGTGTCACAGCAGCAAAGTGACGGTACAAGAAACTGCAAAATGCCTGTGACAAACACTTAGAAAGATGAATAATAGATATGAATATAACGTATACAAGATTTAAAAAAGGAAAAATTTACAAAATAGCAAAAGAAAAGCAACTAGCAGCACATTAATCTCACATCCAAAATACACTATTACAGTGATTCTTTATTATTTAACTTATTACACACTATATCAGACTATACCTTTTACTATATTATAGATTAAATACTATATTGCTGTACTAAACTGTCTGTCATTAGTTATACTATATTATTCCATACAATATTATGTCTATGTGTTACACTGTTTTGTTACATCACAGCTACTCAGATGTATGCTGATGGTACGACATTAGTCTTATTATATGAACTATAGCTGCTACTAAACACACCACAGTGTAGTTCACTTGACACAGTACTGCAGCAGTGGTTTAAGTGCAACACTGGTCATGGGAACTGTATGATATTGCTTTATTGAAAAAGCACCAAAGTTGTGTCCACATACTTTTGGCGACATCGTGCACCAGACATAGAGAAAAGCACAGATACACAGAGCTGTGTGGTGCAGTCTTTGCCAGGAAGACACAGAGCGAAAGGAGTGCATCAGACTGATGAAGAGACGTGGTGCAGCAGGTTTCACCTGCATCTCACGTTCAGCTGCTGCCTCCTACTGGTGGCTGGTGGAAGTTACGCAATCTTTCTGAGCGTAATCACTTGTGTTAGAAGCAGATTAAATCGACACCTCAGTTCCTGAACACAGTGGTTCAGGACAGTGCGCTGCCCTCATCAGAAAAATAATTTCTTATCATTTTAAAGTAAAAATCCCCAAAATTTGTGAGTTTCAGCCTCACAAACATGAAGATTTCCTCTATTTTTGGGTTTAAAAATCATTGTTCAGACTTAACAAGCGTTGAAAAGAAAACATCTTTGTCTGTGAGACCATGTTTTACTATTTTATGACATTTTGTAGATTAAAAGATTAACTGATTAATCAGCAAAGCATTTCGCAGATTAAAAGATGATAGAAATAATCATTAATTTGAGCCCAAAATGTCTGTACAGTAATACACATGATCAAATGTGTATTACTCAGGAAGGCAGGAGTCAGTCCATCATCGAACAATCATCCTCAGCAGAACAAACAGTTTCCATTTGAGCATTTAATTCACAGTGATCATCATCCAGCTCAGTGCACAGTCAACAACATGAAGACACACAAACATCTTAAAGAGATTAAAAGGGAACCGAGGACTCTGAGGACAGAGTCTGACAAACTTCACTAACATTTCCCTGTATTTCCTCCTGCCGTTAGCATTTGAGAATTTTACTTTTTTAAAGTCAAGTAAGGAGACCTTTTAAAAGATTAATTGATGTTTTTCTTCACCTTTGTTAATTCAAATATTTTCTTACATTAATTTTGAAAAACTCACAGTTCATTTTTATTTTTAATCATCATTGCTCCTTCAGGTGTTTTGTACTTCAACTGACCTGGAGCTCAGTTTCATGTGCTGCGACATGAGATGACATTTTCTGATCTGACCTTAATTATCTGGTGAAGGCGATCAACCAAATCTAAAAAGAACATGTCCTGGTTTCTCCTTACACGTCGGACAACAGTGCATCATCTCCAGTGTTGAGCTGTTTTAACTCGGAGCAGACTGGAGGTGAATCCCAGAGGTGGGATCAGGAACAGAAGACGTGGTCCCTCGGACGCTCGGCTGGTCCAACTACTGACAAGGCTGATGATTACAAGCCTGAATCAAGTTCCCAAAGTTAAAAACACACTTGGCACAGGACCGACCAGGGCACATATACCCATCGATTATGCTCTCATCGATTAACCCCATCACGTTTTCGTTAGATAATCATTAAATGAAGCCTAAATGCTATCGAGACCCGACATAGTGACTGTCACAGGTGTTGATTTGGTTGTTGATGTTTTTTCATTTCATTTTTCTTTTTCTAAAAATGAATCCATAACTTTTAGTGTCCCTGAGCAGCAGGTACAGAATGAACAAAGAAAAATGTTTCCGTGTTCAGCCTTTAGGCATTTACTTGATGATCTCATCCAGTGAAACTGAAACCCCCAATTCTGACGAAGAAAAACTAATTTTGACACTCAGAAATTCCCAGTGGGTGTGTGTGTGTGTGTGTGTGTGTGTGTGTGTGTGTGTGTGTGTGTGTGTGTGTGTGGGGGTTTCTGAAATGCAGTTAGTCACTAAAGGCTGGAACAACTGTTCAGTGAGATAAAGACAGAAAATTAACACAAATACATTTGGATATTTTTTCCTTTGTCAAGAAGTAAAACGTCAAGCATTCCCTGGTTCTAGCTTCACAACTGTGACAATTTCCTGCTTTTCTCTGTTTTCCATCATGAATCGAAGTGAATTAAATATTTATTATACAGTGATGGAAAAGAGGATAAATACTAATAAAGTATTTAGAAGGCCCAGTGGCTCCGCGCCTCAGCAGTGCAGTAACCAGCAGCAGTGAGGAGCCCAAATCAACACCTGTGACCAGTTTATGAGAGAAACTTCCAACCAAGTAAATGTTGTATTCCAACATAAATGAGATTAGTGTTCCAGTGCATGTGAACATTCAAACTGGAGGTACCGTGTCTAACCAGCTCCTCTGAGCAGCAGGTAGACAGCAGAGATGGTGATGGCGGTGGCGGTGTAGGCAAACACAGCATTATACACAGTGTTTGTCCTGATTCTTTCTCCCAGCGTCCTCTGGGTGTCCTCAAGACGCCTCAGCACCACCTCAGATTCCCACTGGTCCCCTCTCTCTGCTCTCTCTGCTCTCTCTGGTCTTGCTAACGGCAGCTCACCTGCCTGTGTGTCAGCCTGTGGTGTGGTGTCCAGCAGCCTCTTCACCACTGACAACTCACTCTCAACTCTACCAAGTCCTTGCTCCAGCTGTCCCAGTTGTGGCGGGAGGGACTCCAGGAGGGACTGTGTCCTTTGGGTACCAATGTGGAGGTCTTTTAAGGCAGAAAGAGGCGTAGTGGCTGCGTCTGGTGTTGGACCTCCCTTGCCCTGAAGGACGCCGCCCCTCTTTGTGAAGGCATCGGTCAGAGTGACCCTGAGGCTGTCGATGAGCATCCGGAGCTCGTCCTGCTGGGAGCGATGGTTTCCAGCCTGGACTTTGAGGGCTTCCTGCAGGCTCTCTGGACCTTTCTGGGCCTCCAGCAGCAGATTCTTCAGCTCCTACACATGAAAGAAGTGAAGATTCATCAGCTGAAACCAGGGCTGCACAATATGCAAAAAAAAAAATCATATTGCGATTATTTTGTCACATATTGCTTTTGTGATTTCAGTTTGGTCGTTTTTACATAAAAATAATGATGAGTCCACATCAAACTGCTCTAGTTCAACCAAAAACTGAACTACTGAGCCACGACCATGTCATCGACCCTCCTCACCTGAAGGCGGACACGGTTGACGTAGGTCGATCCCATGACTCCGATCAGAGCTCCGAGCACCGAGCCGATGACGGACCAGTTCTTGGTCCGTTCCGCTCTCGTCCTCTCCTTTTCGTGGCTCTCCCTGACGGCTGCTGAAAACAAGGCAAACTTCTCCCTCTCTGTACCCTCAGCGCTCTCATACGCTGTCCAGAGACGACGCTCCTCCTGCGGTCAGGAGAGAGGGACGGGGACAGGAGGCTTGATTTGAATTCAATTCAATCGGCTGACCTGTTATCCCATAACCAGGTTCATTTTTTAAATATTATTATAATTGTATGATTAGTCAGTGGCAGGTAATGTGCCACTGTGGCTAACTCTAGATATTATACTTCAGAATAAAAGTACTTCCACCTCTTCTTCTTCTGACAAACTATCTGGATCTCTAACACCATAAAACCTCAATCAACCATACTACAGTTATTGTACCACCTGTTTAATGTGCATTTTCATTGCTTCAGCTGACCTGCAGCAGTTTGTGTTCCAGCGTGGCCAGCTCCAGGTAGTGAGTCTCCTCCCTGGACACTCTGTCCAGCCGGTCTCGGACCTCCTTCAGCCTAACCTGCAGGGCCTCCAGGCTAGTATGAGCCTCGCGCACTATTCCTCTGGCCACCATGAACGCTGCCTCAGCCTACACGACACACACACACACGCAGGCACGCACGCACGCACGCACGCACGCACGCACACGTCATGCAGCAGTTCTCCTCAACACTTGTAAACAGACTTTGATGTGTAACATTTTTAAACAAGTGTTTTAAAGAGGTGCTGATTCAGCATCATGGTCATTTAGGAAGCTCTAGTTTGTGGTATGGTTAAATTGTACTAAAAGGTGATTCTCATATTTTGTCTCCCCCAAAATATCAGTGTGGGTGAACTAAACTTGGAAGTTGAGGTGCTTCTTACTGTCTGCTGACCTCAGTGACCTTGGTTTGAGCCGTGCGGACCTCGTTAAGCCCGACAAACTCCTCGTACCTCTCCCACCAGTAGTTGACTGTGGCAGTGGCCGTTTGAGCCGACCTCTGACCCCACTGCCGCCCCAGCTCTCCTGCACTCTAGAGGAGGGAGAGAAGGCAGTGCTTCAGTTTGGTTCTGTGTTTTTATTACAACATTGTTAATACAGTTCTAATAATTCAGTGATTATCAGCATGTTGCCTGTGCTGTCTATAGTCTGGAAAGTTGTCATTTCCTGTACCTGTAAGGCAGCCACGGCGCGCTCCTTCGCTACCTCAGCTCCTCCCTTCCCATTAGGAGGTGCTGGGTTCGTGGGTGGAGGGGAGCTAGGCTGATGGTGAGCACTGTAGGTTCGGACCAGAGGGATTCTGACAGAGAGAGATCCAGGCAGGAAGAGGCGGGACAGACAGCATGAGCCATGAGCCCAGAGAGAGATCCGTGCTCCTCTGTACCTGATACAGTAAAGATACTGTCAATCATCAGCTTTGGTGCTTTATTTTATGTAGAGCCACACATAAAGCTCCCGTCTCCCCTGTACTGGACTAAATTGTGCAGAAGTACCTCATTGAGAAGGGCAGCAGACAGAAGTGCAGCTTGAAAACTGTCAGAGCTTCACTTCTACTGCAGCTACAGAGCTAACACTGGAAAAGGCACCTGTGAACAACAACAGTAACAAAAATTAAATTAGATGATTTATAAACTATCAACTGTGGATGTTGCATAGGTTTAAAGTGTCTTATATACTGTCGGCTATAAGCTTACTGTTGTGACAGAGGAATCTGACTATTGAACTGGGCCTGGCTTTAGTAATTTCAAATATTTGCAATACAAGCTCAGAAAACCACCTGGGTTAATTTTCAAAAAAATTAAGTTGTTCAAATATTTAGGCTATATTTAGTGCAGTACAATGATAACTTTATTGAAGTTCAAAATAAGTTTCTGTATTTTTCCTAAAATGCATCATAAAACTCAATCAATAAACTGGCAATAGAGTGTACAGCGCTGTGTGACGTTTTAGGCACTTTTATACATTTAGGCACTCTGATTGGTCCAAAATTCACACTGCAGCAGGACAGCGAGGCCAAATATACAGTCAGAGTCACAAAAACTATCTTCAGAGACAAGAGGAACAAGGAGTCTTGCAACAGAGGGTTTGGCCCCACAGAGTCCTGCTCTCAACATCATGGAGTCAGTCTGGGATCACATGAGGAACCAAAAGACACTGAGTCAGACTAAATCCACAGAAGAACTGTGGTAGATTCTCCAAGATGCTGGAACAACCTACCTGCCAAGTACATTGAAAACCATGTGCAAGGCTCTTCTAAATATCTATTTAAAGAGATGTATTGATGATTTTTCTTTTTAAATCCAGATGTCATGGTGAAGGACATAACAACAAGAAGACAAATAACCTCACCCTGCTGTTAATTTGGTATTTGTATGAAGTGTCATTACTTACATCTAAAGTACAGTCTTTTAAATCTCACAATTGGTCAACTTCCTAACCACATGTAACTGCAAATCAATGTACAACCTAGGAGGAGACAAGACTGACATGGACTCTACATACAGCATGATGAATGACTTTCACAACACACGGTGGTCAGTGTGCTATAAGCTAACTAACATACGACACTGTTAATACTGACTGCCACATCAGTTGAATAATCAGGCAGACTGCAGGAGGATAATGTTTATAGGGCCTTGGTATTAGTATAATTTATATCACAATTTTCCTGTTCCTCTCCATGCTTTATTCCCAACTAGCCAGCGTTTAGCTCCACGTTTCTAACAGTTAACGTGACTTTTCATTAATGTAAAACTGACTATTAAATCCTTTCAGACATACAGCAAGGTATCAAAATAAATGTACCTCTTTTTGTCGATGTTGTCAAAGCGTTCATGTCACACAGATGAAGTTTATTCTGGCTAACCGGTTAGCATCTCAAATGAAACTGCTAACATCCGGGTGAGATTTCGTTCAGGCACATCAAATTAATTCTATTTCCGGTTCGGAATTCGTCGGGGTCCTGACAGCGCGGATTAGAGAGACAGCCGGTTGTGTTCGCTAACACAATAACGTTTATTTCTTTCCTTTAGACAACTGTAAGCAGTTTTAAACATGTCTGGTAGAGAAGGTGAGACGCCCTTTCATCTGATGGTCATCTTAAAATTCCTGCCAATGTAAAATATATGTTTTACGCGTAATAAACCTCAGTGGAGCGTGTTTCACTGGCTGGATCAGCTAGTTGTTGCTAACGGCTGGTTAACAGAGCGCGAAGCTGACAACCTTTCATCAAACTAAACCAAATAACCTCCACATTAATGCGTTTTGTTTTCGGTCAATATATACACACGAAGGACGATGTATTTATACCATCCACGAATCGTTTGCCATCGTCTGAGGCATTCGTCTTATTGCGTCGTCTAAGTGACTCATAATTTAGCTAGCTGGACAATTTACGAACTAACGATATTTTTATTTTCGCTTGTGTTATTAATAGGCAAACCAAAATTACTAATGAAATGTGAAGCTGTCTTCTTGGCGCTCTTGTTACACTGAATACATATTAGTGCACTGGATACGTATTACATTGGAAAGCAGCTCTCTACAAGTCATGGTGTACCAGTTCGGCAATACTGAAATTGGTTTGTCAAGGGAGTTCGGTGCGGCGTTCTGGTCACACCATTGGGTTGTGTGTAGTATTTCCAGTTGAGCACTTTCAGCAAACTGTGAGCTAACAGAATAATCATAATTTTTTGTGCTCAGGAGGCAAAAAGAAACCACTGAAGGCACCCAAGAAACAGTCCAAGGAAATGGATGAAGTAAGTGTTGTTCTGCTCTCCCAGATTGTACTGTGAATGCAATATAAGTCAATTTGACGATTATATGTTTCGACTAATTGTTTAGTCTACAAAATCTAAGAAAATGAAGAAACAGAAATGACCCTCATATCTTCAAATGTCAGTTGAATACGTGATGAAAAAAGTATGATGAAATAGACCTGATGCTACACGTTTTTGTCTACTGTTTGGTTTCTGGGAATCAATGTTACTGAAATGATTAATTATTTAATCACAAAATAAGTTGTAGTTGTAACCTAAATTTGGTTTAGAGTTTAGTTGAACAATTATAAATGAATTGTGTCTGCAGGATGATATGGCCTTCAAGCAGAAACAGAAGGAAGAACAGAAGGCCATGGATGCACTGAAGGCCAAAGCTTCGGGAAAAGGACCTCTATGTAAGACAAAGGGGTAGATGGGAAACTTTATCATCATAACAAGGGCTGACAAGACTGACAGTTTAGCCAAGAGCCTTATTATGTGAAGAGAAATGTTTTAACAAGATACACTGGTCATATCTGAAAGTGATTTGTTGTTATGATGTGAAAAGTTTTAAATGAAAACAAGAGCTTTCTTGTTATACATATATAGTATACATAGAAAAGGTTGCAGTGGGTTTATGTTAAATGCTCCTTAAATGCCCCGCTGCAATTGGGTCCTTTTAATGATAAAAGGGTAAATTTCACACAGATCTTTCAAATACTGACGTAAACCTACTCAAATTATAGCTGTGCAGTACCCATTATTTTATTTCAATGTGCTGAAGCTCGGAGCATAAAAAACAAAAAATGTGTATCTGTCCAAATACTTACGGTCTGGACTGTAATGTGGTTGTGTCAGTCATTTACACCTCACATGTAATTGTTCATATGAACTCAAAGTTTCTCAAATCTCATATATAGTCTGCCTTTCAGTCAAAAATACAGGAAAAAATCTTTGTTTTATTTTTCATTTGTAAATCTCAAATGTGTGTGACCACTTGTATTAACTGGTCAGATGTTTCATTACCTGTTTTTTTTTCCCCCTCCAGGTGGCAGTGGCATCAAGAAATCGGGCAAGAAGTAAAATCTGAATCTGGTGATGATTTTTGTTTGCTCCCCGGCCTCGCTTCCTGTGTCTGAGATGTTTGTATGCTCACTGGAAGACTCTAGTTTGCTCTGTAAAACACGAACCCTGTCAAACTCAAAACACACCCTGCTTCTACGGCAGTGAAAATGTACAGAAAAAGAGTTGAATAGTGTTCAGGATTTCAGGGACAGGAATATCTGTTACCAGTCAGGCCTGGTACACACATTGTAACTCCCCAATGGCATTTAATTAGAGGTTTCACACTGTGATATTTGTTGTTATGGACACTTTACTCAGTCATACTCACTGACCAAAATTTTCATATCCAGTTTAGAAATGGTCTGCATCTTAGAAATGGAAACCATGAAAAAATCCCAATCTCCGCTGTATCTTGCTTTTTGTCCATGTGAAACTTTATCAGAAACGCAAATCACCCCAAGTTCTTTTTTCTTATTTTTACTTTATTGTAAAGAGGGAGATACCAATAAAGTTTTTGTAATTACTGCTTGTTATTTTAATTCTTTGTTAGTTGGAAAGGAATCTGTCAAGAATCTCAACCATCAAACTGCATTTAAAATAATAGCAAATAAATAAATAGCTTTCTATGTGGTGTTAGAAACATCTTTTAAAAAAAGAATTGAGTGTAAATCCATGAACGCTGAAGAAACCCTGGAGATGAGCCTGTCAGTGACAGATGCCAAGGAGAGGAGGAAAGAAACGCAAGAAGGGGCCTGCTGCAGAGTAATAAGACACCTTTGTTGAGGTTGTGATTAACGATGATTAACACCCCTCACCCCTGACGTGTTTTGGTTTAGTTTGTGTTTATGTGTTAACCTAAATGAACTGAAGCCAAAACTGACCTGTGACTGATCTGTGGACAGTTGGCATGGTAAGACGACCCCAGACCCCCACCAGACATTTGGACTTGTCATAGCAGGTAAAGCACAGGTGAAACAAAGTTCATTAATGATGGCTCAGTTCCATTTAGCTGTGCCAGTGAGCCAGCATGCACAATACCAGACAATACCCTGACACTGTCTCACCTGAATTGAATGTGCTCGTCATTTAAGTTATTAATTGCACCTGTGCTTTCCCTGAAACGACATGCCAAAATACGTGGTGTGAGAATAGACCAATGAAGCGATGCAACGAGAGAGGACCTGCGGGTCGATGTGGTTCAGATAAGGCCTGCCCTATTTGCAGTAGTGGAAGAAGTATTCAGCTCCTGTACTTGGGTGACAGTAGAAATACTGTAATCTAGAAGCACTCCACTACAGGCTAAAGCCCCCTGTTTAACGAAATGTAATTAATTATCATCAAAGTATATTGTATTATTTGATACTATTTTGGTTGTCCATTTGGTACCATTTTTATTAGAGATGGTATACACTACTGAATAGTTCAATAGTAGAGCAATTCACCATATTTGATGAAGTCATCGTATGTTTTGTATGTAACTTTTTATTTGAAAGTTCATTAGTAACGATAAGTGTCAAATTTAGGGCACTGGATGCTTCTTTTCCAATTTGTGTGGAAGGTTAATGTAGGCGTATGGAGTAAATATTAAGTAGGAACTAGTCATTTAAATGATAACATACCACTTCAAACCACTTGATGAGGGTGCTGAAGTTGGGGTTTTTCTTGTAGTTGGGGATGAGGGCAGACTGTACTCCCTTCCCGGCTATCTTGACCACAGGCTTAGCAAAGGTTCTGCCCATGAAGTCAGCTTTGTCCTGGAAGCATACAATGGTTAAATCCTTAAAAGTCCACAACATAAAACAGCTGGTTTGAATATCTGAAAGTCTTTTTAGTCTAATGAACCCAGTCCATTAGTATTTAAATTGCAGTGGCTAATTATGTGATTCGTCCAATCAGCAGGAAGAAACATGGCACGAGATGCACATGTTTCTAGATGCAAAGACTATAGATAAAAAAAAACACTGAAGATAAAAGAGACCAAAAGAAAAAAATAAACAAAAGCACGAGCCCTAAAATAACCAGTGAACTGCAAAACAGTAACATTTATGTATATAAATGTAAATGTATATTTGTATATTTATGTAAATAAATATATATATGCCATTAAATCTCTCTTGCAGTTGGTAGTTATAAAGAGTCCAAATTCTCTGTTGGTCACAGACAAAAAGCACAAAAGTTTCACTTAAAGGAGACTATTGTTCCCCAGCTTCAGATTCAACCTGCTGTAGTCATAGACTGTATATAAAAATGGACTTAATCTCCGGGGCTGAAAAGTGAAGCCAACGCGGAAGTGCCTTAATGTGCAATATCACCGCGGTTCCGCTGGGGGCGGGCTCCAAAAACTCTGGTTCCAATACACACTCATTATAAAAACACCAACTTCTCTCATGAAATACTCAGTCGATAAATTTTTTCCGGAAATCATTACTGTGTGATGGGCTAAATTCACACTTCTTGTTCAGTGTTCTGGTGGTCCATCTGAAAATAATCACCAAATTAATTAAGTATTAGGCATTAAAAACAGGTGTTTTGGGGGCGTGGCTGTTTGATCGATATACCTGGTCTGCAATGATTGATCAGATGGCGCAGCAGGCCGGGAGGTCGATCACCGGAGGATCAGTCACCGGAGGAGAGTTTGAGTCGTGAGCGTTTCGTATTGAATCAGTTGTGTTCAATATTATTTTTCTCAGTATTTGTCCGTGGAAGAATAATTGAGCACTGGCAGTTTTGCTCTTAGTTATTTAGTTTGAATGAGTTTTCGGTTCACAGTAATTATGGCTCATTCTTCGTCTCTAACAAACTGGAGAGATGATGACGATATTCAGTTTTTTTCGGTAAGTAAATGTTTCTTTTCCGAACGTCCTACAGTTTTAATGTGTATGATGCTAGTAAAAAAGCTAGCTCGTTTTTTCCCTACGTGCTTTGACCGGAGAACGGAGACAGTTAACACTTTGCTAACCTAGCTAGCTAGCTAGGTTATCCGCTAGGTAGCGGATAACTGAGTATTTGTTATGCTAACCGTAACATGTTGGTCCCAAACATGTAAACACTTATTTTCTGTCTCCTCTTATCGCTGGTATCGTATTGAGTACAATACACAATGTATACTAGAACATTATGTTGTGGGGGTTTGTCATTTAATACTGTAAATTTATACACAGGAGTCCTCAACTGAAGCAGGTGGTCATGCACCTGTCCTGACAGGTGGTATATGTGTGTGATTAATTGTGATCCACCATGTCTGAACTAAAGTGTTTGTCTTTTACTGTCATTCAAAGGAATCCACACTGAAAACTGAATGACTGGTGCCACAGAAGGAGGACCTCATGTATGGACGAAGGAGGCTGCACGGACATCCTTAGTTCTCAAATGGGCTGTGATGGTGATGATGGTGGTGATGATGATGCCAGAAAACCACTTCAGTTCAGCTTCCTCTGATGAGAGAAGAGACCAGCTGTTTAGACATTTGATGTCACTTCCTCTTTGTGATGTCCGTTAAAAGAAACAGTATATTGTTTATAGACAAAATATGTTAGTGTGACGGGGCGGTAAATCATTTTTACAAAAAAGTATTATTTGATTAAAAATGAATATGTCATGTAAATAGGGACACTCATATAATCCTCACAATAATAAAGATTTGATAAGAAACATTACATTTATTGGTGATATTTTAGATACAAATGTCAAGTTGTTTCATATGAACATGTGAAAATTGCCATGTTCTCAGGAAAAATGGCTAAAAAATAGTATGTTAGTCTTTGTAAGTAGTATTTTCTCATTTAACATCATGGCAATAGTACTTGACTTAATGGTTTTAAGATTTGGAAACACACTTTTGCACCTTTTTGTGCCATATACATCTCATCTAATGTTGCAGACCCAAATGGCACCTGCTTCACTGAATGATCTATCATCTAGATGGAGATATAGTGGTATAGCTTTATTGCACATCAACTTCTGTAAGTGCATATACGTGTGTATACATGTCTTGCTATGGTTGGGACAAATTTGTGTTTGAAACCATCAGTGTGAGGTTATTGTGGCCAGTCGTGACAGCTTCAAAAGGCTTTTTGAGGGACACCCGCAGTGACCAAGGTCAGTGTCAGGATAAGTCTCTAGACATGAATAAAACTGAAAGTAACGTCTTTTGTACAGATTGAAACGTGAGGAATGAAGTACACGCACAGAGCAGCGGCCACATTCAAAAGTTCTCCAGGGATGTTCAAGTACTTTTAATGTTATCCTCTACCGGCACAATCTTCTGTAATTATGTCATCAGTTCTGCTCTTTTTTAACTTTCTGCATGATATAAAAATATGTTCACCTGGATTTTAAAGTGTGTTTTGTCTATGCTAATCAGCCTGCACGAACTTCGTAATGGGATTGGTCGGAGGAGAGAGGAGGAGCCTCCAACTCCACAGCAGGCTTCTCCTATTGGTGCGGCAATGATCATGTGAGTCCTCACTGCAGCTGCAACCGTTTAAGCATCAGAGGAAGAGAGTTTAAGAGCCCGGCCACACATCATTAGTGGCGGCTGACATGATAGGCAGCTCGCCTCTACCGCCTTTGTGGACATTTGTGTGTAATTTGTGATTTGGTTTTAGATGCTGGTAGTGATTGTTGGGGACTGGACTAGGTTTAAAATTCTGATTGTTAACACCTGGTTTTATGTTGCTTCTCCTTTCCCCTAGCTGGATCATAACCTAAAGACTGGGAAGACGTTGTGCCATGACTACTTTTATATGCGGACGCTGTGAACTGAAACCTGGCTCTGTGAGCAGTCAGTAAGTGAAATACTCCGTAAGTAAAATTTCCCGGGCTGTTTTATCTTCTTTTCTTGCAGAAATCAACTGCCTGATACTGGATGTAAGTCCCACAGTGTCGGAGGTTTTCCTTTCTCAGCAAAGTGGTTCTACAAAGGGTTTATATCTTGATGCTTCATGTGAACAGTGCCACATCTACTGGCCTGAATGCAAAATGGGCAAAATACAAATGTTTGTACATCACAAATTGAATGTAAGTATAAGGGAAAAGCATGATTGTATTTTATATTCCAAGCATAGATTTATATACTGTCAAAGCAAATCAAAATGTTTTGTATGCATCAAATGTGTCAATATCGTTCAAGTTAAGCTCAATGTCTTTGTTTTAACTTAAGTGTCAAAACTAAGTTAGTTTGCAATGTGGGCAAAGAACATGTAGCTTTACTTTTAAATTGCCAGAACATTAATTTAAAAAGTTGAAAATGAATTAACACTATCAACAGTGTGTGAAGCAGCCACAGTGACGATGTTATGATCAAGACCTCCATCTGTTCTTTTTCAGTTATCTACTGAAATGAGCATGGTAACCAGCCAGCACCGACCTTCCCTGTGTTGTGATACCATTTTGTGACACTAGAGGCTGTGTGAGTCGGTGGCGCGTCAAGTCTGCCCTCAGTCCCACGAAGAACAACTTCCAGGAAAAGCGTGAAGTTAGCATCACAGAAACGCAGGAATGGCTGAACCTCCTAAAAGGTAATACTCATCTGTATCCCGCAGGACCGCTCCCGACAAGAAACCACGTTCAACAGCAAAGAAAAGAAGCAACACGAGTAAATCTCGATGTGGCTTTCCACCGCTGGAGACGGCTCCTGAGAGGAAAGAGATGTGGTTTGATGCCGAGCTCGCAACTTTCCTGTTAGCCAGGTGAGTAGCATCAAGGTTGGCTCTTTAGCTAAAAGTGTAATCAGTGCAACGACTGACAAACATTTCAGGTGGTAATATTGACGTTGTCGACAGATTTTTTTTTAGCGGTTGTAACTGATGACTGCAAATTGAGATTTTATGGATCCAGTAGACCGACTGAATACACATCGATCGGTTCAACATGTTGTAACCACTTAACATTACTGTTACTCCGGAGATTTCAGTATACCTGTCTTCATCAGGACCTGAACCAGTACAGATGCAATACCACCTCCACCTGTCTCACCAACGGCAGAGAGTCCAGACACAGTGAGGAGGATCAAGGTGAGTAACATGCTATCATTCACTTTTAAAAGTAAGACTTGTTTATACCACTGATTAAATCAGACCCCCAGTGTATACATGTCCATACCGTTGATTCTTAATAAATGAATGAATGAATATACCACTGACTATATTGGTTATGTATTTAACAGTATATCCATATTTGTACTACTGAATATGTTTATGTTGGTTATATTGTGTGTGTGTGTGTGTGTGTATATTGAATTCTTATCATACTTCTCGTTGTTTACCCTTCATTTACATTTCATAATATTCATACTGTTACTAGTGTTCACATTGTATATATCTTGTGTGTTTTTGTGTATATATATTCTTGCATATTCATCTCTGCTCACAATTTATTATACTCACACAACAGATTTAACATGTTTGAATATAAAGAACTTGTATGATCTAAAGGAATTGTCCGATCACATGTTTGTCTATATCAGGACCAGAAGTCCAGTCTAATCATGACCAATGATGGACCAGCACCAGCCTTTTCTTCTGCGTCTGGCCTCATCAATCAACAACCACATTACAGTAACACCTTAAGGTATTATCCCTGCACATAACAGATTTTGTCTATACTGTGATCTTCTGCACATCCCCTAATCAATACCTTTTGCACATTTTGCCCAGCAGGAGTTTTGTCTAAAACACCTTTGTACATAGTTGTGTGGTATTGTTTTTATACATGGATATTTTGACTGTTGCAGTATTTTACTTTTTATTTTCTATGAATACGTTAATTGGATACTACACCAAGTCACATATCTTGCAAGTGAAAACCTACCTGGCAATAAACCTTATTTTCTGAGTCTGCCTTTGTGATGTCATCATCATTCCTTCCTCATGCTGCTATAGCCTGCCAAGGCCCATACATTTGCCATGCTGTATTCCCTTGCTGTCATAAATCTGCAAGTGTATGAGGGTTACAAGTATTTTGATCCTGTTTTCACACCTCCAATTTAGATTCTACTTGTAACCTCAGTGTCACACACTTGCAGGAATTTTGAGCACCAAGTTTTAGTTTTGTGCTTTGCATGTGACACAGAAGCTGTTCCTTTTCCAGTGTCTTTGAGTTGCCTCACCACTGTTTGTTTGTTTGTTTGTTATTTATATATATATATATATATATGAATCTCTTCTACAACTTCTTCACACGTATCATTTGTTCAGATTTGGTCTTGTTTTTATTACAGTATATGCTAAATAAGGTTTAAATGGTTGGTTGATACATCTTTTATGTTCTGAAGTCCTTAGAATGCTTCAAAAACATTTCATAGTGAAAAGAGGAGCTGCTTGACATGTCCTTATTTGTGTTTTCACAGGGATGGCAGAATCCACCTCAAGCCAGAGAAGGTAAGTCTGTTAAAAGCAGTTTGTGTTTTTTGTAATTGCATTTCCATACAGATCATAGTTAAACGTTTAAGATGAGTTAAAATGATACTCTGTTTATTACATTTAAGTTGTGGCTGTATGGAATGCATCAGAAAACAATGTGAATGTGATTAATATTTGGTTTGAATATTACAATTAAAATAGTTGTTTGGAAACTTGCTGTGTCTGATTTGTTAAGGAACTTATTGTGATGGAGTTATGAGGAAATACTCAGTAACAACTGTTTATCACTTTACCGACCAAAGCTCTACAAACAGTAAACTACCATGTAAATAGTAAGGTGAAACATAGCGTGCTTTAGGCTGAGATGTGTATTAGTTAGCAGATGTTTTTAAACATTGTTGGTTGTAACTATACATGTACCTAGGCTCAAATTAGGGTCAAAATGATTTTGAGCTTGTAAAGTGATGTTCACAAATAATTCCAGTGTTTGTAGTTGTAAATCAAATGTTGTAAACCTGTAAAATAAATCTGCTTGAGAAATGCAAGTTTGTGTATGTGAAACAATTGCACTTGTGTCAAAGAGATTGTATTTGAAAGTCTGAATCAAAACTCCACAAATGATCAGTGTTGAGGTTGAACAAAGACACTGTAAAAGAAATGGATTTGTCAACATCTGTGTTGTGATACAGAGCAGAAAACTTTAAAACTCTTCCCACAGTGTGACACTGAAGTGACAAGGATCAAACTTTGTACTTGTCAGTGTCACACACTGGGAATCTTGCACACTGAGTTTTAGTTTTCTACTCTTTCTCTCTGTACACAGATGTCCACAAAAGAATTTCTTCTTTCCTAGTGTCTTTGTTTAACCCCACCACTGATGATTAGTTCAGTTTTGATTGAGACTTTAAAGAATTAGAAATCTCTATGCCACAAGCAAAATTTTGTTTCATATGCATAAACTTGAATTTCTCATGTAGATTTATTTTCCAGGTTTACAAAGTTTGATTTCCAGCTACAAATATTGGAATTATTTGTAAACATTACTTTATAAGCTCAAAATCATTTTGAGCCTAATTTGAACCGGTGGCTAAGTCGGGGGCTAAGTCGGGGGCTAAGTCGGGGGCTAAGTCGGGGGCTACGTTCGGGGGCTTAAGTCGGGGGCTAAGTCGGGGGCTAAGCTCGCGGGCTCTAAGTCGGGGGCTAAGTCGGGGGCTAAGTCGGGGGCTAAGTTCGGGGGCTAAGTTCGGGGGCTAAGTCGGGGGCTAAGTTCGCGGGCTAACGTTCGGGGCTAAGTCGGGGGCTAAGTCGGGGGCTAAGTCCGTCCATTTCAGGCAATGCCTGTGCTGGGGGGGCGCGAGCTAGCTCGCCGGGCGGCTAGCTCTGCTTGCTGGGCGCAATGCCTGTGCTGGGTGGGGCGCGAGCCTAGCCGCCGGGCGGCTAGCTCTGCTTGCTGGCGGCAATGCCTGTGCTGGGGGGGGCCGCGAGCTAGCCGCCGGGCGGCTAGCTCTGCTTGCTGGGCGCAATGTCCTGTGCTGGGGGGGCGCCGAGCTAGCCGCCGGGCGCTAGCTCTGCTTGCTGGGGGCGCATATGCCTGTGCTGGGGGGGCGCGAGCTAGCCGCCGGCGGCTAGCTCTGCTTGCTGGGCGCAATGCCTGTGCTGGGGGGGGCGCGGAGCTAGCCGCCGGGCGCGCTAGCTCTGCTTGCTGGGCGCAATGCCTGTGCTGGGGGGGCGCGAGCTAGCCGCCGGGCGGCTAGCTCTGCTTGCTGGGCGCAATGCCTGTGCTGTGGGGGGGCGCGAGCTAGCCGCCGGGCGGCTAGCTCTGCTTGCTGGGCGCAAATGCCTGTGCTGGGGGGGGCGCGAGCTAGCCGCCGGGCGGCTAGCTCTGCTTGCTGGGCGCAATGCCTGTGCTGCGGGGGGCGCGAGCTAGCCGCCGGGGGCTAGCTCTGCTTGCTGGGCGCAATGCCTGTGCTGGGGGGCGCGGAGAGCTAGCCGCCGGGCGGCTAGCCTGCTTGCTGGGCGCCAATGCCTGTGGCTGGGGGGGGCCGCGACGCTACGCGCCGTTTTTGTTACGCATTAAGCACTATCTAGCATTAGCAATTTTTTTAAATTGATTTCTTTATTTGATGACAACACTTGTGACAAGTAAGAACGTGGGGTGGGGGCTAGCTTGCTAGCATTAGCAGCTAGCATTAGCATTTTTTTTATTGATTCTTTATTGATAAAAAAACATGGACAAGCAGAACGTGGGGTGGGGGCTAGCTTGTTAGCATTAGCAGCTAGCATTAGCATTAGCATTTTTTTTAATTGATTCTTTATTGATGAAAAAACATGGACAAACAGAACGTGGGGTGGGGGCTAGCTTGCTAGCATTAGCAGCTAGCATTAGCATTTGCATTTTTTTTTTATTGATTCTTTATGGATGAAAAAACATGGACAAGCAGAACGTGGGGTGGGGGCTAGCTTGCTAGCATTAGCAGCTAGCATTAGCATTAGCATTTTTTTTATTCTCTATAGCATTTTCTTGACCATGTAACCAGGCATGCTGTAGAGGAAAAGAGCCAGCATGGCCAGCAGCAGGAGAGCAGTGACAATTTTGATGGCCAGCCACTTGTACTGGTTGCAGACCAAGTGTTTTATGGCTTTGAAGGGAGTGAGGAACCACAGAAGGCTGGTGTCTGGGCGGCTGGAGGGACAGAAACACACGTGTTCAGTAATATAGACTTTAAGCACAATGGACCGTTTAACCGTCGGGTCGTTTCCTAAGTCAAATTTAAATGTAAATATAGCTGATACTACTGGAACATAAGGTAAAGCTAAAGGCAAGCCAGAATAACAATTAACAGTATCTTAGATGATTCTAAGCAGAAATACACAAAAGATAAGAAGAAAGAGCAACTTACCATGTAAAAAAAGATCTTAGGTAAAAGTCCAGAACTTGGTTGAAGTAAATCCGTATAAATGTCTTTCCTCATTTCATGAAATTGCTTTTGCTTATTGTTTTTTTATGTAGAATGTATCTTTCTTTATGCTTTTTTATGTATGTTAAAGATTTCATGTTTTATGTTTATGACAGATTTATATTTTTATTTATTCATTTATTTATTATAATTTTATTTATCATGATATTTATTTAATTTTTTTAACTTTGCAGGAGGTATTACGGTTCTTCTTAGTTCAGTGCAACCCAGAGGTGGGTAGTAACGCGCTACATTTACTCCGTTACATTTACTTCAGTAACTTTTGGGATAAATTGTACTTCTAACAGTAGTTTTAATGCAACATACTTTTTACTTTTACTTGAGTATATTTGTGAAGAAGAAGCTCTACTTTTACTCCGTTCCATTTATCTACATTACGCTCGCTACTCGCTACATATTTTTATCGATCTGTTAATCCACGCTTTGTTTGTTTTGGTTTGTCAGAGACCTCCAAAGTAGGATCCATCGCATGACTGCGTTTCACCAATCAAATGCAGTCACTGGTGACGTTTGACTCCGTTTCACCAATCAAACAGAGCCAGGCGGTCACATGCACACGAACTTTCAGCGTCAAACACCAGCAGCAAAGAAGCAGAACACAATGGCAACAATGAGCGCTTCGCGACAATTTTAATGTATTATTATTTAATTTATCATTGTTTTAGTTGCTTAAGAGATATTCTTGGCTATGAATTTGTTCATTGCTATTTTTATGTTTTTGTGCATTATTTGTTGCTGTCATCATTAAACGAACACGGTTACTCATCAGTTACTCAGTACTTGAGTAGTTTTTTCACAACATACTTTTTACTTTTACTCAAGTAAATATTTTGGTGACTACTCTTTACTTTTACTTGAGTAATAAAATTCTAAAGTAGCAGTACTCTTACTTGAGTACAATTTCTGGCTACTCTACCCACCTCTGAGTATCTCAGAATTATCCCTAAAAATCGTAGAAGTACATCACTTGATTCAATGCACTTTGATACTTTCCTGAACATTCTGTTCCTATGGCAACCTCTACTGGCACATTTCTTTCGCAGTTAACTGACATTGCTACATCCACCATTTTGTCTGAAGTTTGACAAAGCAAATATTGACAGGGGCCTTTTACCTACTCATCAAACGCCCGTGTTGGAGTAATATTTGTGAGTACCCTTTTTATTACAGTTGTTTTGTGGTTGCTCATGTAAATTTTATTACAGTTTAGTTTCTGTATCAACTTACTTTTGCTAACCAAGCTAGCCACTAGCTATATATTTGCTGCAGTGGCTGTATGTGTTGCTAATACTAACTAGCTGCTAATTGTGTTGCTCTGTGTATGTTAATTAGATTCATAACTATGCAGTACTTCCGTTGTATACTTATTGATTTGTCACTAGTGATACTTTCGTTGCTCACTTACGTCCAGTGTAGTTCCAATGGTGTCATTAAAATGGGTTGATCCCCACTAAGTAGTTCTTCAAGAGTGTAGTTACCCTCAGTAACTGCCAGGTGTAACCACTGCATTGCTAACTTAATCAACTAACAAAACTAACGTTTGCTTTCTAAATACAAGACGGTTGACATGTGCGGGCAACTTGTCGGGAGCACCTGGACATTTCCTGGTGGCCTAAGGATCGTCTAATGAATTGATGCACCTCTCAGAACCCATCCAGACTCAAGACGCACCCAGCAACCGTCTACTTACTTTTCCCCTAATAAAATTTTAGACAAAGGAGGGTCTTCATTGTCTTCGGAACAGGAAAGGTGGAGCAGAGAGGGACAGAACAAAAAAGAGAGAAGCCCTTGACACAGTAAGGCATACACACACGCGACATACACAGTTAATGTTCAAATTGATTGAAAATGTGTGTGTTAATTTTTTATTCTTTTGAATTGATATGCTGGAATATAAAGATAATCATGAGAACATTTAATCTAACTCTGTATCTCATTCCATTTTAAATTGTGTAGGCTAATTGTTTCGTGTGTCTAGCCTTGCTATAATTGGTGTAGCACACCATGAAAACTCAGTATTCAGATAAGCGACTTGTTGCTCAGGCCTAAATTTTTGTATTTTGTGGTCTGGATAGCTTTCCTCCCAGATGAACATAGGGGCCAAATTTAACTGGTATCTGTTCAATTAACAAGTAGGGTTTTGCTTCAAATTTAGTAATCTGGCTGTTTGAGTGAACAGGGTGGTCTGGGAAGAAGACATTTCCTGGCCTGAATTATTGTTTCAGTCTGCCCCCGACGGTCCATATATCTGACCTAAAGCATGATAAATTCAAATTCACAAAAAAATAAAAAATAAAACCATTATATCAAGTTAATATGATGTCAGGTTAGTTTTAATCGGGTATTTCACATTCAATTTCAATGGTATGTATACTGACAGTGTTAATCCTATATACGTTCACTATTGCAGCAATATCATGAAGTTTTAGTTATGAGAGCATGCGATGTGCTTATTACGGTACAACACTGAACAGAACAATTCTCTGCCACTTTTTTTCTCCAAGTGAGGAAATGGAATATTATAGTTCACATAATCAGGTTGAAATTCATATACATTTTTAAGCACTTCAAGATCCAATTGTCAATAAAGCGTATGTATTACTTAAAAAAATGATAAAAACAATTGAAATTATCAGAGTTATCATATTGATATTTATAGAGTGTTGATTGATTCTTAACTCAGGCATTGTGGAGCATGAAAGAAAACATTTCACCTTAAAAAAAAAAAAAAAAAAAACTTCATGAAGTCAGCCAGAACGTATGTAACTTTGCAAAAATTAGAACAGAGGTTACATGACCTTCGAAATGAGCCACAACTTGTGTGCACCAATACAAAACAAATAGCACTTCACCTCATGACGACAACACCAACTGAGAAGTGTTTCTCTGTTCATATTGATAAGGGATATGAGCAGTCTTCCAGATACACACTGAAATCCAGGTCGGCGCTCTAGGTACAGCAGGCTGAACCCAGATCAACTGCAGTGTCCAGTGAACAGTTAGTGTCTGGCGTTAGAAATTGTAGCAGTCAAGTCAACACTCAGAGTGGTTCTGTAGGTAATGGTTAAGTTAAGAGTTTATCAGTTTGTTAGGTGGATCTGGCCTCCTGAGTTTAAACATTATTTCCAGAGTTCATCTTGGCCATCTTCTGCTGAAGGATCTTGATCTCCAGGCTGAGCTTCTCCCTCTCCAGCAGCAGGTTTCCTCTCTTCAACTCCAGGAGATCCTCGTCCATTGCCAAGAGCCTCTGTGGTATCGGCTGAGCCTGCTGCTGCGTATTTAGACCTGCACAGGAAAAACCCATGATTCACTCAATCCTGCAGCTACAGGCAGCTACAGGTGAGGAAGGCTGAGTTTTAAACAAATGGTTGAGTAGTTTTAAAAACCCAATCTTTATTTAACAATAACTAAACATTTATTTTACAGTTATCATTAATAGCAGTAGTAGTAGTATAACAATAAGTATGTGAATATAATCATGCTGGTTACCATCCTCTTCATCGGTTATCTTAGTTATGGACTTCAGCTCCACCTCCACAGGGTAATGGTCGCTCACTTTCAGAGCCTGGAAGATAAATTATTTATTAATTGACAATCACTGTGTGAGCTATTATGCACTTCTGGATAAGTGTAAACCAAGTAATATCGGGTTCACTAGTAACTTATTTCAGTAATTTGTATCCATATAAATCCATTATGAACCAAACTTATAATTCTATTTCTGGGAAATATAGATGCAACATTGCACATCATTTATTTTTTCAACAAAATAATTATATGAAAATGAAGACTGATTGGATTTCCTCTAGCACCACCTTGAGGCCAAAATGCAAACTTTGCACCCATGAGTATTCAATGGCTGGATTGCCATGAAATCGCATCGCTGCATCGGTCAAATAATCCACAAAGGTTTTACAGAGGACCTGTCATTCTCTTCACCGGTCCTCTCTGTGTGCCTGTCACTGAGAGCATGCTGCTTGCATGTATACAAGAAGAAACTGTTTGAATTAAGACAAAGGCTCTAAGGCACAACAACTGACCTGCTCCTCACTAAGTCCATATGCCTTCTGGAAGTTGAAGGGTTTGGCAGAGTTTGGTACGACAGCCTGGAGCATGTCGTCCCCGTAGACGACGATCCTGAACAAAGACATTCAGCATGTAATTCACAGTCAGTCACAATATATTTATATTGACGACAAAAATAAAACAAACACAAATTTAGAAACACAATAGTGTAAAGCGTAAAATACTATTAAGATATGTAATGTAATAAACTTTTTTGCAAAGAGGTGCATGAAAAGATTGAGGCCACTCTCCTCTCTCTCATCAAATTAATATCGTATCTTAGCATAAACTCTGTTGACAGGGAAAGCCTAGTTCTCATCTGTGTCCAGTCTTTGTGTTAGGCTGTGCAAAATGACTCCTCACTTCATTTTTAACAGCTAGATATTGAAGTATTATCAGTGTACTTGTCTAAATGTACACAAGTGTACCTCCCAGAATGTTGGTGTGAATGGGTGTGTCTTTATCAGTAGTTTAAGAGATTCAAGATTAAGATATTAATAGCCTATGATTAATCTTAAAAAAGGTATTAAACAATACGATAAATTGTTACAGTTGTTGTAAGTTGTTATAACCTAATAAAGCCATTATAAAGTTATTATAATGTGGTAGTGGTATTATAGAGGTAGCGCTAATTTGAACTACTTATAATACATAGACAGTTTATAACATCCTATTTATTCCATTCTGTTTGTTTGTGTTACCTGTCGTATGTGTGGTTGTTTCCGGTGCTGGCCGTGGTGTCGACATCATCTCCAATCAGCCAGTGGAAGTTCTTGTTGCTACGGATACTGATGTCCTTCATCTCTTTCTTGGAGACGTACGAGCCATCGGCATTGAAGTCGCCCAGGATCATCACGTTCTGGAGCAGAGAGGAGGCAGAGCAGCAGCACCAAGTGTCAACAACAGTCTGCGTCTCTAACAGGTGAAGTAGTCTGTGGGGTTCTTATCTGACTCTGGGTAAAACAACAAACACCTTTATTTCTCATAATGTTGGATTGTGCTTTTGATGAGTTCCTGCGCTACCATGTCTGAAGAAAAAATACAGTCTTGAATGGAGTTTTAAACAGTTTTTCAGCATAATATTATTTCCACAGCCTTTCTGTTGGATCAGTGATTCCCTTTCCTTTTTTTGTTACGGTACAAAAAGGTGGGTGTTGTTGAATAGCTGCCAATAACATAGAAGAATTTCCACAACAGTTGAGGTCTGGTTTGGTTTTTAGTGGCAGAAGCTGAATGTTTCAACCATTTATTCATAACTTTTAGCAGTTTCAAACATTTGATCACCAATAGTCTAATTTTAGCTTCTATCGTTTTCGACTGTATTTCCAAAACTTTTACCTGTGTATGTCAACCATTTTTCCAATACTTTTAACCATTTCAGTATTTATTTTATAGTTAACTATTATGACTTTACTTTTAGCTATCTATTTCAACAATGCATCCAACACTTTTAGCTTTTTTCAGTATTTATCCACTACTTTTAGCCAACAATCCGTTACCATTAGCTAAATCAATTTTTTTCATTATGTTAGATCATGTTTCGTATTGTCACACTGTCTTGTACTGATGTCATGTCCTTACATCAGTCCTCCACTTCTCCTTGACCTGCAGGAAGACATGGTAAAGCTCATCCAGCTCCTTCTCTGAGTCCTCTGGTTTGGTGTGAACTGGGATCATCACAAGGTCCTTCAGCACTATGGTGGGTGCACACACAGACACACAAACACAAACGCACACCTTTACATTCAGTCAGACTAACCCTATCCGACAGGAAGCCCACTGCAGGTATTCTTTCCTGTAAACTAACCCAAACTTAACCCAAAATCCAAACCTGTGCCTGAACCCTAATCTAAAGAGGGGAGAACAGGCAAAGCGTTGTTGCGTTTTCCTGGATATTGATATTTTGATATATTAGGGTTTCTTGTGTGAGTGTCCTCTACCTGTATTGAGGCATCTGAATCGCAGGATGTAGGGATCTCTAGCGAAAACGTCTCCTCCCACAGTCGTCTCATCATCAAACTGATAGGAGCCCACCAAGTCAACCATGTCATCTCTACACACACAAACACACACACAAGTTTAATCGCCACATTATATTTTGATTATGCAGCTTCAGAATGTCCCTTTGATCAGAGATATCTGTAGCTATAAGGATTCTGTTCTTACGAAATGAATGAACTCATCTAGAATGATGTAATGTTTACCAGCTCAAATAATCTTGTAAATATTTATTCAGCTACCTGAACTATGTGAAGTTAGCTAAGCAGCAGCAGTTATTTTAAAACTGACTTTGTAAATATACGCTGAGTGTAAAATGAAATCCTGTTTCAAGTAAACAACACATTGATGAGACACTAAAACAAGGCCAATATCTGATGTTGGTGCATATAGATAAAAAAATACACCTTTTCAGATAGTTGTACTTGAACACATCTCTTTTTCTGTGGCTTCTAGTTAAATGCTCGGTGTTCACTATGTTCTGTATTTTCTATTCTCTTTCTGTATTTCCCCCCCAAAATGGCTAAACCAACTCCCTCTATGTTGTGTAAGGCTCTGCAAAAAGTATATATATATGTTGACTGTTGACAAGATAGTCTAAGAAGTTCCTGTGGACATTTGGATTCTTTTTTTCTGATGCGAAAACCCTGAAACACTGTTATACTGACAAACTGCTGTACAGGCTTTAACCTCTTTATAACTCATAACTGATCTTAGTCTCAGCGGTGAGAACCTGCTGCAGGTGAACTCTCACCTGTACAGGAACATGAACTGCTCCTTGTAGCGCGTTCGACCCAGACGAGTGCTGATCTTCAGAGTGTAGTGATGCCTTTTGTTGGATCTGAGAGACAGAGAGAAAGACAGAAACTGTTGGTATTTAAAAAGGTTTAAAGAGCCTTAGATCAAACATCTTTTCAACGCTGTGTGTATTCTATAGCAGCTGGAAGCATTGTCACAGATGTTCAGAGAAATTCAAAACTATCATACTATTTTTGCCTGACACACACACATACATACACACAAATGAAACACTATTTAGGCATGCTAGCAGCGTGGCTCTAGGGATGGCAATGTTGATGTATCAGTCCATCACTTTGGTCCGAACTGAAATATCTCAGCATCTGTTGGATGGATTGATGTGAAATGTATTTCTGACATTCATGGTCCCCAGAGGATGAATCTTACAGTCTGGTGATCCTTTGACTTTTCTTAAAGCGCCACCATCCATTGTGCTTTTGTTGTAAATATCTCAATGACTCTCACATGGGTTGCCATGAATTTTGGTACAAACATTCATGTTCCCCTTTGGTTGGATTGAAATGACTTTGGTGACCAAAAATTGGTTATCACTGAATACCTGTAAAACTAATGACATTCCCATCAGTGACAGCTGGTACAGTAATATTTCAATATTTATATTATTTTGGTACTGTATAAGATAAGATATAGTTGATGTCAGAATTTCCTTAACATCAGCATGTTAGCGTTGTCATTGCAAGGACGTGAGCATTAAGCTCAAAGGACCAGTGTGTCTAAGTTCTGCCTCAACAAGCTCCCTGAGATTAATGATAATAGTAATAACAGAAACAGACACTTACTTGTTGAGTGCATCCAGGAAGGTTTCTACAGATGTCCCGCTGATGTCCACCACTTCCAGGATCACAATGATGTCATAACGAGACACAATCTGAGGGGCGGAGGGAGAGCGAGTGAGAGACTGACCTTAGTGAGACATCAGTTTACCATGTAAAGTCTGAAATATGGAGGATCAAAGTTTATCAAGAATAAACAAGACTAGGTCGAAAACTAGCACATGACTGGACCGCATCATAGGCTATTTGCATTCTGCCTATATCAGCCTTTCCTTATCGCCTCCTCTCTGTGCTCACATATACAGTATTTTAATACAGCCAAATTTCCAGTACAGCTGTTCTCATTTACATGTTTTTTCTATTTCTCTTAGTGACTGAAACAGCCCATTAAGATTAAATGTTAACCAGCAGTCACTTCCAAGCCATTTCCAAGCTGCTGCTCTGCTGCTGCTTTATAACCACGACATTGTCTGACAACATCACCAAACACATACTGTAAGTTAATGACAACGGCTGTGCTGTAATTTCAGCTACCTATTTGTAAAATGATTACTCAGAGAGAAAGTTAGAAGCTCATTCATATCAACTGCCACTCAGAGAGATCAGAGAGATATCGACTGCTATAAGGTAAAGACCAACCTCACACTCACAGGACAGTACTGTGACTGTCATCTACGGAAAGTCACTTGGGTTTGTCAGAAAAGTCGCTGGATTTGTCACTAGGTGCTTCTTTGAAAAAAAAAAAAAAAGTCTGTCATGGAGTCTGAAAAGTCAGGAAATCTAGTGAAAAAGGCGCTACTATGGCAACACTGCTTGATCGTGCTTAATCATTTTGAAAGAGCAACGACCAATGAGGAAACCAAACTCAGTTAACCCTGTCACTCAGTCAGTCAGTCACAGATATTTGCATAGATAGACCTGGCCCCGCTTGTTGTTGAGTAAGTGAGTAATGTGGAATGAATTTCTCAATGTCTTAATGCGTCTTATATATTCATTCTTTTGTTGTTAATTTATCAATATATTTGACCATTTTAATCATTCAGTTTCCTAAAGGTGAACTAATTAAATGGCTTAGCTGACCAACAAAAATGATAACTTTTCCTCCTGTAAAAAGAAGAAATGATAAGGATAATAAGTGACAGATGTCTCTGTGTGTGTTTTCGTACAGGTTGTTGGTACCTTAGTCAGGATCTTGAGAATATCTGGGTCTGACACTTTGTTTTTTCCAAACTTCTGGATGTTAAAAGATGCTATTTTCATAGTGGCTGCGGAGAGAAAAGAAATGACAGAAATTGAGTGGAAACATTATTGGAATTTTAACAGGTTTGTTTATGTCTGAAAACATGCACAAGTATGTGTGGTATTACTGTATTGTGTATACGTCAAACAAGCTGTTACTGCGTGTGTGTGTGTGCGCGCGCATGCGTGTGCGTGCGTGTCAACAGCAGCTGTAAGTCGTATAACCTAATGACAACTCACCTGAGGCCTGTGTAAGAGATTACAATGAGAACATGCTCATTTAGGTTTAACCACACACTATAAAGATAAAATACTGTTGGCTCTATGTTACATTGGGTCTACAGTCTGTTTTATTCAGTGTGTTTCACCTTAATTTCTTCAGGGAGGAAACAGACATGAACAAACATTTGAAAGAAAAAAACATGGCAGTTCTTCTCAGCTGAAAATAAATATGATAAAATGTGAAGAATTCCCATGACAAATTAATTTGACAATTTTATCATTTCATCAGCACTGTTTTCAGTAATTGTTCAAATAGCTAAATTATCATTAGAAAAGATTTTTGAATGATTAAATGAAAACATTTTACAATAAGCCACAGGAACATAACAAACCCACATAAGTAGTTAACCTTTAAATCATGTCTTGGTTGTGGTTTTATCGATTTTATAAAAAAGAAACCCCCCCCATTGAGTCCACATTGGCCACAGTATTTGCACTTAAGTCGCAAAAAACAGACATTAATTGCGGAGCTCTTCAGGCTTTTTTTGTTAGTTCTTGTTAATGTCATGAGCTGTTTTTAGATTCCTCCTAAACTCACTCCAGATGAGCTCAATTTTCAACAAAAACTCTCTGAGGAAAAACATGTCAGACTTGTTCTAACAGGTTTAGTCACAACACCTTTAAGACGCCCCCTCCCAAATCCTCTTGTCTCCACTGATGTGACTGAGCATACCTACAGCAAACCTGTACATCAACACATGACATGCTCTTTGTTGGGGTATACGCAAAGACATGTAGGCCTACGAATATAACTAACAGACAGTCAGTAATGAAACGGGTCCGTTTTTCCCGCAGTGTGTAGCTCATAACCCGCTGCTACTGATTAAAGTAAACTTTGAGATCTTGACTATAGAATCAAAACATTTGATCAGCTGATAAAATATGATGCAGCTGTAACTTTACAATGTGGATTACAGATCAATGTACCTGTATTAATATACCAATAATTTAATGTACATTATAGGATAACACTCCAAAAGACATTCTGTATAATAACCTCTTTTACTCTTGATAATTGAAATGCTTGCTGTAATAATTGTAAGTTAAAACTGAAAATGTGACTGAAAAAACACTGAATTAAAGACTATTATCGAGCATTTTACACTCTTTTATTGCTACTTTTACTGCAGTAATTACCTAAAACGTATGATAATGAGACACAACCCTCATGTTGACAGAAAAGCTGACAGACTGCTCTTACCTGTTTACATTTTTAATTAATTAGCTTCACATCTGTTCAGATCTACTAAGGATATGAATAATAAACAGGAAATTAATAAAGCAAGGGAACATCTATAGAGCTGAAACAATAGGTTGATTGACAGAAGATGAATTTTGATAATTTGATAATTTAAGTGACTTAAAGCAAAACTGCCAAAAAAAAAAATCCTCTGGTTCAGCTTGACAAACATGAATATTTGTAACTTAATAATATTTTTAAAAAATACATAATATTTAATCTTCTATAATAGTAAATTAAATATCTATAAGACCAGCAGTTTGAAGACATCACCTTGGGCTCTAGGAAATTGTAATGATCATTTCTCATGATTTTCTGAAATTTCATTGACCGAATTGATTAATTGAGGTAATAATTAGCAGATGAATTGATAATGAAAGTAACTGTTAGTTGCAGCCCTGTTTCTATTCGGCCATTCATACAGAGAATCATGAGGATGGGGGTGTTGCTGTTTGTTTTTCCTGCTCTGTTGTCTCTCATTGGTTACTCCCTGTGGTTGGACAGGTGACACATGAAATGCAACCAAAACCCATGGCAGCTGTGTGTGTGTGTGTGTGTGTGTGTGTGTGTGTGTCTGGTGGAGGTTGTCCAACTAGTCTGAATTTTTGTCGTTCTTCAGCCTGGTAATGAGTAGATACTGTACCTGATAACAGTCACAATGTGCCAACACACACACACACACACACACACACTAAAACATGGGACTGTAAACACTGGAATCAGATGTCAGTGTTGCCCTGACAAGTTTTACCTCTTAAGACTTTTACACTGTTGCTGCAATTTGTTTCAGCAGTTAATTCTCATTCAAGTGATAACCTGTCTGCTCTCACTATCGACTGTAAAATAATTAAAAGATGAAAAGAAATGAACTTTAGCTGAACTTTAACTCTAGCTTAAACCCTTGCCTCCCAAAATGTTTTGACTTGGCTTGACTCAATAGTTTGGTTTAGGCGCAGAGCAACTTGGTAATGGTTAGGGAAGGATCATAGTTTGGCATAAAAGAAACCAAAATTGACTTTTGAATTTGAATGGCCAATACAGGTTAAACAGAAGTTGTTCTTAGGCATTCTCACATATTTCAGTCTCTATATCCAGCACTGTCGTCAGATCCTGGGCCCTATTAGGGAAACTTCCTAAATTGCCGATCCTATCTTTAGTGTTTGGTTAAGATAGGATGGTACAGTATGGTAATTAGGGTTAGGACTTGATTTAGGAGAAAAAGCCATGACAGATGAATAGCTCCTAAGTCAATGTTCTTATCCTAACTGAGGATAGGAAGAGTGTTTTGCACAAGCTTCCTAACTTCCCAAAAAATTAACCATCTATGACATGACAACCATCAATCTGTCCTTTTCCACCATAGCGAACTTTTTAAATCCATATAGTTGCTCTTTTATTGCTTTTACACAACCAACGAAATGTCAACAGGATGAGCTTATTCATTGAGAGACTCATGACAGACCTCAACGATGTGTTGCGGTTTGATAACAAAACACTCGTTAATAGATACAAGCTATTTTAACCCACTCTCGCTCTTATCTCCTGGGTTAACGTCGTTGTAAATTTCCCCAAAAAAATATCTTCGGATTCTGCAGCTGCAACTAACACTCCTAACTCCTCTGTCTTGAAGTTAAGTGTCCATTGTTGTTTTAGGTCCATTTCTTGTAGGTATCAATGAGAAGGTAGGTGGTAGAGACCAAAATCAGAGCTAAAAGATAGTGATTATTAGATTTATATTAAGTAGCTGGACACAAACATGACTCCAAATGAATGATAATGTTGCTCCGAAACTGCTTGGTGTGAAAATAAGCAACTATTTGTTAATACGTTTGCAATATCTGTTGCCTCTAAGTGGCCAAAAAATCAGTTCAGTTAGCAGGAGTAGGTTTTGGTTAAGAGAAGAGTCTGAGGATCTGAGACTGAGATGTCCTAAAACTGCCAACAAACAGAAAAAAGTATCAAGTATCAACATGGCCGGGCCTTCTTCTCTGGCATCTCCCTCAGGACAAACTTTGAAGTTTTTGTGCCACAGTACATGAAGGATCTAAGAATAGCAAATCTGTCTCTCCATTTTTAACCCATCCAATAATTTTTTTTTTCAGTTGAATAGTAAATATATGATCTTATCATCACTAGTGAACCAGTGTGTGAAAGCACAAATATTTGAACAAAAGAAACAGTGTATACATCCAGCAGCTGGCTGGGGGCTTCAAGTTTCACTGTTACTATATGTCTTTGTTTACTGTCGACCACATCCTGCAGCTGAACACTAAAGCCAAAAGGTGAAAAAAAACTCAAATCCCTTACATTAGTAAAAGTAGCAAACACAGACATGATGTGCAGTAAAAGTTGGTAAAATCAAAAAAATACCAGTCCCTGCGATCGATTTTAGTAAGTTAAATTAAAGATTTGAGTTCCTCTTCTGCCAAAAACATAGCAAGAAATGATCAGCAATACGTCAGATCTCTACTTGAATGACTCGACTATGACATTCCACCTGTAGTTTTAGGCGTAGAGATGGAGGAAGGCTGTTTCTTTTGTCTAAAGACAGGTAAAGCCTTTCAGGTATTTCACAGAGCAAGGAATACCAGACAAACAAACAAGCTGTTTCTCACCTGAGCGAAGAGTCTGACAGGGACTTGGATCAGATCTGTTTGTTCCCAGTGAGGTTTAAATAAAGTGAAGAACAAGAAGGAAAACCTTGTGGACTTCACAATGGAAAAAAAATTCCTGGGTCTGTAGTTGGTGCTTGGGCAAGCAGTATATAGAGGGTGACCACGGGCAATGCGATTGGTCGGGAGCCAACCAATAGTGGGGGCTGGACATAGACAGACAAACAAAACAAGTATCCCGCCCTGAATAATTTGTTCCTGCTGTTAGGTGTAAAAACGTGTGTGCGTGCGTGCATGTGTGCGTGCGTGCGTGCGTGCGTGCGTGCGTGCGTGCGTGCGTGCGTGCGTGCGTGCGTGAGCATATTTTTAGAGGGACCTGTATGCTTGACTGATGCTAATGGAGGGTATTATAAACACTTAAGTGTCAGACTGTCAGTCTGAACATTTTTTTCATCCGGTCTTTATGTTCTGAAAAGCAGACCATAAACAGGAGCTTTGAAGTGTGTGTGTGTGTGTGTGTGTGTGTGTGTGTGTGTGTGTGTGTGTGTGTGTGTGTGTGTGTGTGTGTGCGTGCGTGCGTGGGAGAGAGAGGGAGGGAGGATGTTGTCTGCCCTCAGTTGCTCAGCAGCAACTCTACAGAGATGTGACATGGCACACCCACAGGAAATTGTTTACCCCCCAGAATACCATATATACTATACAATCCAAACCACAGTAGCTCAAGTATATAGTAGATGTATACTGTACATATATACTAACACAATACTACAGTAACAGGTGATTCTATTAATTTCTCCATCCCATTTATTTGAAACAACAGAAACACGTCTCTGTATAATGCAATACAGTTCACCAGCAGAGTGTACATGTAAAATGACTCTTCACGTGGGAGCAGACTTACACTGACATCAATAAAACTTTAATGTAAGTATATTCACTGCTTAGTACTAGCTACTGCCCGGTGCTGTGATGGTTTGTTTTCTACACGAGTGCGAGTTTCAGCAGACTGACTCAGTCACACCCACTCTCCTTGTGTTGCTAATGCAGTCGCAGCTTTGGGCAGTTCACTGATGATTAAGTCATCAACTGTGTGATGTCTGGCACTCAGCACTCAGTGTTTGACGAAACCTGATTAAATTAACAGAATCCCTCTCTCTCTTTTAAAAATCACTAGAACTACCTTTCTCTCTCCATTTCTTGAACTTACTCGAACTCTTTCTCCAAAAAAATGCTCGGCCCTTATTTGTTACTTCACACACCTGCAGCTTTGTGGCACTTGTATCAGGTGAAGTGTGAAACTTGCGTGTTGAGACACTTTTTAATGAAGACTTCTTTTTAATCTTCTCTGGTTTGGATTGTACCTCATTTGTGCTTACAGCTAATAGATGGATGAGCAGGCAAAAGTTTTTGGAACTTATCTCGAATCGACTCGGTCTCCTTCCTTCTCATCTCTCTACATCTGATATAGCAATTCTTGCTGCATGTGTTTTCCTTGTTTGTATGTTTTTTTATTCGTTTTTTTCCCTTAACGTTTCTCCTGTAATGTTATCTTATGTCCTATCACAGTATCCTGCCTCAACAAGAAATACATCAAATTAGATGGAGGTTCACACAAAGTAAAACCGAAGGCGTGTCACTGTATGGGAGATACTGACAGAGAGAGGAAAAGATGATTCTCAGGTAAAGGTCGGTGGAAACTGAAACGCCAAAATAAACTACATTTGTTTTCTTTAAGTGCTCCCCCACAATTTGTGATTCACTTGTGTTTGACAGGTGATATGTGTTCTCAGCTGTAATTAAAATTCCAGTAGTTCCAGTAGTTTCCACACTGAACTGTGCAACAGGAAGATGCTGGCAGCCGCCTACATCCCCTAAAAGAGTGTCTCTGTTTATTACAACTTGGGTTTTATTTCACTGTTTTGTCCATCATTTTGGTAATACACAGAAATGAGTGAGGAATCTCATTATAATTGATGAATCACTAATAAGTCGGTACTTATTAACTATGAATCGAGGTCTAGATAACAGGATAAAAGGAGTGGCCAATCTGTCATCTACATACTGACACCTTCTCTTCATGAGTTGTTTGTGATTAACTCTTTACCAGTTGCTGAGCAGCTCTGAACTAATCTTTTTTTTTTAATTATTATTATTTTTACTAATTACTTAAACTTGCAACAATTGATTTTCCCCCCGCTTTTAGCCACTTGGGGGCAGTAGAAACAAATTGTGAACAAGTTGAGAACAAGATATTGACATATCATTACATTTTGATGTAGCAAAGTTGTTAGCAAACAGGTTCCCGCTTACACATCCAGCAGTTACAGAGCAACGTTATCATCCATGTGGAGTCGTGTTTCGGGACCTTTTAAGAAGTCGAATGCTCCCTCTCCTTTAACTCTGTTTTTGGTCTCCACCAACTCCTGAGGGAAATACCTTGCTCTTTAGCTGCTGAATGTTGCACTATGTTCTTCCAAGAAAAGTTGAATTAAGGGTCTCTGGACTTGATTAAAGATACATGAAGATGTTTCACCTTCTTCAGTTCTGACGAATCCTCTTCAGGCTTCATTGTTGCTTCATGCACCTGCAGCCTTGTGGCAGGTGGAACATGAAACTGAGTGTTGAGACACTTTTTCACTTTATCTCTCTGATCTACTTTGGTTTGGATTGTACCTTATTTGTACGTGACCTTGGACAAATCTGTTTGCTGCTGTGTAGGTAGTGCACAGTGGGTTTCCTGTTGTGGACAAAGACGAAACAATGAGAGCGTGACAGTGAACCAACAGAGAAGATCAGTAAAGATTCAGGTGATAATCTTCTGTTCATCACAGTGAGTGACCCCTTTCACATTTTCACATTGTTTTTTACATTTTCATTTGACATATTATGAAAAAATCAATAGCAGCTGCTTTAAACATTAGTTATTAGTTTTTCTGCCTGTTTTTGTGAGAAACATCACACCAACTAGCTACTAGGTAATCCCTCATTACTTCATGATTATCTTACCATTACGTACCCAGGTTGTTCTCTCTCATTCGTTGGTGACGACTCTCAGTTTTTTATACCATATTGGAAAGTGTTACCTTTTTGTCTTTGTTCTTGTTTGTCATCTTTAAAATATCTGCTTTCCCCTTGACTTTTATTGAATCTTATATCTTTATAAATTATCTTAATTTTCTGCACTTAGTCCAATTTTATCAGATATGTTTTGTCTCTGTGTAACTTTTGTTTTGGAAAGTAAAATATTGATAAATTTGATTTTTTTTTTTTTTTACCAGTATTTGTACAGCACTATTAATGGCAGCCATGGTGGTTATTTGTTTTCCTTTCATTTCTTTTTGAGATGCTGGGAAGCAAACAAAAAAGATGGGAATGACAGCGTGAATGAATTTAGTTTCATGTGTATTTTTCCATTGAAACAGGAACACGGACAAGACTGAACCCGCCATGTTTTTAAGAAGTCTTCCTAGGAAAGGTATGTTGTAATAATGAGGTGACCTGAAGGCAGTGTGACACTTGTATTTGCCACATTTATTATTTGCGCTCCTAAAAACAAAACACATCAACAGTCTGACAAAGCTCCACCTCATGTCTTATGTCATCATGACAAACAGGAATTAGGGCTTGTTTTCTTCACTGCTTGCCAGGGGAGCCGCGCACACTGAGAGACAGATTATAAATTAATTTTCATAACTGAAGGAAGAGAGGAAGAAGAGGCCGGAAAACCGGAAAACTGAATATTTTCACTTCCAACTGCTGACTGAAAAAGAAAAAACAGTAATTAAAATGGAAATTAACTGAGGGAATTCGATACAGCAATATAGGGAAACAACCGACTGTCTTCCTGTTTTAGCGTTCTGTTCTTAGCTTCACTCTGAGAGAAAATGGCTTCAGCTGAGTCAGAGTCTCTCTGCAGGCTGCACTCTGAGAAACTGAAACTCTTCTGTCTGGACCATCAGCAGCCGCTGTGTCGTCTGTCGAGACTCAAAAACACACACCGACCACACATTCAGTCCCATCAATGAAGCTGCACAGGATCTCAAAGAGAAACTAGACAAATCCCTGAAGCCCTTACAAGAGAAACTGAAGCTGTTTGAACAAGTTAAAGGAAACTTTGATCAAACAGCAGAACACATTAAGGTCCAGGCCCAACACACAGAGAGGCAGATTAAGGAGCAGTTTAAGAAGCTTCACCAGTTTCTAGAGGAGGAAGAGGAGGCCAGGATCACTGCTCTGAGGGAGGAAGAGGAGCAGAAGAGTCAGATGATGAAGGAGAAGATGGAGGCTCTGAGCAGAGAGATAGCAGCTCTGTCACACACAGTCAGAGCCACAGAGGACGAGCTGAGAGCTGAAGACGTCTCATTCCTGAGGAACTACAAGGTTACAGTGGAAAGAGTCCAGCAGCGCCCCCTGCTGGATGATCCACAGCTGGATTCAGGAGCTCTGATAGACCAGGCCAAACATCTGGGCAACCTGACCTTCAACATCTGGAACACGATGAAGGACATGGTCTCCTACAGTCCTGTGGTTCTGGACCCAAACACTGCTCATCCAGGATTCATCCTGTCTGAGGATCTGACCAGTGTGAGACGAGTACAGAGACAGAAGCTTCCTGACAATCCAGAGAGGTTTGACTATTATCGCATCGTCCTGGGCTCTGAGGGTTTGACCGCAGGAAGTCACAGCTGGGATGTCGAGGTCAGAGACAATACAGGCTGGGTCCTGGGTGTGGCAGCAGAGTCTGTCCAAAGGAAGGGAGACATAAAGTCTGGATTGTGGCGACTAGGATTGTCTGATGGTAAATACGCAGCGGTGTCACCATCAGATCCCCACATTGTTGTCTCGGTGAAGAAGAAGCTCCAGAGGATCAGAGTTCACCTGGACTGCGACAAAGGGAAACTGTCGTTCTCTGATTCTGATGCTAACACACACATTCACACCTTCACACACACTTTCACTGAGAGGCTGTTTCCATACATTAGCAATAGGAATGCACTCCAACTAAAAATGTTACCAGTGAAGGTCTCTAACACTGAAATAGCTTAGTCGGTGATAGAGATGCGGTTTGAATAGTAATCATTTTTTAAATAGCAATACTCAACAATTACAAGTCATTTCAAGATATCTTATTTTCATTCTATGTATGTTTACATGGGTGAATTTCAAATACTCACGTATAGGCTTACAATGTGGCGCTGAAAGGTTTGATGCTTGCTCCTTTATTCCCTTTGGATTTCCAGAACCTACATTAGATTCCTATGTCGACCCAGAGTCACAGCAAAATGCGCTGTATCAAGAAGTACATGTAAACTTCTCAAATCACTTCAACATAATCAGCTTCTCTTTGGTTGATGTTTAAACTGGATGATTTCTTCCTTCTCTTTTGGAGCGCTTTGGTTAGTGTTGATGTTATACTGGGCAATAAAAATCCATTTGACTTGACTCTTGACCTCCTGTGTCAGTACTGTCAGTAAAATGTAATAGGCTTTAACATGCAGCCAGAAGACAGTGAAAATAAGGTTTTGCCACAAGCATGTTTCATATCTCAGGTATATCATAAGAAGCAATGTGATTATACTGATCAAACATGTCACTCTGTGCTCATTAGCTTTATAGCTAACATAACATTATATAGCTAAACCTGTTTGCTAGTTAGAGTACCAAGGAGCTTACTGATGTTAACTAATGTATATTAAAGTCTGCTCACAAATGAGAAGCATTTATATTTTCAGGGGTCGTTTGTCATCCAGCACAGGTCTTAGTTTTGATGGGAATTGTAGTTATCCTTCATGAATTTGCCAAATGGAAAGCAAAAGTCATCATTTAACATCCAGGTTAGCCTCTGCTCCACTAGCATCAGTAACTCAACGCAACTCTAATTCAGCATTTCTTCCATCTATTTGACTAATTGTCAAATAAATAAATAAAGGAAAAAAACAACTGACAACATTTGTTATTTATGTAAGTAACATATACAACAGAGTCAAGTACTTTTCCTTTGAAGCTCAAATTAGCCACGGCCACAGACAAAGATTTATACAGCGACTTTACTCACTTATAACTACAAGTCTCCAAGGTAACCTTCTAAACATTTATGTTTTTAATTTTCTAAACAGGAATCTGCTATGTAATTTTCTTTTTCATTTTCTAGTTGATAACATAACAAAGAGTTAGGGCTGGTGTCTTACTGCTGCTCTTGAAGAATAAAAACCCACATTGACGGTGCTGGGGAAGGAAATTCAGGCCTTGTTTGTTACATAACTGCTCAACGTCTGACAGAGATTGCCAGACAAAGCTCCACCTCCAACTCACCTGAGACTAACCAGGAAATAGACTTGTTCCTCCACGACAGACTTTGAGAGACAGACAATAAGAATCTCTTCCAGACCAGATCCACAACTTCCCCTGAGAGGAAAGATACAACACAAAATACTGGGAGCAACATTTAACAGCGTTATCCTGCTGATGACTGCACACACAGACTGTGAATTTAAAGAAGGAAGTGAAACTGCTCAGAGTGATTATAACTTTCAGGGAACTTTCTAGGGAGTGGACTGGCTTCCTGTTTAGGGCTCTGTCTGGTCTGTGTGTTTTCAGCCTCACTGCAAGAGAAAATGTCTTTCCGATCACAGGAGGATCTCTCCTGTCCAGTCTGCCAAGACATTTTTAAAGATCCTGTTGTCCTGTCGTGCAGCCACAGCTTCTGCAGAGACTGTCTGCAGAGCTGGTGGAGAGGGAAACCTATACAGGAATGTCCAGTTTGTAAGAGGAGATCATCAAGGAGTGAACCACCTCGTAACTTGGCTTTAAAAAACCTGTGTGAGACTTTCTTACTGGAGAGAGAGCAGAGAGCAGGATCTGAGTCTGTCTGCAGTCTGCACTCTGAGAAACTCAAACTCTTCTGTCTGGACCATCAGCAGCCAGTTTGTCTCGTCTGCAGAGATTCAAAAACACACAACAACCACAGATTCAGACCCATCCATGAATTTGCACAGGATCACAAAAAGGAGCTTCAGAAATGTCTCAGGCCTCTACAGGAGAAACTGAAGCTGTTTGAACGAGTTAAAGGAAACTTTGATGAAACAGCAAAACACATTAAGGTCCAGGCCCAACACACAGAGAGGGAGATTAAGGAGCAATTTAAGAACCTTCACCAGTTTCTAGAGGAGGAAGAGGAGGCCAGGATCACTGCTCTGAGGGAGGAAGAGGAGCAGAAGAGTCGGATGATGAAGGAGAAGATGGAGGCTCTGAGCAGAGAGATAGCAGCTCTGTCACACACAGTCAGAGCCACAGAGGACGAGCTGAGAGCTGAAGACGTCTCATCCCTGAAGAACTACAAGGTTACAGTGGAAAGAGTCCAGCAGCGCCCCCTGCTGGATGATCCACAGCTGGACTCAGGAGCTCTGATAGATGTGGCTGAATACCTGGGCAACCTGACCTTCAACATCTGGAACACGATGAAAGAGAAGGTCTCCTACAGTCCTGTGATTCTGGATCCAAACACTGCTCATCCAGAATTCATCCTGTCTGAAGATCTGACCAGCGTGAGTCATGGAGAGAGACAGAAGCTTCCTGAAAACCCAGAGAGGATCGACTATCACCGCTCTGTCCGGGGCTGGGAGGGCTTTAACTCAGGGATTCACAGCTGGGACGTTGAGGTTGGAGACAATACAGCCTGGTTTGTTGGCATGGCTACGGAGTCTGTCCAGAAAAAGGGACGAACAAAGTCTGGATTCTGGCAAATAGAGTTCTTCAGTGGTAAATACAGCACACGCCTGTTAGGATATCCACCCGGTGTTCTCCGAGTGAAGAAGAAGCTCCAGAGGATCAGAGTTCATCTGGACTGGAACAGAGGAAAACTGTCTTTCTTTGATCCTGACGCTAACACACACATTCACACCTTCACACACACTTTCACAGACAGACTGTTTCCATGCATAGGCACTTTGAATGAACTCCCCCTGAAGATGTCACAAGGCAAGATCCTTGTAACCAGAGAATGGATCAGTGAGAGATGATTGTGAGGATAAGCACAGAGGTGATGTCTCGTATTTAAAAGTACTACTGCCAAATTTAGATAACACCAGTTCTCTGTGTGGTCCTGAAATCCAAAAAAAAAATTGCACTTAAAGCTGACTTCCTATGTATCCTTAAAATGTTAAATATTAAATATATAAATATATATCTTAAATATTTTTTGCCTGCTGTAGACAGTTCCATTGGTTGTTGCATCTTTTGATTGCATACATACACTGTATTGTACAGTATCTGCCCACTGTCGTTGCATCATATGACCACTAGATGGCGCCCCAGACTGTGATTTGTTCAGCCTGAAAACCCTGAAGTGTAGAAACCTCGAGGTCAGTTTGTGGTTTTACTTTATTTGTTTCATATTTATTTTCTTTCTTCACCATGTTCTTTATCTATTTCCCTCCTTTCCTTCGTCATCCAATCTAAAAACATTAAAATGGCAGTGAGAGTAATCTAAACTCTCTGTCACTTTCCCGTTGGATACTTGGGAGCATTTTTACTGTTTTTAGCTGCCTGTTACTTATAATGGATTTTTTCCCCGCTGTGGTGGTGCTTCTTTTACTGAAGTAAAGGATTTGAATCACAGTCAGATGCCCCAGTGTTCTGTGTGTCTGAAATTCACATTTTCACACTTTAGGTCACATGTTAAAATTCACAGTTTTGTTCTTGCTGTCTCTGGCTCTGGCCTGGGGGGTAAGATGTTCTTAGTTAACCCTGATGAAGTCCTGCCAGGTTCACAAGGAGAGACTGTGACTTAGATCTGACTGATGGTCAAACTTCAGATAAACGTTTCACAAAGCTGCGTAGCTCTTGACTATCTTAAGTAAGACAAGATTGTGATAAATTCTCGATTGATTAAGATAAAGTTTGTGTCTGAAATTACTCCCTTTTTTACTCTATAGTGCACTACGTATACTGGCCGCCATTTTATTTGAGAGTGTAAATTTATCCACAACACGGTGCGAGTGGATGAAAAATGCAGTGTCCATCTCATGTGGCCTGTACAGCACTTTGTGCTGACAGTCTCACAGTGCAATGCTCTGCTAATGAAAGACTTCACCATTTACAAACTTATTTTACAGGGAAAATTCAGCGAGGTGTCTGACCCAAAAAGAAAAATAATTTTGAAAGACTTCAGTGGACAGGAACATCAAAGTCAAATAACTGACAATATCCTCGCTGCTGTCTCTAACAACTGTTTCCTCTCTCATGAATCTTTCCACAACCTTGTTAAATAAACCAGATATTATGAGCAATGTTTTGATCTTTTTGTGATCTTTTTCTTCAAAACTGTCTAACTTGACAAGTCCAAAATATCTTTATGATAAACTGGAAACTTCTCAATCTTTCTGTCAGATCACAAGTTTCATTTCCTCACCAATTTTGTTTGCGTGTGTGTGTGTGTTTTTGTGTGTGTGTGTGTGTGTGTGTGTGTGTGTGAATAAGTCAGTGAGTCTTTTTTCAGTCTAAGTCTTGATCTGGTCACCAGAGGAGGAAACCCCGTCCTTTCATTGCTCCAACTCTCCGCTGGTGAGACAGAAAACTCGGCTGGTGAGTAAAATATCGTCTCCCAACATTCAAATGTGCTGAATTACTGATGATGATAGAAATAAGACAATATTTTTGTTCAGTGTTTGTTTATGCTGCTCTGTCAACATTGGAACAGTAATCAACAGCAACTTAAATAAAAACGTACATAACCTACAGTAAAGGTTCACTGTGACGGCTGATCTTTCTGCAGTAAGGTTCAAACTTCTGCAGGTTGTTTTTCACAGAAATGAACTGAAATTAATGGTTGTCTGAAAGAAAAAAATAAATGGAAAAACCACTGGAATTATTTGAATTTTAAATTGAAATAAAGCTGTATAATAATCAAGTTAAATCAGATTAGATTTCATGGTCTTTATGGTGTATGGTGCTCAGTAATGGAAGAAGCTGTTAACTTTGTGTCTTTCTTCCAACTATTTTTTCCAGTCTTTACAGTGATGTGCTTTTATTTACATACTTTAGATTGTTTTTCTGTGTGAAGGCTTGATCTGTTTTTACGCTGATTTTCTTCCTTCCACACAGACATTGTCTTCGGTTCATTTCTATACAAAATAACTTGCAGGGACCTGAGTCTTGCAGCAGGGAGATAATCTACTACTGTTAACATTTAGTTTCCTTTATTGTTAAATTGTGTAACATCATCTGCCATTACACAATACAACAAAACAGCAATCTGTAGCTTCATATTTTACTGTTTTTACATTTACATATAGATTAAAAGATGTTATTGTGTATAAATTAGGAGCGTAGCCAGGAATGTATGAATATGAAGTTAAAATCACCCCGTCCTGACTGCAGTTTGTATTTTTTGTATTTCGTCTGTCCAGTTAACTGCTTATTATGTTTTCCTGTAAATTCTTCAAGGTCTAAATGATGTGTCAAAATCTCAAAACCAAACACGGTCAGAAATTAAATTCTGTTGGATTAAGGCTGTTTTAATTTATACACAATGGGTCTATAAATACTGGAAAATTCAATTAGCTATTAATTGTAGATTAGTTTCTAAAAACCCCAGGAAAAAAACACAGAGGTCATGACCTCAGTGTAAAGAACAGATACTTCATCATCATCATCACCATCATCTTCTTCTTCTAAATACCATTAACAGTTAACTCAGGTGTTTTGGACCATGGGAGGTCATTATGGGCTGGTGGTTCTGGTGGGCGTGGCCTTGCTTCTGACGACCGGCCAATGTGACACAAGTTGCGGTGGGAGAGACGGCCAGCCAGGAGTGGCAGGGACCCCGGGCAGAGATGGATGGCATGGAGTGAAGGGAGAGAAAGGACAGCCAGGTAAAAAATAATAATAATAATAATAATAATAATGTGCAAACACACAACAGCTGCTTCCTTTGTCCTTGTGTCTAATCACACTGTGACAAAACTCTTCAATATATTATAAACCCAAACATGTGTCCCATTCTCCCTAATGGGGAATGAGGCTGTACAGAGTTCACATAGGTGCTGATTGATCGATTGATTGATTTGTTTACAAATTTGATTAAAAGTTGAATAAATGTTGTTGTTGTCCTGTTTTCTCCTCTGATATTTATTAGTCACGAGGCTGCTGTTAGTTTCATTAAACACCTCCCAGATCACACCGGTTAGTTGTGTTACTGTTATCTGACACCTAAATTCTACATGTGTATATATAATCTATTATAAACCATTCACATCCAATACATTTCACTGTCAAACAGCCCCTTTAATTCAGAAAAGTCATCCATGTTTGAGAGGCACATAACTGGAAATAGTAGTAACACTGAAAAATTAGGGGGTATGTTCTCATGTTCTCCCTGTGGAAACGACTCCCCTTGGATCCGACATCTCACATCAGCACTACGATCATAAAATATCAAACACCGTCCCGCCCTAATCATTTGTCTCGTTTGTCTCCAGCTGCGGTGGTCGATGATCCGGTGGACGTGGGCGTCTTACTGAGGCTGAGGGGGGAGATGGGAAGTCGTGGCTTGCAAGGAGCCATGGGTCCTAAAGGTTATCAAGGAGATCTGGGAGCAGCGGGTCTCCCGGGACAACCCGGCGGCCCCGGCGCTGAAGGGAAGAACTTCGGCGATGGTAATGACATGACTCCTGACCCCACAGCCTCATGCTCACATACAATGTATATATGTAATTACATATAGTTTATATCAGCTCAATACAAAACAAAATAGCTGACAGGACAGATGATAACTGTGTCAACAAATCACCTCCATTATAAAAGAGACTTGACTGTTAGCAGGACTCTTCCAACTGCAAATATGGTAAATTATTACTCTCTGTATTATGACTTTTTTCAACCATGAAGGTTTTATGTTTGTAAAACTTTCCCAGAGCTACTAACTACTAATGTGCATGTGCAGTGGGACGCACGACACACGTATCCAGCTGTTCTAATACATCCAATAAAACTTACATCACAATGAACACATACTGAGTTTAAAGACCTTCTTAGTCAGATACTGTTTATATCCTGAAAGATTGTGTGTAATTATATAAAACAATTATAAAACAATTATGTTACCGTTATGGATAGGTTGTCATTTGTCCTGTTGATTGGTTGTCAAACATCAAGAAGGCGGGTTCTATCAAGTATCTCATATAACCTCTTGTAATGGCACTGAGAGTACAACTTGTATTGTGTGTGTGTGTGTGTGTGTGTGTGTGTGTGTGTGTGTGTGTGTGGTCGTGTTTGTGTGTGTGTCCTTTCTGCCTATAGGGCAGCACTCCCTTCAGCAGGCCCGTTCAGCCTTCTCGGTGATCAGGACTGATAGCAGTTTTCCTCGCTTCACACAGGTTCAGTTTGTCGTCCGTCACTCCTCTCTGTCCCTCAGCTTGTTTCTACATGTTTAAAAATCTGCAGTGTTTGTATGAATTAAAAATGTTCGTTTCTTTAATGTCTGAACGTTGGATAGTTTTATTTTTTTCTGGTCAGGTTTTGAGATACCACTGTCTTTCCAGAAATAGTCCCTGTTTAGTCTGGATAATCCACAGACCTCAATGTCAACAGTTTCCATAGGAACTACCAACAAAATTGTTCCTTTAAAAATGTTCAGAGTTTATTTTCATCACATAAATTTAATTGGAAAAATATATAAATACACAGCAGCACAGTCGTTCACCTGTTTTCTTTTCAATTTTTCAGGTTGTATCACTTTATTGTTGATCTTATACTGTGTATGTTTGTGTGTATGTGTGTGTGTTTGTGTGTGTGTGTGTGTGTGTGTGTGTGTGTGTGTGTGTATCAGACAGTAACCTACGACAGCCCGGCTGTGGTCAACAAGCCTGGGGACTTTAACACGGCCACAGGTTACTTCACCTGCAGAGTACCTGGTGTTTATTACTTCTCCTTCCACTCTATGGCCAAGGTAACACACTGTTGTCTGTTCTATGGCTGCTCTTCTGTCTATGAGAGGAGACGCTGACCATATTGTCATTTTGTAAGACATAACATACAGGTTAGACATCAGGATGTGTTTTACAGCTCAGTACAGTTGACAGCTCCGTCTTCGTGCTGCGTTACAGCTGTTCTGTGTTTTGTAGGTCAACATGTGTCTGCGTATAGCCAGTGAGGCTCTGTTCAATATGCTGGGATTCTGTGATTACAACAGGAACAATGACCAGGTGAGTTTCAGAGCTTCAGGACCACAGAGCTCGAGAGGAGGAAGAGGAGGGAAACTCTTTGATAAATTATTCTGAAAAGAGGAAGTCCACTGGACTGTGTTTCGGTTTCTCTCTCAGCTTAGCCTCAGTTCTTACCGTCGTGATTCTGTTTTTATCTGCAAGTCTCACCTTACACTTTTAAACCTTTATCTAACTTATCCTGATTGTGAGACACATATTTCATCGACAAACAGCGACTGTGATCAGATCCTTACCTTGATATGATGTTAATACAGGTGAGTTTTCAAACACCACTTATATTGCTCACCAGGAAGCCTCATCAGTTGTAGATGAATGAGATCTATTCCTCTGCAGTGGCAGTTAAAGCAACACATTGGCCCATTGACACCTGTGCTGTATTCACGATATAAAGCCACGAGGCCATGTCATGTATGTATAGTGACAGCTGAGTGTTGTCATGAAGACGTGACGTGATCGGCTGTGTTGTGTTTCAGGTGCTGTCAGGTGGCGTGGTTTTACAGCTGTCAGCCGGACAGAGGGTTTGGCTCGAGTCCTTTAAGGACCAGCAGCAAGATACTGATCAACGAGACACACGAGACAAACTGATCATCTTCAACGGCTTCCTGCTTTTCTAAAATCCAGTTCAGTTGTAGAGCTGGAGTCGGTGCAGAAAACCAGCAGCGCTTCATGAATTCAGCTTCTAAAAATCCTCTGATTCCAGATCACATTTCTCAAAGTTGTTTTTAGAAGGACAATTTACCATTACAGTAATGTTTGTGAAACTATTACTCATGTTTCCTTTGCCTGTAAACTCACAGGTAACTTCAACTGATTTGTTTCCTTCATATTGATGCATGTAAACCCTCTCAAGTTTGACGTTGTGTGTGAATGCTACTGAAACAACATTAAAGTTTATTATTGACTGTTGGTTTGTTTGGTACGATGACTCGCATAATTTCATTACACAGCTTTTAGAGACAATCACGAACATCATGAATTAAAATCACATGCCAGAGTTTTCTTTCAATAACCGCCAAAGTGCAGCAGTTCATCAGGAAGTGAAGATGTTCAAAAACGTCATGTAATATTAAAAAATCCTTTTTTAAAATCATGGATGGTTTATTCCTGACTTTCTACCAAACTTGCTTAAGTGTTCTGATTTTGACAAATAGACAAAGACGACAACAAACTCCTTGGTAATTTTCCTGTCTCTGCGAACACAGGTACAAACAGGGACGTCTCTAAGCGCATAAATAGATCAAGATCTTCCGACATCCACAGAGAAAACTTCAATATATAAACATACAAACATAAAAAGCAGATCTGTTTGACCTCACTGCATTGAACGTCGTACAGAGGGGAAGATGGAAATTTGGGAAATTTCCTGTTCCGCTTCCAGTCTTTATGCTAAGCTAGGCTAAACGTGCTGGACTTCGCTCTGTACTGAACCAACAGAGATGACACTGATTTCCATCTTGTCCAAATGTCGTCGACGTCCGTAACAACTGTAAACACCAGCTATCAGAATTTAGCCAAATGTTGATTTTATTGTAAACATTGCAGACCTCCATTAGGCTGAATGAAATCTGTTTCTTTTGATTTATATCGCATAAAAAAGTTTCATGTGACCCTCTGAAAGTTGTAGAAGTGAAACATTTCTGGTTTTAAACACTTCTTCTTTTAGGTAATCCCTCGTCTTTTGTCACTCTGGAACGGCCTCAGTTGACGCCTTCCTAACATCAGTGTGTGTGTGTGTGTGTGTCTTTTCTTTTTTAAGTTTGGTTAACTTGCTGAAACTGCTTCTCAGAAGAACAGGGTTAAAGGTCCTGAACACTCGGAGAAGAAACTGTTTGTATCTCTTCTTCTACAACAGTAACATTTCTGACAATCGTAGGGAACAATAGTGGCGATGGTTGGCTGTAAAAAAGATTTACAAATGTTTTCGTTTTATTAGACAGGAAATACATTGAACATGTTCATCAGGACTTAAAGGATACAACTGATGATATTCTACATTTTTGTTATTGTCCACCGATCCCATGAAAAGGCCACAGCCTTATTCTTAAAGTGCCCTACATGAGTAAATGTCCACTATGTGTCTAACACCCCTGTCCAAGTGTACTCTTGGTGTCCAGCTGTTTTCAGCTGGTTTTGGTCCCTTTCTTCCAGTGAAGAGAAATCTTAATGCTCCAACACGTAACGATATTTTAGTATATGTTAGCATACATCCATGTCGCAGAGGTTACCATCAGTTTTCCAATGATCCAGATGAAAAATATTTTATCTACTGCCTATGTCTACCATGCTGCAACTGTGTGTCCTCTCCAGGTAGCTGGTGGGCTGCCATCTTTGTTTTCACAGCTTGGGAAACGAGTAGAAATCTGTTCATCATTCAGTGGATGAAATCTTTTCAGTGTTTTTGAACGACCTTCTGGGATCTTGCAGACAAACCAGTGGTTGTCTCTGTGACTCAAATGTTTGATAAAACATGTGAGAGGCACAAACTTTGTGGCAGCAGTTTGGGAAAGTTCTTCTTTCCTGTTTCATGCCCCTGCGCACAAACCCAGGTCCCTAAGAAATGTTTTTCCCAGTTTGCTGTGAAAAGACTGAACTGCACAAAACCCTGGAGCTCGACCCCACCCAACACCTCTGGGATGACCTGAGACGCCGACTGTGAACTGTGAACCAGAATCAGTGTTGAACCTCACTGATGCTGTTGCGGCTGAATGGGAGAAAATCCCTGCAGCTAGGATCCAAAGCCAGAGCAGTGGAGGCTGTTACAGCACATGTTGAATTCTCACATACGAATTAAATGTTTGAGTGTCCGCATACTTGTGACCATGCTCCGAACTTTAGCCTCGTTTTGTGTCTCAGTTATGAATATCTTAGAACATATGGAGCCACAAAAGGCTGATGAACGATAGAGGAGGTACTTTATTCTCTCTCTCTGTCTCTCTCTCTTCTTCCATCTCTCAATAACTTCCCTAAATTGCAGAACTACAATCAGAAAGCTCAGAGAATAATTTCCGAAGTAAAAGCTGCTGAATCTTTGGTTTTGTGTTCCTCCTCGGGCGGCTGCAGGACTCAGAGCTTCACTTCAGTTTGTGTTGAACTGGACGTGGTGGGTTTTATTTTCCTGTCTGTTCTCTCAGGTGAGTTTTTTATTCATCTTTTACATCTGTGTGTTGATGAAGTTTTAACAAATGAAAGAATCTGCTTTTGTTAAAAATTCGATCTCCTGTTTCTCCTTCATCATCATGATTGTGTGTTTTTGTGTAAAGAGGACGTTGATATTTGAGCTGTTGGATCGTTGCTCACAGTTTGTTTGTTATCATGAAGAATAAGTTCATTACTGTCAGCAGATGATTGAGTTGTTCAGATGTTGCTTCTCTTCTTCACCTCCTCTTTGTCTCCTCTTCTTCACTTCCTCCATCTTCCTCTTCACACTTTCGCTCTTCTCCTCTTTCCTCTTTGCCCTCTACTCTCCTTTCCTCTTCCCTCACCTCCTCGCCTTTGCTCTCCTCCTCCTCCTCTCATCTTTCCTCCTTTTTTCTCCCCTCTGTTCTTTCCTTGTCTCCTCTCCTTCTACCCTCTCTGTCCCATCCTTAACCTCTCCTTCCATATCCTCCTCTCTTCTCTTTTTGTCTTTCAATCATCACCCCTCTTCACCCATCTTTTCCTCTCCTCTTTCCTCCTGTCTCATCCTCCTCTCCTCTTTCCTTGTCTTCTCTCTTTCCTTTGTCCACCCATTTTCCTCTTCCCTAATCTCCTCTTTTCTCCTAATCTCTCCTCTTTCCTCCTCTCCTATCTTTTCTTCACCTCTCCTCATTTTTATGTTTCTTATTTCCTTTCATCCTCTCCTGTCTTAATTTTCTTTTTCTCCTCATCTCCTCTCCCTCTCATCCCATCTTCCCTCTTCTCTTTTCCTCTTCTCGTTTCCTTACATCTCTTACTTTGCTCCTTTACTTCTATCCTTTCTTCCTTTCCTTATTCTCCTCCCAACTCCTCTAACCTTATCTCTCCTCATCTCCTCTCCTCTCTGTCAGGTTCCCCATCATGCTCCATCATTTTTTTCTCGTGATTGGAGCCTTGATCTCATTGGCTGCGCCCCTGCTCGCCTCCATGGAGTCCTGCCCAGCAACAGGGATGCCCGGGATACCAGGTATGTGCATTCATGCATGTACTGTTGTCAGTGTGTCAGTGTCGGTGTGTGTATATATTTTTTTTAATGTTTGTGTTTGTTTATCTTCGTTTCCATCCTCAGGTATGCCCGGTCTGCCCGGCAGAGACGGTCGTGACGGAGAGAAAGGAGAGAAAGGCGACCCAGGTACGTCCACAGAGTTGGTTTAGGAGCAGCGACACTGACTCCCCTAAAGTCTGTGCACAAATACAGAAAGGAAGAAAACATGAATGCCTTGAAAGCAACAGTAGATCTTTTGAATAAGTCACCCACAAACCTTTTAGACCCTTATCCTTAAAAACATTTCACTGAATTAAATCACGCTGCTGAAATCATTTTATTCATGCCAAGGTACATTTGTTCCTGTTTTACCTGCAAACACAACAAGCAACAGCTTCATTGCAACATACAGAAACATCACCATGTTGTTTATGACTCACAGCATCATAAAAAAAAAATATAATCATAAAAAACCACACTCAGATATTGGCACCGTGGACCCAGTCTGCAGTTTTTAGAGAATCTATGAAGGTGCAATACAGAACAATTCTGAGAGTTCATGACATGTTCATGACAAGTAAAATAAAAACTATTTAACTAACTAAATATAAACTGGTTTTTATCTTTGTGCATTAATCCATATTTGCATGAAAAAAAAAACACAAAATAAGTGACTTTTAATACAGAAACTAGAAGAAGGAAGCTGTCTCTGAGAGTTAATGCTAATAACGCGCATGCTGAGAAGTATGCTAACGATGCCAACTGGCAAATTAGTAGCATAAAAACATGTGCTATTAGCTTAAAAAACAGAATGATTTCCGTTCAGCAGGAGATTAATTCAGCTGATATCGAATCACAAAATCTGATTAAACTGTAAATTCTGATTTGTTTTTGACTTTTCCTTCAGCAAACTCTCGCTCTTCCATTTCGCGTCAGTGGACAGGGTTAGGTTAAACAACTGAGATACAAAACAAATGAACGAGTTAACTGCTGAGCTTTGGTAGCTTCTGGTTGGTACGTGTATTTCTGATCTTTGGACAGAGTTACCTGTTTCCTGATGCTTCTTGTCTTGTGCTAATGTGACCTGACTCCTGCTCCATATTTAACACACACACATGAGACTGACCTTGATCTTCTCATCTAACTCATCCGTCAGAAAGAAAACACATATTTCCCAAAATGTTGAACTATTCCTTTAATCTGTCAGACAGCAGGTCGGTGTGGCTGGTTATTACATATAATGACCGGCCTGTTGTTGATGTCTGCAGGAGTGGAGTGGCAAGGCGGCCTCGGCCCACAGAAGGGAGAGAAGGGGGAGCCGGGGCTGATGGGATTTGATGGTAAACGAGGTCAGAGCGGGGAACCAGGGCAACCAGGGAAACTGGGGCTTGCCGGACCTCCAGGAGAACCAGGAGAACCCGGGTATGTAATAAGACATCACACTCAAATGACTGAGTGTGGCCCCAACCCCAGACCCTCAAGGGGGCCATCTGCCCCAGATTCACTGTGTGGAAACACGTTTAATAAACTGAATGATGTTAACTGTATGAAACGGAAAAGACAATTCCTGCTTTTTTTGCCTGATCTTAAGACCTTGTCTTGTAGAGGGCCCAAATGCCCAGTGAATGTCTTGATCACATGGTGCATATTCTTAAATTATGTTATCATTTCATTAAACTAAATCAGGGAGCAACAGGGAACAACAGGGGTTTAATCAGGGCCGGCAGTTTACAGGTTAATCCAGCTCTGGGCCTCACTCCATGTTGTATCTGTGGCTGCAGGTCTACTGGAGCCATGGAGAAAGCCGCCTTCAGCGTGGCCAGAGGAACCAATGAATACCCAGACAAAGCCAGCGTCATTCGGTTCACCACAGTCATCACCAACATCAACGACGACTACAACACCGACACAGGACGCTTCAGGTGAGAACACCATCGACTTTCTGGTCATATTATACGGAAAGTGATGACAGTAGTTTTTATGACAAGTTTGTATCATCAAATAAAAAACTTTGGACTGTGGATATTTGTTATTTTTATATCAGTAAATGATTTTAGATTATTAGGATTAATTTGGATTAGACAGCTGAGCTAGCAGCTCTGTGAGGCTGCATTTAGATGCTTTGCGCTAATGCTAACATCAGCATTCTCATACGCTCTCTAACACAGTCATATCCAGCTAATGTTTACCATGTTTTCATCTTAGATTAGCATGTTAGCAGGTTAACAATTGCATTAAACACAAAGTAGAGCGGAGGCCGATGGGAGTGTCATTCGTTTTGGAGATATTTGGTCACAAATCAAAGGAGAAAAAGTCAACAGATCACCAAAGTTATTAATTCAGAGTAGTTGTGTGCACGTCCACAAACCTCAGTGGGACAGGTTCAATTAGCAACATTTCTACCAACTACATGTCTTCCTCAGGCGCCTCATACCATCTCCAAAGTTATTACAGTTCATCCTGAAGGGGACATGAATGTCTGTCCAAAATATCATGACAAGTCGTTCTACAGTTTTTAAAACACTTCACTCAAAACCAAAAATGTTAAACTCATGGTGCCGCTCATGGTGGTTCCTCCTGGGACCAGGAATCTGGACCAAAGTGGTGGACTCACCAAAAGACTGACGTTACTATCCATGGAGACATGCTATTAGCTAGCATGGCTAATAATTATCCAACAAATCCACTCACAGAAGTGTGTGTGTTGTAGGTGTCGGGTCCCGGGAATCTATTACTTTGTGTTCCACGCCTCTTTGGAGGACCGACTGTGTGTGCTGCTGAAGCTGGACAACACACTGCTGACATCCTTCTGCGATCATCGCCGCGGGAGGAGACAGGTACGAGCATGAAACAGTATTACACATTCATTTTTATCACATTATTCTTCCTCCCAAAAAAGATAAATGAGCCATCTCTGGTGTTTAACTGCATCGTGTTATTAAATCCGTTCCAGGTGACCTCGGGCGGCCTGGCGGTCTACTTGTCAAGGGATCAGGAGGTTTGGCTGGAGACCAAAGACTACAGAGGGATGAGAGGAAAACCGAGCGGTTACAGCATCTTCTCCGGCTTCCTGCTGCACCCTCACTGACCCAAAACCCCCTTCGCTTTTTACGAAACGTCTTTCCAGCAACACTTCAAGACTGAAACTGCAGGCACAATAAAGTCCTCCCTTCCTCCTTCCTACTGACTCTTTCACCTTTTCAAAAAATACATACTCGTTACTTCTCAGTTTCACTTTTCATTTACCACAAAAACACTTTTCAGTAGAGCTTGTGATCTGCAGCGTAATTTTGTTGCAGGAATCAGGCACCAAAATACTTACTGCTACTTAAATATAGGTACAGTGGGAAAAAAAATAAATTTCAGACCCAGAGTTTATTTTAATGTGTGTGTTTATATTACAATACACTTTGGTCACTTTTCAGAAAGAAGGGATTTGTCTCCACTGGTGATTGGGGTTCTGTGTTTGTTTATCACCTTAAAACAGATTCATCACTTAATGCACAGGGCTGACTTTTTTCCATCTTTCTCATCTTCATTGAATCTTTGCATTTTACAGTTGAATGTATCATGCATCATATATCCGATCTGATTCACGTGTTGATTGTATCTCCTCCGTCTGAAGGCGAACACATTATTTGAACCATGAAAACCCAATAAACCCAAATAAAGAGCTGATAAAAACCTGAATCCTTTGTGTTTGTATGTAATGTCTCATTTTCTAAGTATTTCTTAATGAACAGACTTAGTTTATTTTAATAATGTCAATGTCAATGTGAATAGCCACAGATGAAAACAACGAGAGAGTTGAAAACGAGACTTTAACAGAGAGTGAACCTGCAGCACTGGTACATTTTCTTTTTCTGTGTTCACAAAGTGACTCTTGGTTAATTTTCAATTTCTTAAGAAACTACCTGAACAGACGCTCGCCTCTAGATATGACCTGATGACTTTAGCCCTCTATAACCCCACACTTCTCATTATTACTCTGTGGATACACTCGTGCCAACGCTGTCCACTTCTACTGTTCCTCCACCACACCAACCTGTTTATGCCTCATTACATGCTAAGTTCTCAGTATTCTTATTGAGGATCTAATGTTCATGTGGTGAACGGGGGATTAGGTCTCTAAATGGAGACGTATGTGTCTCTGACCGAATTTATATCTCTGTGTTTTCAGGTTTGGTAAATACATGTCAGGTTGAAGTTGCTACCTGCAACTTTTTCATAAATGTACATTCAGAGCACTTGGTTAATGTTAATGATTAACCAAATGATTGCGGTCTGGTTTCTCAACCACAGTGTTTTTGTGGTCTAAACCACAGACAGGACTGTGGATGTGATGCCTCGTCTCTGGTGTAACTATTGTGGTTTGTACAGCCGCCATGCTCCCAAACACACCTCCATTCACCCATTCAAAAATACACTTCTTACAGAACATGTTTGCTTTTGCAGTTAAATTTGTATAAAAACATAATTTCTTGGAGACGGGGTTGTATTATTATTTGGAGTTACAGGTTTCCCAAAGAATACCTTGTGCAGGTGAAGGCAACTAGAATCAAGATTCCTCCACTAACAATGAAAACAAGTTTATAGTTAATAATTACTAAGTGTAAATTAATTTAATGTCTATTGCTGAAAAATATAGATCATAAATAGTAATAAACATAGAGTTTGGGATGACATGACACAAAAACAGGGTTAGAATGAAAAAAAATGAAAAGAGGATCAGAAAATTACAAACTGGCATATTTCACAGGATGTAATTATTAAAAATACACATCAGCTCTTTGCTTATAGATATTGTTGAGGAAATTAAACATTTTGTGGAACAGATACTGACGTCCCGACTGAGGTTAAGAACTTCAGAAACACACTGCCAGGAAAAGAGTTTGTGTCTCAGGCACCAACAAAGAGGAAGTTCAGAGGAAAAACAGAACAAAATGTAAATTTGGAGGAAAGATTTTTTTTTAATCATATACATTCAATGATGCTTCATCATCAATTCTTCCTCAGGTGGAGTTTTCCTGACTTCTTGTTAAACTGTTTCACTTCCACTGATAAGAAAGTTGTTTTGTCAGATAAATACAATAAGAAAACAGATCTACAGGAAAAGTCATCAAACTCTCAGAGGTGAAACTGCTGCAGGAAATTGCTAAAATGCTGCTTATATGCTGATGATGCATCAGTATTAACAGGCTAAAAATATAAACTACATAATAATATGACGACTTTTACTTCTGATACTTTAAGCATATTCAGTCGATAAAATTGTAATTTGAAAAAAGTAAAAGTACTTGCAATGGAGTATTTTTACATTACATTGTGGTATTGATACTTTTATTTAAGCTATCCAATTAATTTAGCGTTAACGTTCTTTAGCTTGTAAAGTTTGTAAACTTTATGCAGGCTACTGCTAATCTGTAATAATACATCACAACTCATTTGTTGCTCAGATTCTGTACAAATAATCTGAATCTACAAAATAACCAGCAACTAACTAAAGCTGCCAATAAATGTAAAAAGTAAAAAGTAGAATAACTCCCTCTGAAGTGTAGTGGAGTAAAACTATAAAGTAACATAAGATGAAATTTATTGGTGTAAAGAAAAAAACTGTACTTAAGGACTTTAAAAAAATAAAAAATAGATTTGCCTCTGAAATGTGAGTAGAAGTATAAGTAACATGAAACGTGAAATGAACATACTCAGTACCTGAATTTAAATGAACTCTGTTATTCCATCACTGGCTGCAGCAAACAGAGTTTTTTCTTGTTTCCCAGATATTGAGCACCAATAGAGCAGCGACGTTTGTCTCTTAAACTGTTTCACTTCCTGTTTTTTTCTGACTGAGCTGCTGCTGTCGCTGTGAAGCAGAACAGCTCTTCGCTCTTCGCTCTTCATCAGCTTATCACTCCACCTCAGGACGAGTGACTGCACTACCTGCAAATGGTGAGACCTTTCTGTCCTTCGGAAACCAAAGACCAGGCAGAGACAGAGAGAAGTCTAGAGAGAGAGAGAGAGAGGAAATCACTCATTCAGACAGATGCACTGTTGATACAGAAGATATTGTACAGTTATATCATATTTCTTGCTGAATGTTTCTTGATGTAATCTTCAAACATAGTTAAGTATCATTTTCTCTGTGGGTCATAAGAGTCAGAGCTTCTGTTGTCCTGGGCTGGATGTCTGAAAATGTCATATATCTAAATTTAAAGTGAGATCTTAAGTCATTAATTTGTCTTAAATAATAACTCAATTTGAACATTGTATATCGTATTATATATATAATTCGTAGATAATGTGGTCAAACATTCAGCACAGTCCTTAAAACCTGTCAACTCTGCACAAATGTGTCTTTTCTATGTGCAGTTAATGTATTTGTATAATGTGTATATGTTGTTTTTTGTGGCTTTTACTGATTAGATTTCTGATTATAATAATTTTAACTGTTCATGTCGATGTTCCCAACATCCAATGTTCACATAACAGTGGTGAACGGAAACAAGACAACACTAAACATTAGAAACATTAATTCACAGTCTTTTGCTGATTATGATGGAAACTTGGTTTGTGTATCTGTGTCTGTGTCCAGGCCCTCCGGTGGCTGAGCTGCAGTACTGCAGTGTTGCTGCTCTTGGTTCACGTCGCCCCGGTCGTCGCACAGACGTCCTGTGGAGCCCCAGGGATTCCTGGGATACCGGGCACCCACGGGCCCAATGGCAGAGACGGTACCAAAGGAGAGAAGGGAGACCCTGGTGAGCTCAGAGTGAACATGAAAACATCAAATACATTTACATCTTCTGTTCACGTTTTTCTTCATGTTGTCACCAGCTCTTTTCTGACAAAATGTAAATGTAAATCAACTCAAGTGTCACATGCAGCTGCAGGTCATTAAACCTGTTTTGTTAAGTTCAGTGAACTTCACTCAGCTGGCACATTTTTACAACTTTGAACAAATCATTCAACTTTATTAAACTATTAAACTATTAAACTATATCTGCAGCATCTTTTGTTGTGCTGCACGTGTGTTGTCAAACTGATGAAGATACTTTTTCATTTCATTGTGTTTATGTTCTATTTAGTTGCAGTGAGAGACCTTGATGCAAAATTAAAATGACGAAACATTTCCCTTTATTACAATAACGCAGGTGGTGCACTACTAGTTTTTTATAATAGTTTTTTTGTAGACTGCAGTACAGATTTTCAGTTTACAGCTAAAATAAAATACCTATCTTTCATCTTTCAGCTCATACTTTCAACCTGGTGACATAAGTGTCATTTTGTTGTTTGTTTGTCTGTTTGTTTTTGTATGAGCAGGTGAGTCAGGCCAGCCTGTCAGGGGCCAGAAGGGGGGGCCGGGTCTGCGGGGCCCCCCGGGACGGCCTGGGATGAAGGGGGACGTGGGTCTGCCGGGGCCCCCCGGATATCCAGGCCAGCCTGGGGAGAAGGGAAGACCCTTCAACCCCTCCAAACAGGCGAGAGCCTTCTTCTCCCAAAAACGTCTGTTACCACAGTCACCAGAGATCGACACAACCATGAACTTCAACAGGTCGGTGACGGTGTAAAGTCAGAGAGAGAGAGCAGGAGTGGTGTTTAATGTGACGTGATGTAAACTAATGGGACGGGGAACAGAGAGAGGAAGGTTTGATTGGACCGGTGAGGTTAAAGGGCGGGATCAATCAAATATCTGTGACAGTTTCATGAGTTCTTATTTCCAGTCTGAGTTCACTCAAAACTTGGTCTAAAATCACCGAGTGTCTCTCTATAATATGAAATATTCATGAATAAATAAGCACCAAAGTTAAGTTGGAAAAACAAAAAATCTTTTTCGAAGCGAGACAAAGGTACGTGACATCACTGTTCTCCAGCTGAGCCTCGCCCACATGAAGCCAGTGAGAAGAGTCTCTTAACTGACACAAACAAAACTGTAACAGATTAAGAAAATACGATTTCAGTGCCTTTATGGTTGAACTGGTTTCACCAACAAGCACCAACATTGTCAAACACTAAAACAGAAGGAAAAAACAAAGATTCTTAACATTTTGTGGGACATTTATTGTTTGTTATTGTTGTTATATTGGTGTGTTCTTCTGTATTTAGTCTTTTATTTTGATCTGACTGAACGATAAATGGTGAGATTTGCTGATTTCGCAAAAGACACAATTTACAAAACTCTGTATTCCTAAAGAAAAAAGAAAAAGAAACAAAACTATGAGTCTGTAGCCAAGCTAGTGTTTCTGTGAGGCTGCAAATAGGTACAACAGAGCTTTGTGTTAAACACTCAAAGCATGCTAACATGCTAACAAGATGCTCACAGTAACAATGCTAACATGCTAATGCTAAGATGGTGTTATATTTACCATGTTTCCCATATTAGTTAGCACTTAATACAAAGTACAGCTGAGCCTGATGGGAATGTCATTCATTTTGCAGGTATTTGGCCACAAACCAATGTACTGGACAAATTAAAACGCTGACCAGTTGATGGCGCTAGATAAAAGTCACTAAAATAATTACATTTCATCCCGAAAATCTTTTTGATGACAAAACATAAAATAGTGAATAAACACTGAAATGTTTGTGTCAACTTCCCACAGCGATATCTTACCGAACCTGGATCAACAGTTTCAAGGAGTTTCGCTGACAAACGGATCGTTCGTATGCGTCATCAAAGGCGTCTATTTCTTCAGTTACCACATATCAGCAAAGAGCAGAGTGAGTCCGACTTCAGCTTGTCTTCAAGAGTTCATCTAGTCGTTTATTACTCCAGTACTTTACTTCTTATGTCACTCATACCTTTGATCAGACTCTACAGGTTTACCCAGTTTCTTTTCTTCTGTAGTAAAAAATACTTTTCAGGTGCTTTTTGGTCCAGAATGGAGAGCAGAAAGGTTTCCGGGTATGAAGTCTTTGCTCGTTTAGTTTTCTTCTTACAAAAGCACAGATACTTTTTACATCAGGTCTCTTTCCTCCGCACCCAGGAAGGTTTGCTGCTGTGCCATGAGTTTTAAACTTACTATGATGCTGCCTAACGTGTGTTACCCTCCTGTTTCCTGTTCCTTTTCCTTGGTTCCTTGCATGTATAAATATATTTCCACTGTAACTTTCAGGCTGTGCTCTGAAAATGTACTGTAGTTATTTCTGCCCCTGACTATATTCATCTGATCCTCCAGGTGTGTCTGAAGCTGCTGAAGGGCAGCGACACTCACATGACGCTGTGTGACATAGCCGAGGGCTTCCTGGTCACCTCCGGCTCGGCGGTCCTGGAGCTGGAGGTCGGGGACACAGTCTCACTCCAGGCAACCAGGTACAACAACATCGTGACGAGTCAGAGCAGCGCCAGCCACACCTTCACCGGCTTCCTGATCTTCTCCACCGCCTAGATCCGCGGCCTCTCACCCACACACGCAGTCAGAGGGAATAAAATGAGACTTTTAGTGACATTTACAGCAATCAAGTGAAATATGTGTTTTCTGTAATCCAACAGCAGAATTAATAAAGGTTAGCTCAGCGGCCGCGTGTTGCATGTTTTAGCCTGTTACAGTCAAAACAAATCACATGTACTTTAAATTCCTGATGTGCATTTTTAAAAAAACATAACACATTTTATATCAAACTCCAACCTTTCCAGCAAAAATCCATTTCAGTGAGACATTCAGAAGATTTATTCAAGTGTTTTAAGATCAGTTAAAGGGACAGTCTGTAATCCAAATATAAACAAATTGCCTCGCCTTCAAAAATGAAAGCACAAGACTGAAATCTGCTACTGCTTCCATACTGACTGACATACTCTTCATACATTATACCACTCTAACATTAAACAACTAAATCTACATCAGTAATGTTTGTGATTCTGTTGTGTTATTCTATGAGCACTTGAGAAACACACTTTCTTTAAAACTCTTTTATTATACACATTGACAGATCAACTTGTACGTTCTTGGTTTTGGTCTTTTTATGGGATTTGTTTACAAATCTTTTTTTAATAACCTTGACTTCTTCTAAACTCTCTGAGGAGGTTTATCATGTGAAAACACACCTGGGATCAAACAAAGTAATAAAACTACACTGCTATTATGACTGATTAGAAATAAATGATTCAGTGTTGTGGTGTGTAACATTTCCTCCAGGTCACTGTTTAGAAACACGGAGATATCAGGTGTCGAGATGAAGTGACTCACTCTGACTGATCCCAGGCCAGGAGTTCATTAATTATCCATCACACAGTATCAACTTACAGGACATTTAAACTTACAGCTGTGTGGATGGTAAACAAACAGTGTTACAGGAAGTCAAGGATTTCTGATCAGATACATTCCCTTGTTTTGTTATGGCATTCTCTAATGCCAAAGTTTTATGTCTTGCCCCCAAAAGTTGCCATTTGTCATGATCCCAGAATAGTTTATGATCCCCTAAAATCCCCAAATGACCCGACCTTTGGCCAATAAAACAAAAACATCAAGCTGCTGGCGTCTGATGGACTTCAGCCCAGCGTGTCGGTGGCTGATGGGCTGCTGAACACACCGTTCCTGGCGTAGAAGGTGCTCTTCACCACCGACGACCTGGCACGGGACGGAGTTCGGTAATCCAGAGTGTAGTCACCTGTGGGTCCGGGCAGACAGCGTTACTGTGGGGGAAAACGTACTGTTCTCTGCATGCTAACAACACAGTGTGCTCACTCCAGAGGCAATGGTAGAAAATTTAAGGAAGGCCAAAAGCTGTTATAAATTTTACCCTAGTTTTTATGTATTTCAAATATGTGGCCAGTACAAACACTAGCTATCACCTAGGTTACCTAACGTTGTACTACAGCGCTGCCTCTTTGGAGACATTCATGTTCCCTTCAGGATAAAGTGACTTTTGGACTAGTGCCGTCATCAGCAAAATATTTGTCCATACATCCAATATTTGGGTGTATGACCAAATACCTGACATTTCCCATGAGCCTCAGCTGTGGTAATTAACACCTGTAGACTCTTACTCTTGTTGAATCTAGAACAGGATGTAATAGAAGATACAGCTTCTGTTTGACGTCTAACCGTGGAGCAGACAGTCCCTCCATCTTACCCAGCCTCCACCCGTACTCCCAGGACGAGAGCACGGGAAAATCAAACTTCTCCTCAGGTCTCATCTGTCCACGTCTGTGCAGGTACAGACTCCGCCCTCTCCCCTGCACAGGACATTTTGTTTTTAATTATTTTGTAAATATTTTCTGTTCAAACAGCAGAAATATAGTAGTAGTGAACAACCAGGTTATGAAATGGCTGGCTGTGTTTTGTGGTGTAACTGCCAGCATCATCTTTAATAAAAATCATTAGCATTGTTAGCAAGTCTTAGTACAAATGTGTTTTATGCATAATAATGAAAGATTTAAAATTAAGATTAAACAAGTTTTGATTTGATTTCTGCATGTAAATAAAACCCAGATTTCTACAATCAGTTGTACATTAGTGTTTAGACTGGTACGTATAACACCTGGATGTACGTTGATGTTGGACAATTTAAACCAAATGGTGGTTTCATACCTGGTGAGAGGAGTCCTGATAGAGAGTCTCTCTGGTCTGGGGAGAAACTGGCCTCATCATGGGAGGAACACTGAGACGCCCGTCCCCCTCCACAGAGAGCACACGAGGAGGAAGATGAGGAGGAGGAGGAAGGTTGCTCTGACTCTTGGGTGTCCAGGTAACAGGAGGCAGGGCTGCCCTGGTGGGCGGAGCATAAACATAAGATTAGTGTGTATGATCAATGGTTTGTGCTGTGCTAATTAACACCTGCAGACACCTGTAGGCTAATGTACGGTACCTTTATTTAAAAAGTTTTTTTAACCTTAACTTCAGAGATTTAACTTAAGAGACAGTAAACGCTGACTCAGCAAACACATCAGAGCTGGGACACACCTGTTTCCCTCATAGTTCATTATTGCCTTCTTCTTCCATCACCTCTAACTCATGTCATTCCAGATCCAGCCGCTCCGACCCGTCCTGGGGTTAACCCAGTGTTTCCTGCTGCTCGCAGTCACCTGATTCCCTACACCTGGCCACTCACCTGTTTCCCATTTCCCTAATCAGATGTCTATTATTAAACCAGCCCAGTTTCACTCACCCCATGTGATTGTATCATACCTGTCTGTCTGTCTGCTTTACCTGTGCCTGACTCCTGCCTGCCTTTTTGGATTTTTGCCCTTTGTATCTGCTTGTCTGCTCACCTGTTGCTGACATGTGGTGAACTGTTTTGTTAGATCCTCTGTGTGTCTTTTGAGTCCTAGTTTTACATGAACGCCTCCGACAGCAGGTTTAATGTGAGTGGAGCAGCTCACCGGGAGTCAGCAGGCAGGTGGGGCAGCTGTGTGGACTCTATGCTGTAGTTTTGGGGGTTGTAGCAGGACGGGTAGAGCTTGGCATAGCGGCTCTTCCAGGCCAAACGTGTCAACATCTCCTTCTGAATCTGCTCCCGGTAGCAGTTCTGGCTCTGAGTCGTCAGCAGGCAGCGCATCTCCTGCCGGGAAGCCTCATTACAATCTCTGTTTGCCTTTCCAACACAGTTTTACACTGTTTAAAATTTGAATTAAATAAATTCACTTTCAGATTCTCACTCAATTTTGCATGATTTTAACAACTATGCTGCCCCTTTTTGTTCCCAACTGTAACAATAAATTTGCTAAAGCTCTGCTCTCCACCACCTTTCAGTTTGGAAGATCATGAAAAATTTGAATTGAATTTGGAATTGGAAATCAATCACATTGAGCAACAAGCTGTATACCAGTATTTAGAGGAGCTGTGTTTCTGAAATCCCATTATGAAATATAAGTGAATTGTTAAATCCAAAATAAATTAATTTACCTTTGAGGTGCCTGAAGCAGAGCTGTGCAGGATCAGCCGCTCACTGTGGAAATGAGCTGTGGCTCAGATAACACACTGTAGCACAGGGAAACATGAGACACACACACACACACACACACACACACACACACACACACACACACTAATCATGCTGCAATTCTGTATAATTCCCGTCCTCATTGGAATAATTTGTGAATGCTTCGTAACCCACAAGTAATAAGTTCTTGTAAAATAATAAATAAATAAATTACAAAATGAATCGAATCACTAATAGAAAAAATAAAACTAAATACCTAATTAAAAACTTTATTCCAGGTTTAAACTGAATTTTCAAATAGATTTTTAAATCCATCATCTATTCATGAATTCATTAATGTATAATTATGTTTTATGTTGTTTTTGTAATCCCTTTTTTAATTTATTGATGGATTAATATTTCATTTGTTGACTCCTTTTTTAATTCTTCTTTTTATTCTTCTTTTTGTTAAAATATCACATAATGAATTACTTTGTAACTCAGTCTATTCATTTATAGATTAATAAATTCATACGTAAACAAATCTATTATTGTATATTTTTATTGTACAAATACTTATTTATTATTGAAATGCTTCATTACTATTTTTGTGACACTTGTGGTCCTCCATAGCCCTGTAGTCAAAGGTATAAATGGAAATGTAGCTTGAATTATGAATCTGTATTATACTGGAATCACAGAAATAACAAGACGCCTAAAAGGATTTCTCAGAAAATTCCCAAATTCTCTGAATTACTTTTATTTTAGTTTAGATTTAGAAATACAAACCCATAATGCCCTTAATTCACCCGACACAAGCTGAGTTGAATGGGCCAGTGAACCTTCTACTGGTCTGCATCACGCAGGAATGAAAAAATCTCTATGTTGATTTAATAGTTGATCTGCATAACAAAGCTCAACCCTTACCTGACACACCTGAGAACAACACGCAGACAAGAACAGGTTCTATTTGTTTCGCAAGGAAGAGACACACGCACATCGAGAGATAACCATCGGATCAGAGCCACAACTTCACAAAAGAAGAACAGCTACAGGAGAGAGTCGTTGGAAAAGTGGATGGAATTATACAACAATCTGATCTGGAAGAGAAGGTACCCTGTTATTGTCGTTGTTCCTGGAGTATTTTCTTCATCACTCAGAAAAAATGGCTTCTCAATCTGGAAAGGATCTCTCCTGTCCCGTCTGCCATCACATCTTTAAAGATCCTGTTGTCCTGTCATGCAGCCACAGCTTCTGTAGAGACTGTCTGAGGAGATGGTGGAGAAAGAAACAAACATGTGAGTGTCCAATTTGTAAGGAAAGATCTCTACTAAAAGAACCACCTGTTAGTTTGGTGTTGAAGAACCTGTGTGAGACTTTCTTACTGGAGAGAGATCAGAGACTTTTAACAGGGTCTGAGTCTCTCTGCAGTTTGCACTCTGAGAGACTCAAACTCTTCTGTCTGGACCATCAGCAGCCAGTTTGTGTCGTCTGCAGAGATTCAGAAACACACAACGACCACAGATTCAGACCCATCCATGAAGCTGCACAGGAATGCAAAGACAAGCTTCAGAAAACCCTGAAGCTCTTCCACGAAAAACAGAAGCTGTTTGAACAAGTTAAAGGAAACTTTGATGAAACAGCAGAACACATTAAGGTCCAGGCCCAACACACAGAGAGGCAGATTAAGGAGCAGTTTAAGAAGCTTCACCAGTTTCTAGAGGAGGAAGAGGAGGCCAGGATCACTGCTCTGAGGGAGGAAGAGGAGCAGAAGAGTCAGATGATGAAGGAGAAGATGGAGGCTCTGAGCAGAGAGATAGCAGCTCTGTCACACACAGTCAGAGCCACAGAGGACGAGCTGAGAGCTGAAGACGTCTCATTCCTGAGGAACTACAAGGTTACAGTGGAAAGAGTCCAGCAGCGCCCCCTGCTGGATGATCCACAGCTGGTCTCAGGAGCTCTGATAGATGTGGCCAAACATCTGGGCAACCTGACCTTCAACATCTGGGACAAGATGAAGGACATGGTCTCCTGCAGTCCTGTGGTTCTGGATCCAAACACTGCTGATCCAGACCTCATCCTGTCTGAGGATCTGACCAGCGTGAGACGAGGACAGACACAGAAGCTTCCTGACAATCCAGAGAGATTTGATTTTTGCCCTGCTGTCCTGAGCTCTGAGGGTTTTATGTCAGGGGCTCACAGCTGGGACGTTGAGGTCGGAGACAATACAAACTGGAGAGTTGGTGTGGCAACAGAGTCTGTTGAGAGGAAGGAACAACCACAGTCTGGATTATGGAGAATAACGTTCTATCAAAACGAATACACAGCATGGTCACCACCAGCTCCATCCACTGTTCTGTCAGTGAAGAAGAAGCTCCAGAGGATCAGAGTGAATCTGGACTGGAACAGAAGAAAACTGTCGTTCTCTGATCCTGATACTAATGCACACATACACACCTTCACACACACTTTCACTGAGAGACTGTTTCCATACCTCAGCAATGGAAATGCACTCCCACTGAAGATATTACCAGCGAATGACTCTACAGAAAGTAAAGAGTACCGTATGAGTTGGTGGCCTTTTAGATAATCTGTCAACCTCTGTCCTCAATAATTGATCTGTTTTTGAGACTGTCGAGTAGATTTATCCTGGATTTGAGAAAATTCTGGGAGAGTTCTGTGTTTAACTTTATGAGGACCTGGACCAAACTCTGCTTTGAGACGACTGGAGAAGAAACAGAACTGATAATGAGAGACGGATCTACTATGTGGACGAAAAGTTACAGAACACAATGTATGACTCCACTAATGTTCTTATTGTATTGTTGTATTGTATTGTAAGTTGCAAATTATGTTATAATTATGGGCGTATGTATGGTTGATCAGTTTGAAGTTTGATTGTTAAATTTTTACTGTTTATGACAAATAAATACAGAATCAGCCTCTGGAATATTTTTGAGAATAGTAATTAAAGTCTACTTCTTCTAGTTTTTGTATTTATTTATTTTTGAAGATGGTTTTAGTTTAACTTGTATGACTTACACACATGACACTTGACATTTGACAGATTGTGATCTTAAACTTAGGCATGAAGAGCTGCCAGTTAGTCCTGTGCAGCCAGTCACCAAACCCAGGCTGGCATCTGACATCTGTCATCCACATATCAAACAGGTTGCAAAATGCAAAGGTGTCACATTACACATTATCACATGACACAATTAATGTTGGATCATCATGAATAATTTACACTTTCAATAAAATTGACCATATAAATCAATTGTGCTATCAAATACTACAGACATAAAGGTAATGAGTAGGTTTACTCCATAACATTTAGGTCTACACTTTGAATAATCACTTGTTAAAAATTAGCATCACTGAAGTAGAATATCAACTACATTGGGCCCTCCTCCATCTTGTGGCCCTTACCTTGTAGAGGGACTGTGTTTTATGACCTTAACTGTTTTAATTTATGTTGATTTCATTTGTTGTATGTGTTTCATCAAACCGCTTCACTTAATTAACCTACAGAAAAAGTAGGCAAAGTAGTAAAGTAAGAAAGAATTAGGCTTATTGTCAACAATTACTTTCATTATCAATAGGTCAACAATTATTTTTTGTAATAACTAACTTATTGTTCAGTGAATAAATTGTCAGATAATAATGAAAATGACCCTTATTATTCCCCTTTCTCTGACCAACAGTCAAAAACCCAAACAACTGACTGAATGACTTTACTGACTGTGATAGAAAACTAGGAAAATAGCAAATATTCTCATCTGAGAAACTGGTACCAGTGCATTTTTGGCATTTTTGTTAAAAAAAAAAAAAAAAAAGACGATTAATTGTCAACCAAATTTTCAGTGAATTTGTGAAGCCTAAATAAATTCTAGATGTAATTTCAGTTATTTATTTTTTCTTCCTTTGAGCAACATCGCCTAACTGTGCGCTTGTGTGCGCATGCGCGAAAGCATTGACGTTTGACGGTGGCAACTAAGCTGACATACATTCGTTCCTTGATGTTGAGGAGGTAAGTGGCGCCGACACCAATTCAAATGTTTAAGTGATGATATTGAAGTTGTCAACACCTTATAACGGTGCGGTTTTGTTCTACCCCACGTCTCTTTTAGTTTTGTGTGGGTTTGTTGACGTTTGACGCCGCTAGCCGCCCGTTATTTGTGAGACACACCAGTGGTAGCTAACGTGTCCCTCCGCACAGGTGGTTGGTGTTAACGTTAATTGTCTCCTTGTTTACTTAACTTACTTTAAGGCGCTGCTTTATCATCTTAAATTTCACAAACAGAGATATTGATTATATTCTTTGGCCTGCTATTTAGGAATTTTATACCTTACTATACTTTATGCCTTAACTATGGCGTTTTTTTACACCCTACTATACTATGACTTTTTATTCTTACCATACAATGACGTTTACTATACTGTACTGTCGCGTTACAGGGTTCGAACCCCGCACATGCAGATTGGGTTAATTAAGGACTGACTATATTATGACATTTTATACCTTACTATACGATGACGTTTCTATGCCTTATGACATTTTATAGCCACAGCTTCTGTAGAGACTGTCTGAGGAGATGATGGAAAAAGAAACAAACGTGAGTGTCCAATTTGTAAGGAAAAATCTCTACTAAAAGAACGACCTGTTAGTTTGGCGTCAAAGAACCTGTGTGAGACTTTCCTATTGGAGAGAGATCAGACCGTTTTAACAGGATCTGAGTCTCTCTGCATTCTGCACTCTGAGAAACTCAATATCTTCTGTCTGGACGATCAGCCACCAGTTTGTCTTGTCTGCAGAGATTCAAAAGCACACAACAACTACAGATTTAGACCCATCGATGAAGTTGCACAGGAACGCAAAAACAAATTTCAGAAAACCCTGAAGCTTTTCCAAAAAAACTGCAGCTATTTGAAGAAGTTAAAGGAAACTTTGATCAAACAGCAGAACACATTAAGGTCCAGGCTCAACACAGAGAGGCAGATTAAAGAGCAGTTTAGGAAGCTTCACCAGTTTCTAGAGGAGGAAGAGGAGGCCAGGATCACTGCTCTGAGGGAGGAGGAAGAGTTATATAATGACAGTTTTACGTCTTACTATACTATGACTTTTTATGCCTTACTATACTGATATTTTATACCTTGCTATGCAATGATGTTATTTGACGTTTTTGACCTTTTTATGCCTTACTATAACTTTTTATGCCTGACTGTACTGTGACGTATTTTGGCATTTTTAGGCCTTGCTGTTTTAATACCTTACTGTTCTATGACCTTTTATGCCCATGACTTTTTTGACGTTTTTAGGCCTCACTATACTATGACGTTATTTGACATTTTTATGCCTTACTATACTACGACGTTTATTTGGCGTTTTTTTGCCATAGTATACTATGACATTTTTATGCCTTTCAATACTATGACGTTAGTTGACATTTTTATGCCTCACTAAAATATGAATTTCTTATGCCTTAGTATACTATCACGTTATCTGACGTTTTTATGCCTTACAATACTATGTTTTTTGACGTTTTCAGGCCTCACTATATCATGACTTTTTTATACTTTACTAAATTATGACATTTTTATGCCTTACTATATTATGACATTTTTATGAGTTACTTTACTATCTAATTTTTATGACTTTTTATGCCTTACTATACTATGACGTTATTATGATTTTTTATGCCAAACAATACTAAGTTTTTTATGAATTTTTATGGCTTACAATACTGTTTTCATGCCTTACTATAGTATGTCATTTTTATGACTTTTTATGCCTTACAGTACTATGAAGTTTTCATGACTTTGTTGTCATTCCTTATTATACTATGTTTTTATGCCTTACTATACTATGACGTTTTTGTGACTTTTTATGTCCTTACAAACAAAATCATTATAAATAAAATCATGCCAATAAATAAAAGAAAAAATATTTATAAAAGCATGCATGTAAACTGTGGAATCAATAAATAAGCATAAAATCCACTCCCGCCTCGTCAGCACCATAGACGGCGGCTCTTGCTGTGGTTAGCGGTTCCCTCTCTCCTTCAGAGGGAGGAATGGAACGCGCTCGCGGCACCACCCTGGGTTTTGAGCACCATCTGCGGGGGTAAAGACTTCAGTTTGCCGTCCTCCCTCCCGGTTCTCTGGCGTGTCTGGACTCGGTGTCTTTCAGAGCGCGACTCTCGGCGGAGTGAATACAGATTTTCAGAGCGTGTCTGGCACTCTTTCATCCAAATCTGTTCAATATCAGATCATATCTTACTACTGGGACTGATGTGCTTCTGCCATCCTCGCAATCCGTCTCGGTCGCCTCCACATGAGGCATTTCAGCGTTGGTGGCTTTCACAGACTGGGACCCGTGCGTCATGGCGCGCGGAGAGTGTTGGTCACATCGGAGTGCGTTATGGCGCTCCGTCACTGTTTAAATGAGTGAGTCATGTTTAAATGTGGCTGTCCTTCAACAGTGACAATACAGGATCTAGTGATGGATACTAGAGTTTGTGCTTTTTCTAATTTGTCTTATGTACTTCCAATTTAAATAATGAAAATACTAATTCACTAAAGTGTCCCTTAAGATCATCATCATGAGGCATATGGTAAATATGAAAATCTCATTTCATTTTATTTTACAGCACAAAGTGACACTGAAGCTTCTCATCAAACCAACTGTGAGGCAAAGACCAAAGTCCACAATGAGATAAGTCATTATCAGATCACAACAATCTGATGACATCCCTCCGTTTCCAGCCTGGAATATATGAAGTGATATATGGAGGACCAAAACTGACCACATTTAAAACAAAGAATAAACAGAATGGCCAATACATAGAAAAACAAATGGCTATGCATCAAGAAAACGTTTCATATTTAATTTTATATATCAATGCACTTATTTCTCTGTTCATTTGACCATTTTGTTTATTTCCTAATTGGCTGCTGCTGCTGATTGTCATCAGTTCATTAGCAGCATTTGCTTCTGTGGCAATCAACAAAACCAGATATATCTGTTTCAATAGGAGGCTTCAACCACAAAATACCTTCGATTTCTAAATAATATCATTATATTATTATAGAATTCTATGACTCTAACTTTCATCTTCTATAGTCTGTCTTCTAGCTGTCGTTGGTCTCTCTCTCTTGTCCTCTGTCTTGTATCTT